>NC_141472.1:7075000-7613856 GCF_009769465.1 Tauraco erythrolophus
CCCCATCATAGAAGGGGATCAGGTTTGATTGGCAAGACCTGCCTTTCATAAACCCATGTTGACTGGGCCTGATCACCCGGTTAACCTGTACATGCTCATTAAGTTAGGAAAAAAGAGAATTCCTTCTTTGTCAGATACTCAGTAATTTTGCTCCTCTGCTCCCGTCTATGCCACTGACAGAGCAAACCCATGCTGCAAGACAGTCTTGGTCATCAGAGGACGCAAGATCTCAAGATACAAAGGACAGCCAGAGATACTACAGCACACATCCCTCCCCTACAGCTCTGCACCACGTTGTGCACATCCAGGCTTCAGCACCAGCAAGGCCCAGCACAACGTCTGTTTAGGCTAATGTCCTATATCACTCTGTGCCCCCACCTCAGTACACAATCATAGACTTGCAGAGCGGTTTGGGTTGGAAGAGACCTTCAGAGATCATCTAGTCCAACTCCCATTTCATCTTTCACTAGATCAGGTTGTCAAAGCCTCATCCAACCAGGCCTTGAACACTTCCAGGGATGGGGCATCCACAGCTTCTCTGGGCAGCCTGTTCCAGTGTCTCACCATCCTCATGGTAAAAAAAAAAGGTCTTCTTTATGCCCAATCTAAATCTACCCTCTGGTAGACCTTAAGGATCCTTAACTGGTCCACGACCAGAGGCAGAAAATGGTTTTAATCCACGTTTCACATTTTCCTGGCTCACCAGTGGCACAGGAGGAGTTAGAGCAATTTGCAGGAAAAGTATTCTTGCCACAACGTCAGAAATCAAGGTGACAAGCTAAGGTTCTGCAAGCAATTCCAAAGTGGTAGCACTTGCTGTTGTTGCACTTGCTTTCTCAAACAACACATCTTGTCACAGTTCCATTCTGGAGAAGCTGAAATAAAGCAGGAAGCTGCCAGTCCAGTTGTTCCTATCATTTCCACAACTGGTTTATCATTCACTTCAAAAAAAGAGACAGGCAACTGGTTTGCCAGAGTCGGGCTTGAAGAGGCCCTTGCTTCCAGGAGCAAACCCTGAGGAAGCAAAGCTAAAGCCAAAACCCCTTCCCATGCGACAGTCCATGACTTCTGCCTTAGCTGGAAACACTCAATTTCCACGCCACAGAGGCTCACCCAGATGAGACTTATTCACTCGCACGAGTAACAGAGGTCCTTGCATGGATGAGATCACGGCAAAGCATTTGATTTACCATTACGTCAGCAGCTAAGTAAACTACACTGATAGGAGCAATCAGTCAGCAAGTAAATAACTCGTGGACTTCACTCCAGTGTTCACAGTGATGTTGCTGGCTTTTGTTACCTATGAGCATGTCGAAATCGTCTGGAATCTGATGTTAAGCTGAGCTAACAATTCAAGACAAGAAGCAGAGCAGGAGAAAAGTAGTTGCAGCAGGTCTGCTTCACAGTATGACACGGCTCTGAGCTCCCTGTGTAAAATACTTTCCATTTTAGACCACTGGCTTTCTACCATCACACATGCAAGACTCGCCTAAAGTGAATTCCACTTTGGTGACAAATTTTTTTACAGTTCCTCCCTTTCCTTCTCATGCCGCAAGAATTACTGGTGCCAGAACAGCCTAAGCTGATACAACAAGCACACGGGATTAGCCTTGCATCCAAGGGAAGCGACGAGACCATCACCATGAGAGTAGCAGATGCTTGGACAGGGCACCCTGCCTCTACCAGATGCACCAGGAATCCTCAGAAATCCTCAGAAAAACGAGGCCTTCAGTTGGAAAGAACCACACCACAAGTTTATCCTCCCAAAACAAGGGGCTTCATTCCACCCCCTTTCAGCCCCAGCACACACAACCACTCGTGTTAACCAAGATGCTAACCCTGCTATAGATGCTGAACTTCCAACTTAAGTATCATGCTCCTCCCTGTTCTCTCAGAGTAATCACAGCTAAAAGAGCAGCAAAAGCTGGTCGCTTAACAAACGGAGGAAAACTAAGGGGGGGAAAAGTATAGAGGGAGATGTCTCCTGTCTCATTGGTGGCTACAGGCAATAGTCCCCGAGCCCCAGCACCACGGTGGCTCAGTTTCCTACAGGATTGCATCCTGCACATCAAAGCAGGGCTGCCAGTTGCAGCTTTTCTTCCCATGGAAGTAACCACGCTCTGCTGTTGTTCTGTCAGCACCCAGCACATCACACCGGCCCATGGCCACAGTCCAGGCCCCCCTCTTGCCCCAGCTGTCCCACACTGCCCTGGTGGCAGCCTGTGTCCCCTCCCTGGACATCCAGATGGCCTGAGCCACCGCATAGCCCCCCTCACTGCCTCTCTGCGCTGCACATGGAGATCTCGCTGGATTTAGGACTACCACCTGGGGGCAGGGGGAGCCTGTCTCCATTCCTGTTGCAACACTACAAGCCATTTCCAGGCCTTGATATTCTTCCCTGTTTCCACTCAAGACCCAGAAGGAGCAGAACCACCATGCTCCACCCACGGATCCCAAACCAGACGAGTCCTTGCATTAAGGAGCCCTGACAGCCCCCTCCATCAATATGTGCAGACCCTTTCTGAACCCACAGAAGTATCCAGCACTCACAAAACGCCCAGGCAGGGAGGCCAGGCTGAATTCACCATGTGAGACAAAAATGTCTTGCTTGGGTGCATGTCTACCCTCTCCTACTGCCATTGCTTCTTCCAGGTTTGTAGTAGAAAAGACAGCAGACAGCTGCATCCACTCTCCCTCACCATGTAGCTTCAGCACACCCTGCCTCACTGCCTTTCCCCAGCTGAAGAGCCCAAGGATTTACTTTAGGAACAACTAAAGGGGCATCTCAGGCCTCTGAGGCAACCTTGCTGCCCTTCTCTGAATCTCTGCTGGCTCTGCTACATGTTTTTTGGGATGAGCTGACCAGGGCCACACAGAGCATCAATAGCTGCATGTACCATGGATTTATTTATGGAGCATAACAATGGTCTCCAGGTCATTATCTTTTCCTCCTACTTCCCTACTTTTTTGACCTCTGTTGAGCTCCGAGCTGACACCTTCTAAAATCTTACCCAATTCCAAGCTCTGCCTCAGACTAGATTTTAACTGGAAGAGACCAGACCTGTGGAGTGAGCACAGTTCAAAAATTCAGTACACAAGGGATACTGTTCATTTGTCACTATCAGCTGATTTTACAGGTACTGCAAATCATTCAGTGGATTTAAAATGTCACCTCTCTGCCTCCTGCTCAAGCTGCCCTGACTGTCTTTGTTAAGAGTCCCACAGTTCAGGCAGTCTCTCCCCTTCACGCACGCTTACACATCTCCCCATGCTCCCATCCTTCTGCAGGCTGCTTTGAATGAAGACAGGGCACCTTGAAACCTGCCTTAGGAACATGAGAAGGCAGTCATCCTCTTTGACAACAAAGCTGAACACAAACCCTGAGAAAAAAACCTGTCCAGACCAGGCTGGAAGAGATGATCCTTACTACAGATGTTAACCCACAACGCTAACAGTATCTGAGGCTTTCAAAGAAGGACTTGCCTTTCTTTGCAGCTTGCTTCTTCAGCTCTCCACCACCTCCCAAATCTAAGGCATTCAGTAGAACTGGGATATGGCAGGGCACAGATAGTGGAATGAAACACTCCAGCTGCTGGACTAACAGTCCTCATTTACCTCTCTAAACTTCTGTTGTTGGAATAAAAAGATAACAGGAAGCAAAAGACACCTCATCTTCTCCAGAGAAAATGAAGCAGAATATTTATCACGAGCACAGACACCTTCACAGCTGGACAAAGGTAAAGAACTTCTGCAAAAGCTGCCCTGAGTGCCAAAGGCACATGGGAAAGAGGAAGGAACCACACAAGCATGTGTCGTGGTTTTTGGACTGAGGGTCGAGACAAGAACCGAAAGGGAGCACCCACCAAACATGGTCCCGGGCAAAACATGACTCAGGCTTTCTTCATAAAACAAAACAATTTATTAACAGTTACTAAACAAGAGACACAAGGGAACGAAACCGGTTACTTGAGAGGAGAAAAGAGAAAAACAAGGCCAGATCTTAAAACAACACCTCCCCACCCCGTTTCCTTTCGTTTCTGGCTCAACCTCCCTCCCCGGCGGCGCAGGGGGACAGGGAATGGGGAGTGCAGGTCAGTTCATCCATGTTGTTAACTGCCTCTCCTTTCTCAAAGGAGAAGGAGTCTTTACACCATTTTTCCCTTGATTCAGTGGATCCCCTACTCATGAAGAAAAAAGTCCCCAAACTTTTCCAACGTGAGTCCTGCCTGCAGGATTGCAATCCTTCCCCATGGATCGCACCAGTTCGGGCTTTACCAGTCTCGGCCCCTTAGGGAGCTGCTGCCACTCGCGTCGACGTGGGCCGTCCCCATGGATTCCAGATGCCTCCACGACCTCGTCGTGCATTTCCATGCCCCATTATCAACAGTACCTGGTCGCGCATCCCCTGCTCCACGACCTCTCCTGGGCTCAGGCATCTCTTCCCCGACGTGGGTTTCTCCACAGGCCACGAGTGGGTCTCTGCTCCGCCGAGTACACCCTGGCTGCAGGGGGCCGCCTGCCATCTCACACCGATTTGCAAGGGAAGCCTCAGCTCCAGCACACCTCCTCCTGCTCCATCCTTAACTGACCTGGTCGTTGTGGTTGTTTTCTCTTAGATCTTAATCTCCTCTAGAGGAGCTCGGCCCGGCGGGCACCCCGGGAGCGGGGCGCTTCTCGAGCCCCCCCCATGCGGCTCCCCCGGCGCCATCTTGAGCACATGGCGCCGGCCCGGGCCCAGCAGTCGCCCGGCCGGGAGCCGGGAGCGAGGGCAGCGCCCTCCTCCCCTCTCCTGCTCCTGAGCAAAAAGCCCCTTTCCCGCCCCTTTGTCCCAACTTAAATAGGGCAATTCGCAGAGGCGCCAATTTGGCTCAACTCCCCCGGGGGGGGGGGATGGGACTCAGATCTGGTGGCACAGGGAGCAAATCCCCTCCCCTGCCACCAGAACACCCCCCCATCAAACCATCACATTCTGTCAAATAGGCAGAGGATGGACAGAAAGTGGGGAGCCAGAAAGTACATCCTAGGCATAGAAGGCAGAGAGGGAGGCCAAGGAACCCAAGAGAAGTAGCCAGCTAAAGATGCACCATCATAGTTACCTACTCATCCTGGTTCGAGGAGGACAAGAAGACAAGACAGAGAGGAAAGGGAGCTCCACAACCCTCCAAGTCTTCCAGGAAGCCCCACAAGAGCAGGCCTGGCTGGCTCTTAACCCTGCACCATCACCTCAAACTGGTTCAGGAGCAACTACTGTCCCTGCACCATGCTCTGAGGAGACCAGGCTTTCCAGGTCTTTTCTGCTGATCCAGCCAGCCACTATCCTCTCTTAAACAGTGAAGGGGTGTGCTGACAGGGGGGGCCACGAGCCACCGTCACCCCCTCTTCTTCCTTACTTTTCCAGCAACAAGCAATCTCTCAACCCCACATATCCTTCCCGGCCAGCTCCACTTCTGACAGCTTCAGGATCAGTGGAGAGCACTCCAGCTCACACAAATTTGGTGCTCGGGCTCTTTCACGACAAAAGTGGGGTCTTCCAGTGCAAGTATAAAGCCAAAACATGAAAGCCCAAGTGGAGAAAGGCACAGAGGCAGGATACCAGTAGGAAGGTCAAATGTTTTACCCAGATACCTTTGACCAAGCTGCAAAGCCATGGAAGCACAGCCATGGAGTGAGATGCTGGCTTTCTGGGAACTACGCCTCCAAAAGCAGAGTGATGCAGGGTCTAAGGGAAAGAGATAACAGAGCTAAAACCCGTAGCTGCCAGCTGGGCTTGGTAACCCAGTAAAGTGTTTCCTGCCAGGTCCAAGCCCTGTAACAACCACTTCCTTGTTCTGCTCATGCCCTGCAAGCCTCTGGCTGTCCCTGCAGTGTCACAGCGCAAGGCCAGATTGTAACACAAGAAACAGAGATACCAGCAATCTTAGATAACATAAAGCAATCTTAGGTAATGTGAGGCACAGCACTCATGCATGAACACACCAGGAAGGATAAATACACCACATAGCATTCTTGACAGGAAAAAATCCGCAGCTGCGAAAAGCACGGGAGATAGAGTAAGCCTACCTACGGTCTGCCAACTTGACCTTCTCAAAGCTTGAAAAGCAAGTAGGAGAGAAACACCTTTTTGTATTGCTATTAATCTTAAAATAACAATGTGCAGGAGAATCCTACCCTCCCGTGCTGTGCAGAGCTAAAGGGGGATGGGAGGAAGGGGGGGAGGGTTGGAGTCAAGTTGAATTTCCTGCTGAACAGGCTCTCAGCTGACCAGAGATCCCAGGAGACAAAGCATGTCTGCCTAGAATCTCTTTTCTAACTCCAGGGTGTCTGCCATTGTATATTCAGCCCATTTACAGTTCACTGAATTAACACAAAAAAATGAATTGATTTCCATAATGAAAAAGCCTCCACATGGTTCCAGAGTGATATAAGAAGAAAGCACACAGGCGCTTGGGAAGATTTAAAAAGAAAAAAAAATCACTTTTTGCCTCGTTGAATTGCAGTTTTGAGCCCCCGAATGAACAACTGTTTTTAGCTGATCATCTGGAAAGTGCGAGGGAGCACAAAGCATTGAGGTCAGCAGCACTGTCTGCAGGAAGCCGGCACACAGCCTCAAGAGAGGGTTAAACATAGCCAGGCAACGCACATCTGCATCATCAGCACTGCACAGGGACCAGCAGCACAGGTCTATTTATAAACCAGACATGTACAGCTGCAGCCTGCAACGAGAGACTAGGACTGCAGGCTGTCAGCCTCCAACAACGTGCTTTCTAATTTAATTAAAGAGATGGCCGTGTTCACACACATATGCACACACGTCCTTTTCCCAGGCAAGTTACGAACAATGAGCTCAGCGTTTTGAAAACAACACATTACACAAAGGCTTCTGTGCAGAGGGCAGGCATCTCCAGCAAGCATCTCCTCACACAACCTCCCCATTCTCTCACGGTGATCCAATGTGACTGATGGGCTACAGCTGCTAGAGCTGACCACTGCTCCAGTAACCACTAGCCCTTGGGTGGTTACTGGGTTTGTCTGAAGCCCTGGACATGAAAACAAAGTCACTGTAGCAGTATTAATCTCTGTGGAGAGAAGAAATTAATTTAGTTTGCAAACAAGGTATTTGGGAGTCACACGCATCTTCTGCACCAGGACAGACTGCTGTGCCATCAGTTTCCATCTAGAGAGGTGAAATCCAGTTTCAGACACAAAGCTCTGCCTGCCAGAGGGAGCATTTCCTTGTTGTGGGACGAGAAAACAAAAGCATCTGTCGCCTCCTCCTGTTCCTACTCTCACTCCCGGTACTCCCTGGTGAGCTGGACTCTCCTGCCCTGAGCCAGGGACCTAGCAACATCCAAGGACAGGAGCAGAGAACCGCCTGCAATCAGGCTGCCGTGGGTGAAGCACTGTTGACGCACAAGCAACTTGCCGACAAAACACTGGGGTATGGATGGCAGCTGCTGGTGAGGCAAAAGCAGCTGCAGAGGAAGCCTGGAAATCCAGTCACAGCCTGGGCTCTGCTGTCTCCCCAGCCCCTGAGGGCCAGGAGCCTTTGGCTGCATGAGGAGATCCCAGAGGTGGGGGCCCCCAGCTGTCCACCACAGCCCAGCAGCCATCAGGTAGCCTGAAGCTAGTTCCCCACCTAGGGAGGACTAAGCACATAACATGCCCCTCTGCCTCCTCTGACCCCAAACAGAAACCACTTTTAAAAGCCCCTGCAGGAACACCGGAAGCTGCGTTCGGGTTCAGTTCTCCCGGGCTTGTTCTGACAGCAATCGCAAATACAGTCCCCAGTTTCTTTGCTCACAATGGTATTCATTCAAAACACAACAACAAACCTGTTCTGGAGGAAATGATGCTTCTGGAGTCCAAGTCGAGCTTCTTTACTAGAGAATCAGGGTCAATCTTCAGCCCGGAAAAGACACCAGAAGATGAGAAGTCCCAGTCCTTACCCAAAAGGAAACATTAAGCTGGAGTCAGAACAAATAACACTAGGCAACAATCATTAAAAAAAATAATTAAACCCAGCACCATCCAGACAGGAGTGGGGTACATGCTCCAGTGGCAGCATGTAGGTGCCTCTCCTGAGCAGGTGGGGATAGGTAAGTCACCCCACTGGCCTGGTCCCTCCAGGCTCTTCCACTCAGAAGGAAGTTTCACAAAGTCATGTTTTGGACTGTTCTATTCCTAACAGACTTCCACCTGAACTCAACCTCACCTCACGCAAGTGAATTCAGGTGTTACTCCTAGGGGAGCTGTGAACAGCACCCTTAGGAAAAGCCAGATTTATTACAGCTACATAAATACATAACAATATAGACGAGCAACAAATGAGCAGATTAGAGGCCTAAATCCTAAATCAATAGACATTAAGGAGACTCAGTGACTACTAGCAACTTGCCAAATCTTCAGCATCTAGCTTCTTTAAGCACGCAATACCTCCCCAGGTCCTAAGCTTTGCAGGAGCTTTTCCAGTTGGCTTAGAACAATTTATTATTTCAGCCAGCAGTATCTCCCAGCACCCACGCATAACTTCAGAGTGGTACAAAACCAGCTGTAGATGGCACAGCCTATTCCCCTGTCCTCACAAGGAAAGCTCTGGGTGCACAAAAACCATTTACTGCCGGTCTGTGGCCTTGCTGCAAGGGGGTCGGGGGAGGCACCCAGCTTTAACCCGAGCTGCGTATTAACACCACAGCTGGTGAAACACAGTCTGAATCTCCCAAATGACTGTGTGTAAACTGAGAGCTCGTCTCTATCCACCCTAACCTGGCATGGAAGGCAGCCACTGCAAAACAGCCAGGCAGCCTCTGCATGCCAAAGGCCTGGGGGTGCTCTAGCGATGGCAGAACACCAACAGCCCCCACCACAGCAGCATGCCAGGACTACCGCAGTGCCCAGGCAGGACCTCGTGCCGCTCCCTGCCTGCTCTGCTGCCTGTGCCCTCACTGCCACGCGCCCACCACCAATAAGCAGCCCGAGAGACGGGCGGCAGCCGCCCAGCAAAGTCTCGCAGCAGGGTCACAGCCACACAAACTGCATCAAGGTCACAACAGGGCAGTTACGTCAGACCACGACTTGACGTGACGTGATGTAACGTGACATAAGCAAGAAGGGACCAGCCTTCGGGCAACACTTTCACTCCATCTCCTGCCCCGCTCAGACCCTGTCAGCCCCCACCAGCGCTTGGCCATGTCCAGGACCAGGGTGTGACACAGACACCGCCCGGAGCCACACCCGGCGCTCCGGTAACACCCCGTGACGGCCCCCGCGTGGGGCTCCGCGGCACCACGGAAGCTGGAGACACCGCGGTGCTGGGACCGCGCAGGGGCCGAGCGCCGACCCTTTCCGCTGGGCGGGGCAGGCACGGGGCCGCCGGGCCGCCGCCACCACCGGCCGCCTGCGGGCCGGCGCCTCACGGGCCCGGAACTGCCACCGCCCGCCCCACGTGACACCGGCCCGCCCCACGTGCCCCGCCCAGCTCCGCGCCCCGCCCGCCCCACGTGACCCCGCCCCACCCCACGTGACACCGGCCCGCCCCACGTGACCCCGCCCTCCCCACGTGCCCCGCCCCGCTCCGCTCCCCGCCCCGCCCCACGTGACCCCGCCCACCCCACGTGCCCCGCCCCGCTCCGCTCCCCGCCCGCCCCACGTGACCCCGCCCGCCCCACGTGACCCGCCCGCCCCGCGTGCCCCGCCCCGCCCCGCTCCCCGCCGCCCCGCGCTACCTTGGCGGCCGCCGTGGTCCAGCCGCCCCGCGCCGGGGCCGGGTTCGGGGAGCGGCGGCGGATCCCGGGCGGGCCAGGGCGGGGGCGGCGCGGTGCAGCCGGGGGCGCTTGGCCTTCCCCACCATGGCGGGCGGCGCGGCGGAGCGGGGCGGAAGAGGGCGGGCCGGCAGGTGCCGCGCCTCTCGCGTCTCGGGGCCGCCCCTGCCCGGGCGGGCCTTGCCGGCTGCCACGGGGGACGGCTGCCACCGGGGAGCAGCGGCCCTGGAGGAGTCGGGGCCGCCTGGGAGCCCCCCTGCGACGGGCAGAGCCCAGGAAGCACTTTCGCAGCAGCTTCCTCCAAGACTGTTAACTCTGGAGCGTAATGTTGGCGTCGTAAACGCCATTGTTCTGCCGCCGGTCGTTTTGGTGGGCTTCAGGCTGGCCCTTGGGCAGGCAGCCTGCCGAAGGGGCTCCGGGGAACACGCAGAGGGTGTTTCCTTCAGTGTGCTGTGGTTAAACCTGGAGGCTGCAACACAGTGCAAGCCCCTGGGAGAGCTGAGGCCTCTCAGTAGCACTAGCCAGAGACCAAGATGCCACAGTAGGCCAGAAAACTGAACTCTCAAACTCCCTGCCAGAAATTATTTCCATAGAAAATACCTGACAAGCCCCTGTGGAGCTGGAGCGCGTGTTTGACAGCAGTCCTGGACCCGGGTAGAGATCCCAACCAACCCACCTCAGCCCCAGCTGCATGTCCACACGGATGCAACCCAGGGGAATAAAAGCTCCAGCCTTGGGAGCTATGATGGTTTCCTCTTATAAAGCCCCAACGGGTGCTCTGTGGCTAACGTGCCTTTGCTTTCCAGCTGGTCTTTCTCGGTCCTCACGGTCCCCCTCTAAGCTGTTTTCCAGGGCCTGATGTTGGGGAGCCACCTCAGGGACCTGCAGCCCCACTTTTGCCTCAGGGCTACCCTGGGTAGCTCTTTTGAAACCTCAAAAAATTATTAAAAAAAAATACAAAAAATAAAATGGCAAATGTGAAACCAGTAACCGGCAAACTTCTCGCTGCATGCTTCTCTCCACCGACTGAAGTTCCTTCTTCGTTTTCACCAGGTCCCTTGTTGGGCCCTGGCTTGCAGCCGAATGACCAAGGACGTGCCCGAGGATGAGAGGAGCGAGGCCAGGAGAAGCCAAGCTGCTCCCCGCAGGAAGGCCGGCGTTGATGAGTTCATCTCCTGGGCAGCAGCCAGTGCCACCCAGCCACGGGGCTGATGACTGTGGATCGGCGTGGGCAGCGTGCGAGTGCATGGCAAGCCGTGCCACGCACATGCGTGGCTGGGGACCCTCCTTGTGGGTACCAAGGACATGGGAAAACACAGGGAGAGGTCCCTGGGAAGGTGATCCTGCTTGGAAAGATGCCACATCCGGTTTAGGAACCTGCTCACAACCAAGCATCCCCCTGTACAAATACTAGAAGGTTTAAAATAAAAAAAAATCAGAGGATGGAGGTCCCACAGCCAGCCTGAATCCCTGTTCCCGTAGTGCCACTCATTCAGCCAGCGTATGGCAGTGGCTGCGACACACCAGGGAAGATTTAATTTCCGTCAGGGATAGAAAATAACACTGGGAAAATGTCCATCATCCTGCTGTAGGCTGGATGAGCATCATTTAGGAGCAAAGCACCAAAGAGACATTGCTAATTGCCAAAGTCAACGACTCTGGGAGCAGCCGCTCTGAGAGTGCCCAGCTGGATGCCCTGCTCCCCACTCCAGCTGCCAAAGAGCATCCCGCAAAAACCACAATGGGTCCCACAGTCAGTGGCAGGGGGAAAAACAATCCACTCTCATAAAAATAAAATTAAAAAGAGGAACTAATAAAAGTAAAATGGCTAAAAGAAAATAAAAAAAGGAACGTTAACAGCTTAAAATGCTTACGGCTGCATTGGGGAGCGCAGAATAATGGAATGGTTTGGGTTGGAAGAGACCTCAAAGATCATCTAGTTCCAACTCCCCTGCCATGGGCAGGGACACCCTCCACTACACCAGGCTGCTCAAAGCCTCATCCAACCTGACCTTGAACACTTCCAGGGATGGGGCAGCCACAGCTTCTCTGGGCAACCTGTTTCAGTGCCTCACCACTCTCAGTGTAAAATTTTCTTCCTTACATCTAATCGAAATCTCCCCTCTTTCAGTTTAAAGCCATTGCCCCTTGTCGTGTCACTACATACCCTTGTAAAAAGTCCCTCTCCGGCTTTCTTGTAGCCCCTTCAGGTACTAGAAGGCTGCAATAAGATCACCCCGGAGCCTTCTCTTCTCCAGGCTGAACAGCCCCAACTCTCTCAGGCTGTCTTCATAGCAGAGGTGCTCCAGCCCTCGGATCATCTGTGTGGGTCTCCTCTCGACTCACTCTGGCCTCTCCATGTCCTTCTTGTGTTGGGGACTCCAGAGCTGAATGCCGCACTGTAGGGGGGGTCTCACGAGAGCAGAGTAGAGGGGCAGAATCTCCTCCCTTGACCTGCTGCCCATGCTGCTTTGGATGCAGCCCAGGATGCAGCTGGCTTTCTGGGCTGCCAGCGCACATTGCCGGCTCATGTTGAGCTTCTCACCCACCAGCACTCCCAAGTCCTTTTCCTCAGGGCTGCTCTCAATCCATTCTCTGCTCAGCCAGTGCTTGTGCTTGGGATTGCCCCGACCCACGTGCAGGACCTTGCACTTAGCCTTGTTGAACTTCATGAGGTTCTTATAGGCCCACTTCTCCAGCCTGTCGAGGTCCCTCTGGATGGCATCCCTTCCCTCCAGCGTGTCCACCACACCACACAGCTTGGTGTCATCTGTAAACTTGTTGAGGGTGCTCTCAATCCCACTGTCCATGTCACAACAAAGATGTTAAATAGCACTGGCCCCAGTACTGACCCCTGAGGAACACCACTCGTCACTGGCCTCCACTTGGACATTGAACCGTTGACGACAACTCTTTGAGTGCGACCATCCAGCCAATTCCTTATCCACCGAGTGGTTCATCCATCAAAACGATGTCTTTCCAGTTTAGAGACAAGGACATCGTGTGGGACAGTATCAAATGCTTTGGATAAGTCCAGGTAGAGGATGTCAGTTGCTCTTCCCTTATCCACCACTCTATTACCCTACTATAGAAGGCCAACAAATTTGTCAGGCAGGATTTGCCCTTAGTGAAGCCATGTTGGCTGTCACTAATCACCTCCACGTTTTCCATGTGCCGTAGCATAGTGGCAGGAGGATCTGCTCCATGATCTTGCTGGACACAGAGGTGAGACTGCCTGGCCTGTAGTTCCCTGGGTCTTCTTTTTTTTTTCCCTTTTTAAAGATGGGGGCTATGTTTCCCCTTTTCCAGTCAGTGGGAACTTCACCAGATTGCCACAACTTCTCAATATGATGGACAGCAGCTTAGCAACTTCATCTGCCAGTTCCCTCAGGACCCGCAAATGCACCTCATCAAGTCCCATGGACTTGTGCCCATTCAGGTTCTTTAGATGGTCTCGAACCTGATCTCCTACAGTGGGCGGTTCTTTCATTCTCCTAGTCCCTGCCTTTGCCTTCTGTGACTTGGGCTGTGCAGCTGGAGCTCTTGCCAGTGGAGACTGAGGCAGAAAAGTCATGGCGTACCTCAGCCTTCTCCATATGCTGAGTAACCAGGTCTCCCATTTCATTCTGGAGAAGGTCCAATTTTCCTAGTTCCCCTTTTATCACTGACATAAGAAGCTTTTCTTGTTGCCCTTGATGTCCCTGGCCAGATTAACTCTTATCAGGGCTTTAGCTTTCCTAACCCAATCCATGGTTGCTTCGGACAATTTCTCTGTATTTGCCCAGGCTCCCTGTCCTTACTTCCACACTCCGTAGGCTTCCTTTTTGTGTTTGAGTTGTTCCAGGAGCTCCTTGTTCATCCATGCAGGCCTCCTGGCATTCCTGCTTGAATTCCTCTTTGTTGGGATGCAATGCTCTTGAGCTTGGGAGGAGGCGATCCTGGAATATTAACCAGCTTTCTTGGGCCCCATACCATACGTGCTATGACTAAGAACATACATGGCTCCAAAGGATGCCCACCCCCTTCACCCGCAGCAGGCTTAAACAGCAGCAAGCCAGAAATGAAATGTAGAAACGAAAAAAAAAAAGACATTCTCTAAAAAATGGAAGTTGTTCCCAAACCAGAAAGTATCAAGATTAAAATCTCAAGCAAGTGAAACCCACACTGAAGGAGCGGGATTTTGCCGGCTGTGCGGAGTAGCGAGCAGGAGAAGTTGTATACCAGCATCTCGATGCTGCCTGCTCCAGCCCTGGCTGGCGTCTGCTTGGACGTCTTGTCCCGTGTGCGGTTGTGAAAGCATGGACACAGCATAAAAGTAACTACTTATTGGCTAATATGTGTAGTAAATAACCAGAACTAACAAGCTACCAGGCTAAGCAGTGATACGCTGGAGACCGGGGCGGGGGACATGTTAAGCATCCCTTGGGAATTGTTAGGGCCAGTGCTTTTCTGTGAATGTCCACTCAAGGTCAAAGCTGCAAGAGAGCATGAGGAACATCTTGAGAGGAACTGGGAGCATGCCAGCAAGCTTCAGCTTCGGGCTACAAGGACCCATGGTATTCCTGCTCTGCTCCCACTGCTCGAGCTCAGGAGGCTTCAGCTCTCCCACCTGCTTCCCTCAATGTTTGCCAGTTGGATTTAGAGCAGTTTGACAAACCCAATGAAATAATTGAAGATAAAAGGGCAGCCAGTAAGGGCCTTATGCAATACAAAAGGAAAAATTACAACAGCTTGTCTCACTCAAGCGCATTTCCTTCCCCAGATCTGCAATCACCAACGCTGCCAGGAAGCCCCACCAGCTTTCCCAGCTTCATCTGCTCCAGGCTGGGGGCTGCTCTGCAGCATCTGGCTGCAGCCACCCAGGCTTTCCAAGCACCCCGACTCCCAGCAGGCTCATCCTCTGGCTCCATCCTCACCGTATCTTGCACCAGCCAGACGATAACTGCTCCAGCATTCCCGTCCCACTGCAAGTGTTGCTGTGATGCTCTCTAGCTACGCCCAGCGCCTGGCTGTGATGAAACCAGCCTGAAGCCCTGGTGTCTTCTTTAATAAAAGCACTAACCGGTGGAGCATTCATCAGGGCTCAGAAACTGCTGCTAGCACTGCGATTCTCTTTGCTCGCTGCAAAAATAAACCCAGCTCCGTAACTACAGCAGCAGGTGAATGCCATCAATGCGTGGCAGTCACTCTAATGTGACTCAATCTTTATCAAAAATCTACAATCCTGTACATTTTCTAAACGACTTTTTTTTTTTTTTTTTTTGCTTTAGTGCCCTAAAGAGGTGAAGAGATAGTTGCCAGGTGCTGGTTCCTCTCTGCTCAGTGAAATACTGTTGTGGGTGTGTTGGGAGGAGTTACTGCAGCCTGCACATCAAAATATGAAAGCTCCTTAAAAAAAAAAAACACGCAGCCCTGAGCTATGCCACAGCAAGAATGGCACTGGCATCCTCTGCCAAGTGAGGAGGCTTTGCTACACCAGCAGCCTTTGCTACACCCAACGCAAAAATTTCCGAGCCCAACCCAGAGTCTGAGAGGAGCCAGCTTCCCATCTTCCCACACCCAGGGGCTACTGATAGCTCCCAAATGAACTGTTTTTCCCCTCTACCAGCTTTATTTGCCTGCTGGCAGAATGGGCTGACCGCCAGAAGTCCTATGAAAGATTAAAAGTGGAGCAAAAAGTGCAGGATTTTGGTAGGGTCCCTTTCCTGGGTGCAGCAGGAAGGCTGCAGACCCCCTGGTGTAGCCTAGAGAGATCAGGCTGAGCCCTTACAGGGTGGGATATTTTGGCAGGGCTTTGGGCAGCTCGAGTGGGACTAGTTGGGTTCGTAGGGGGAGCACACCCTCCCACAGCCACTGCTCCGACTTCCTCCTCTCTGCACCAGCTGACTGTAAGACAGAAATAGGAAGGAAGGATTGGGGTGCGTTGCAAAGCTCCTGATGCTTGGCTGCTTTTCCCAGCCAAGCTTGAGAAGTTGAGACCATACTCATCCCAGCCGGAGCACAGGACGGAGGAGAGGGCTTGATGTGAGGTGAGTGTAGCATCTTTGTTTGCTTTGCTTCTGTTTGTCCTTTCTAGAGGGAGAGGCAGCTGGACAATAAGGTGGTTTCATAGCTCTGGTGTTACAGTGAATTTGGTTTATAATTCCTGATCTAACCTCCCACCTCTGGAGTCCTTGGACAGGCTCCAGGGGGCTGAGCGCAGTGTCCCCCCGTGCGTGGCATGGCAAGGCAGGCAGTCTGTGCAGCCTTGACGAAGGCAGCGTGCCTGGTCTGCAATATTTTTCCTTTTGTAGGTAGGATGAAACCTAAAACTGCAGGTAGTTATTGGGGGGAGGGTGTCAGACCCCACACAACCCCTTCCTCACCACCCCGCAGGTCTGGAAGGTGGTGCAGAGGAGAGCAGAAAGCACATGGCGCTGGGGAGCGTGGCGCTGGCTGCAACCCCGGCCAGCAGCACTGGGAAAGCCCTGGCACTAGGGGCTGTGCCGTCGCCCCTCCTGGGACCCTCTTTTTGTTGTGAGGTCCCATGTACAAGCACCCACCGCCGGCTGCAGGATGTGATGGTTCAGAGGAGAAGAGGGAACCGGTGCAGCAGCACGGCACAAGGGTAGTGGGGATGGCTGCCATGGGGGGGCTCAGCACAGTGCCGCTGCCAATGTGCACGGAGGACATGGAGCTGTTGGAACAAGTCCAGAGGAGGTCACAAAGATGATCCGAGGCTGGAGCATCTCTGCTATGGAGACAGGCTGAGAGAATTGGGGCTGTTCAGCCTGGGGAAGAGAAGGCTCCGGGGGTGATCTTATTGCAGCCTTCTAGTACCTAAAGGGCTACAGGAAAGCTGGAGAGGACTTTTTACAAGGGCGTGTAGTGACAGAACAAGGGGCAATGGCTTTAAACTGAAAGAGGGGAGATTTCAATTAGATCTAAGGAAGAAGTGAGTGGTGAGGCACTGAAACAGGTTCCCAGAGAAGTTGTGGTGCCCCCATCCCTGGAAGTGTTCAAGGCCAGGTTGGATGAGACTTTTAGCAATCTGGTGCAGTGGAGGGTGTCCCTTGGCCATGGCAGGGGGATTGGAACTAGATGATCTTTGAGGTCCCTTCCAACCCAGACCATTCTATGATTCTATGCTGGCACAGGGACCTTCCTGGAGGTCTCTGCACCCCTGTGGGCCGGGGAGGAGAGAGGGTGAGACCTTCACTCTTCTCCTACATCTCTTTGTGTGTTGTACACATCAAATACTCTGCTGATGGCCGTTGAAAACACCTGGCAGTGGCAAGGAAGGCAGCAGAGGCTGTGGGCAAGCTAACAGCGGGTAGAACGGGTCCCTCCCAAAATCTGGAAGGCTCTCGGATGCAGACAAAATGCAGGGCACACACTAGGTGTCAGGGAAAGTAGCCTGCCATCCATTTTTGATGCTTTTTCCAACACTGTGGCCCCCGCTTCCAGCCTCGCAGGCAGGTGAGAAGCAAAGGTGTGAACGCTCGCGGAGCCGTCCCGCCCTGTGGCCAGCGCGGATGCTGTACATGGCTTCTGCGAGGGGTGGGAAGGCTTCACACAGCGTGTTTCACTACCACGGCTGTCACATCCTGCTTCACACGGTGGTTTTTACACTTTTTTCTGTCGTCATCCTGGTGCTGTTTCAGTTGCGAGTGATCTCAGCGTGCTGAAGAGCATGGCGCAGGGTGATTTATTTTCTCACAGAAAAACATATTGGAGTCACAACAGGGCTGGCAGTGATAGAGGATCCCTCCTTTGCTCCCACAAAGCACAAGTTCTGCCAGCTGCAGGGGACAGGCTGTGCCCTCCGGTGGGTCCTTGGGTCTCTGCTCAGCTCCAGAACTCTGTCCTGCATCTCTGCAAACCCAGCGGCCGTTACGGTGTCCCCGCTGGACTCAGCCAAGGGATGATGCCCACTGGAGATCAGACACAAGGAATGGCCTCTCTGCTTTTACGAATCCCAGAGTAGCCAGGACACGGCAGCCAGCGGGGCAGCCCCTTCCCACCCAAGCAGGCCTCTGGCCCAGGGAGACCCAACAGCACAAACCCCCAGCCTCCCAGGGCAGGGCAAGGGTCCCATGGGCACCCAGGGACCTCGGCACCCAGAGCCAAGGGACAGCTCAGGCTAGGCGCTTGGTGCACAGGGGAGAGGGCTCATCCCACACACCCATTCCCTGCTAGAAGGAAAATATATAAAATGTATACATATTTCCTGAATAGCACATAGGAATATATATATATTCTTTTTAATATATATATAAATACTTCTATGTATTTTTATTTATATATTTTTCTCTAATTTTTAAATATGTATAAAAATACATATACACACACACTGAGTGTGATACTCTGCATGGAGGGGGTCTTAGACAGTGGGCAGCCCTGTGTACGGCCATCAGCCTTGGCGGGAACTGTCCGCATCACCCAACCAAGTGATGGAAGAAATGGCCATGAGCCAAATGACATCCACTCTCCTGTTCTTGTCGTATGTCACTTCACTCATTTACCACCCGTGTGTGGGGTCTGGGGCCACCCAGAGTGAGGAGGGGAAAGGAGCAGTGCTGCTGGGTGCAACACCCAGTGTCTCTGTCGCAAGTTGATGGTGATGCACCACCAGGGGTGCCTGGGGCACCGCGGCACAAGCACTGACACTCATGGCACCTCGCTGTTGCAGGCGGATGGTGCGAACACCCCAGGAGTCCTCCTGGGATATGAGGCACAAGAACGTGTCCTCCTGTTTTGCAAGAAAACAGATGTTTAACAAAGCGCTGAGGGGGAGTTGTGGCTAACAGACTGCAAGACCTGTCTCTGCTGTTGAATGCTCGTCTTATTTATAGCAACGAGATCGCCACTAGCATCAACACTTCCTCTTCAGCCCTATTTAGAAATCCCAACTAGCTCCTCCGTGCTGCACAGCAGCCTGCTCCATCCCACCGACACCCCTCAGCATGCCCAGCACCCTGAGAGGCTGGCGTGCCTTAGGTCTGCTCCCTGCCTGGATGCAGGGCAGCACCCAGCCCCTTCCTCATGCACCTTCCCTGAGGCCATCTTCACATTTTCTGGCTTGCATACCCTTCAGGAGTGTTTTGTCCTACCTAAGCCATGCGAGGCATACGACATAAAACAAGTGAGAGATGCTCCATAGATGAAATACCCTGGGGGCTTCTACAAAGGGTTCCTGGTGAAGCAGAGCCCAGTCCCAAGGCACTCGAGGCATGTGGCCAGAAGATCAGAGCTCAGGGCCAAGGAAGACCCTGGTCCTGGGGTGCAGCCTTCTGCCCCCGATGCCACCATGCAGCCCTGGCCAGGGAGCAGAGCCCAGTGGCAATGCACCCTGCCCATAGCCAGGGTGCTCGGTCTTGGCACCCCGCTCCCCACCTTGGGATGCAGGTGGTTGTACAGCTCTGCAGTTCTCCTTCACACCAGGGCAGGAGGATGGACTGCATGCATCCTTCTGCTTGCTTTAATTTATAAAAAAGAGTTAAAAAAAACAACATCTCAGGCAGAGCACACCCAGGAGAAGAGCACCCAGGACTGGCGGTGGCATTGCAAGTCCAGAACTGAGCAAAAGGGATCACTAAAGGGGTTGGAGAAAACACTGGTGAGGCCCATGTCTGGGCCCTGCTAATGCAGTCAGACCGAAAAACTGCTTTCCTCTTGCCTGAATGTTGTAAGGTGGCAGACAAAAGCAGAAGCCCCATTTGTTCTCTTTGAAAGTCACCCTACGTCACGTATATGCTCCTCCACCCACACACCAGTGAATAATTTCCCTCCACAGCAGAAGGAAAGAAGTGGTGAGCTTTTTTCTGCTGCTCTCCCCTACTATCAGGGTGTGTTTTTTGTTCTTGTGACAGGAGAAAGAAACAGCTTTGAGGATTAGAAAGGCATCCAAATCCTGCCCACACAATGAACTCTATGTTACAAAACCCAATAGCAGCCGGAGCTGGGTGTGTGTTAAAGTTCCCACGTTATTTCCGGGGTTTAGGAGCTTTTTTTAGTCCAGTTTTAATTGGAAACTTGCACTACTTTATGAGATGAGCCTGTAAACAGGAACCTCTAACCTCCAGCAAGGATGAGGAGCAGAAGCTCACAGAGCCTCAGCCAACCCCATCGCTACCCCACACCTTGGAATGGTAGCAGGAATTAAACACTTGGAAACATGGGGCAGGTGGAATGGCAGGAGCTCACAGAGCCCATGGATTTGGTCCCCACAGCTTGTGTGGGAAGTTCTAGTTTGTAGAAGAGCTGGAGCCTAATTACACACATTTGGGGTGTCAATCAGCTGAGTGCTACAAGAAACAAGGGTAGAAGAGTCTCTTCCCTCATACCAGCAGTAGCACTTCTTCCTGGGCAAAAGCCTATTTCTCTGACCCCATTTTTTGGGGAGGGTTTGCAGAAATACGAGCTCACACTGTTTTCAGCATCCCCAGGGCACTACTAATGAACTGGACACGTGCAGCAAAGCAGATGCAGATCAATAACAAATGAATAGCATGAATACAGCTGAGCGTACAGCAAATGTAGTCATGAAGGAGCCAGCTGGGCCTCCAAGTGTGATGTTGCTCTTGGAGGACCTCTCAGTTTGGGCTGGCGCAGGTCACCAGGCGCATCCTGGGCACAGGGTGTCACAGCCCAAATGAGTGATCTAAGTCATTTCCCAGCAAGGTGCACCCAGGAGGGTCCAATAGGGATCTGGTGTCCACCCCGCTTTGATAAGAGCTATAAGAGCTACTACTGTTAAGACCTTTTTCTTTTTTTTTTTTTTTTTACTTGAAGAGTTTTTACCTGTTGTCTGCAAGCTCAGAAATTGCTGGCAGAATTTGGAGGTGACAAAAAATGTGTTGGGCCAGCTAAACATTGCAAGTGTGGATCATGCAGGCTGAGATAGTGCAGCTGTGATGATAAATGATGCCCTTAAAACCAAGGTGGGCTGTGGTGGTGGAGAGGGACTTGCAGAGACGTCTTTGTGAAGAAGGGCTTTGTCCACCCACCACAGGATGGTCTTGGGCCAGTGTCACGTTACGACAAGATGTTAGATCGATAGAAGATAGAGAAGGGGACTACCTCGAGTCCTTTTCTCCTTTTCAGTTTGACCAGTCTACCAGTTCCCCAAGAAAGACAAGACCCTTGTACCTGACCTGCCTGCCACACCCCAGTTAAGGAGAAGGGGGGTTACCTCGAGCCCCTCACGATTTGACCAGTCCATCAGGCTCATGCTGACAGAGTCACTGGGACAAATCCCTCTGGACAGCCCGCTAAGTGGGAAGGTGGTCATCTGACCTATTCAGGGACCCTCGCGGGCAGCGCACCAGGCCAAATCCCTTATAATCCCCGGTATCAGTTGTTGAAGTTTCCGGAAACATATTTATATATGACAAACTTTATTACATATGCTCATGACAGGACACAGATTCCAAGACAGCCGGTGATAGGGACTGACTGCAAAAACACAGTGATAATTCCAAGCAGCTGCAAGGTGTTAGTAACCAAGCGCATAACGCAGAGCTCTTACCCAACAGGCATCCCTATGGGGGGGAGAAGAGAGGTCCAGCCCATCGACTGATCCCAGACGTTCTGATGGAGGGCTTCCCCAACACCCCCTTCTCTTAAGCCATTTTTATACTTTTAGATGAGGGTTGAGTGACTCTAGTCATGCCTATCTTTGTCAGGATTGGTGTAAATTTTCCTCGCTTCAATTTAAAGGTGTGGACTAGAGGAATTTCAGGACGCATGCTCAGTGAGGGGTGGTCACAGCCCAGAGGCAGGTAGCTTTTGGGATGGAGGTGTGATTTAGTATTATAATGATATTCTAATGAGCAAAGTTCACCTAAAGGCCAGGAATTTTGCAACTTGTTAAACATTAACACGCCCAAATTACCCAGATAAATGCCTGGCTGGGTCTTGGTGACCTGACTTTGTTCACCACCATTGTTGAGGCAGCAGTTGTGATCCAGTTCCTTGCCAGCTGTGCGGTTCCCTTTGCCAGCCATTCTCTATCCCTGGTAACAGGGATGAGTGGTGGTACCTCTGTACTACTCTGCTCCCCATTTCAAGGATATCACACGTTATGTTCAGCCAGGGCAGGCCTTGTCCATGCCAACCATGTTCTGTTCTTGGGAGCAGCAACTGCGTCTCATCTCAAAGCTACTTGAATATCACAGCTTGTGAGCTGAACTTCGCAGAGCAGTGTTCTTCCATTCCCCCATTTCGGTTGTTTTTGCACAGCCAGACACCACAGAGTGAGCTCCTGGGCCATGTCACTGTGAGGGTTTGACCAGGTGACCGCAGAGGTGGCTCTTGTTGCTTGTGCAGCCGTGCAGTGTCAAGGCTGCTGGAGCTGGGACAGGGAGGCTGGCTCCAGGGCAGGGTGGGGTTCCAAGCCTGGAAACATTGACATCCAGATGACCCCTGCCATAAACCATGGTGGCAACCAGCCTTAGCAGTCCTGCCAATTCTCCGAGTCCACGCTACGGCTGGGCACTAAACCTCACTGTGCAAATATCACTGAGATACCCACTGACTCACCCAGACCTCCTTTCTGCCCTCAGGAGGAGACCACACCTTCTTTCAAGGCTGACACCCCTGGCTTTTCTGGTATCTTACAGAGCTAAGAAAGGACATCCAGATGTCTCAGAAGCAGATCTGAGCAGCCCTACATGCTAACCTGGCCTCGGTGCCTTTTGAAGGTTTCTCTTGTTTTCTTGTTTCCATTTCACTCTGAGCTGTTAATTCAGCAGGTTCACAGGCAAGGGTGATGGCACTTTGCAAAGCTGGCAGGAGGCAGGGAGTGGTTGTTTTCTTGCTCAGGGCAGCATCAGAGCTATTTCAAAATCAATGACCTGGTTTTCGGATGCTGTGTCTAACGTTGCTAAAAAGGGCAATGTTTGTTGTTCCTTTGTGCTTTCTTGTTCCTTTTTCTTCTTCCAACAAATTCCTCTTTTCACAATCCCTATATGCATCCATGCTGTAATGCCGCTACTTCCTCCAGGGCTGTGCTGTGGGGAAGGTGTTAAGAGAAATGATGGAGTTCATGAACGTCATCTCCTTGACACCATAGGAAGAACACTGAAAAAATCACTCCCCAAGAGCTCTTTAGCCAACTTTATGGATAGCATAAATTTCCAGGATCAGGAGATGTGCTTTGCGGCAAGAAGTGTGAGCAGCTAGAACAGGCACTGGGAGAATGTGCTTGTGAAGAACAGTCTCTATCATGCTCTGATACACTGGTGTGACTGAGTTAGTCACACCAGCAAGTGCTCGTGGGGTTTGGACCATGTGCTGGGAGTCCTTCCCTGCACACCTATAAGAGATGTACAGCCACCTCCCCAGCCCCAGCATCACATCCTGGTCCCCTCCCCATGAGAGTCTGACTCCAACACCCCATCCTTCTTCCTCACCCTGTCCATTGTGCAAGAGCCAGGCTGATGGTTGCCACACTGGCAGGCTGGACCTTACCATGCAATGTGAGCAAGCCTCTCCGCTTCCCTCAGAGATGGGACTGTGGCTCTCCTAGGATGTTGGTCACCTGTGCCGTGAGGTTGGAAACCCTCGTTTGTTGGAAATCGTCAGCAGGAAAACTTGTATTTATTTACTACATGAAATACTAGATTTCCGTGATGAATCAGTTAAATGTAAAGCGAGTAGTAATGGACTTTTTTCCCCATGTGTCTAGGATGCCTTGCTAGTTAATTAATGGAAGTGGTCCTTTTGTTACCTTTGATTCCAGTTTCCATACAGATATAGCTTGACACAGAAGCTGAAAAAACTCACATCTGGTAAAAACTAAATGCAGTGCTTGAGGTTTTCCAATGTTACATGGATACCATCATACAGGTTGAAGAGTCTGGATAAACACTACATGAAGCATTGCAGTAGTTCAGCTGAGTGCACAGCGATACAGTGCAAGTTCCCTCTCTGCTGACTTCCACATTTAGACCAAAATCTATGTTTATGGGAAACCAACTTATTTTCATAAGAGCACGGCAGCACCCATCCTGGGTCAGCCCACGCACCCAGGGGGGCTGCCCTGGCCCTGGCTGCCCGACTCCAGGGGCTGCGGCAGGGTCACCCTCTCAGGCTCTGCCCATAGTGGGACAGCTGCGGAAAGGGCACGTCCCCCTGGGGCCACCGTGCCCTGCAGCCACTTCCTGTAGGTTTCAAGGGCTCCCTTCTCTGCATCTGCCATGCACCAGGCAGTCACAGGGATGCTTTTTGTCTTGCAGAAAATGACGCATGACCGCTGCCTCTGGCTGCCAGCAGTGACCGGGGTGCTGCTGCTGGTGATGAGAGGTGAGCCCGACCTGCCCTTCCTCTTTGCCTTCCCTCCGGCACCTTACTCAGGCAGTGAAATAGCGGGGAAACCCAAATGCTGCCCAACAGTGGCAGGAACATGGCATTGAGAGGCGTGCAAGGGCCAGATCCTGCATTTCCTGGGCTGCATCCAAAGCAGCATGGGCAGCACGTCAAGGGAGGGGATTCTGCCCCTCTGCTCCACTCTCATGAGACCCCCCCCCCCCACCTTGCAGTGCTGTGTTCAGCTCTGGAGTCCCCAACACAAGAAGGACATGGAGCTGCTGGAGTGAGTCCAGAGAAGGCCACAAAGATGATCCCAGGTCTGGGGCACCTCTGCTATGGAGACAGGCTGAGAGAGTTGGGGCCATTCAGCCTGGAGAAGACAAGGCTCTGGGGAGACCTTCTCGCAGCCTTCCAGTACCTAAAGGGCTGCAAGAAAGATGGAGAGGGACTTTTTATAAGGATATATAAAGCCTCTTTTTACAAGGGGCAATGGCTTTAAACTGAAAGAGGAGAGATTTCAATTAGATCTAAGGAAAAAATTTTTTACATTGAGGGTGGTGAGGCACTGGAACAGGTTGCCCAGAGAAGTGGTGGCTGCCCCATCCCTGTAAGTGTTCAAGGCCAGGTTGGATGAGGCTTTGAGCAACCTGGTGTAGTGGAGGGCTTCCCTGCCCATGGCAGGGGGGTTGGAACTGGATGATCTTTGAGGTCCCTTCCAATCCAAACCATTCTATGATTCTATGATTTCCCAGGATCTGGAGTTAAGTCGAGCCAGCCCAGCTGAGGGACAGTGAGGCAGGTGAGGACCCTGCCAGGGCCCCCAGCGTGGGTTTTATAGACAGGGCAGGCTCAGGACAGCATTGGTGCCTGGAGCACTCCATGGCTACCACTTCTGCAGACCGACCTTCCTGGAGTCCCCCCATGCCAACTCTGTCTTCTCTCCATTTCAGCCTTTGCCACGGAGTGCCCCAAGATCAAGGTGGGGACGTGCAAGGACTGCATCCAGTCTGGTCCCGGCTGCGCCTGGTGCAAGAAGCCGGTAGGTTAACGTAGTCTCTGGCACTGTCAGCCCCCAGCAGTCAGCTAATGGGAGCGGAGTGGTCACCCTGGCCACCTAGCTCTGCCTGCGGTGGAGGGGGGAGACCGTGTCGTGGGAGCTTTTCATGTTCTACATGGTGAATGGAGCTAGGAGGGATCTGACAAACAGGACCCTTCAACCTTCCTTTCTCCATCAATACCCTGGAGACCTGGCTTGGGAGCAGGCTCATCTTGTAACAAGCCCATTCACCTCCTGCTCCTCTGATTTTTTCCTGTTGATATTTCAACTCACAGAGTTTCACCAAAGCCGGCGAGCCAGACTCCATCCGCTGCGACACCATCGAGGAGCTGCAGCAGAGGGGCTGCCCGCGTGACGAGATTGAGTTTCCAGTCAACAACATTACAAGGACACAGGACAGTCCCTTAAGCAGCGACATACAACTGGCTCCGCAGGAGGTGCACCTGAAACTGAGAATAGGTATGGTCTGCCCAGTATTCCCAGTGCCCTTCCGCTCAGCCCCAGGCTCAGCAGCAGCACTTCCCAGCCTGCATTTCCTCCCCTTTTCTTCTGAAAGAGAGGAGGATCCCAGCAGGGGTGGGTGATGGGGTGAGGTGTGAGCCACAGCACGGCAGCTGATCCTGGCATTCTGGTCTTGCAGGCCAGCCCGCTGTATTTGAGGTGAAGTTTCGCCGTGCCACGGGGTACCCCATTGATCTCTACTACCTCATGGACCTCTCCTACTCCATGCTGGATGACCTGGAGAATGTGAAGAAGCTAGGAGGGGAGCTGCTCAGGGCGCTGGAGAGCACCACCCCTTCTCGCCGCATAGGTGAGCCTGTCTCCAGCATGGGAGAGCCATGGGGCTGGAGCGGGAGGCAGGCAGTGGGCAGCGTGACCCGTCCTCTTCCAGGCTGGAGAGTGTGCTGGGGCAAGGGACGTGGACATATGCACGAGGGCCAGCAGATTGTCCATGCCCTGTGCTGCAGGGACACCTGCCAGTCCCTGCCTGTCCCTGCCCCTGACGCTGCGGTCCTGGATGCCCTTAGGGTTTGGCTCCTTCGTGGACAAGACAGTGCTGCCCTTCGTGAACACGCACCCCGAGAAGCTGCAGAATCCGTGCCCCAACAAGGACGAGCAGTGCCAGCCTCCCTTTGCCTTCAAGCACATCCTCTCCCTGACTGACAATGCCAAGAAGTTTGAGAGTGAAGTGGGGAAGCAGTTTATCTCAGGGAACCTGGATGCCCCGGAGGGGGGGCTGGATGCCATGATGCAGGCAGCGGTGTGCGGGGTGAGTCCCTATGTCTGCCCCACTGCCAGCAGCTGTGGGCAGGTGTGAGGGCTGTGACCCGCACTCGTGCACCATCCCTCAGGAGGTGGCTCTGCCCCTCTCCAGGTGGGCTCTGGAAGCCCATCATGTGTAAGTCCTGATTTGGACTTGCAGGACTTGATCGGCTGGCGCAACGTGACCCGCTTGTTGGTGTATGCTACTGATGATGGCTTCCACTTCGCTGGTGATGGCAAACTCGGGGCCATCCTGACCCCCAACGATGGCCAGTGCCACTTGGAGGACAATATGTACAAAAGAGCAATGAGTTTGTAAGTACTCAGGGTCTGCTCAGAGGTTCTGCACCCTCAGCGTTGCTTCCCCAGGCAGATAAAAAAGGTCACATTAAAAAGCCTGTTGCTGAGACCACAAGGTCAGTATAATCACCATGCTTAGGGCTGCAAAACCCAAACTGTCTACCCTTCTGCTGGTGGCGAGATCACACGGACCACAGCTTCCCTCTACCCATCTAGGACTACCCGTCTGTCGGCCAGCTGGTCCAGAAACTTGCCGAAAACAACATTCAGCCCATTTTTGCTGTCACCAGTAAAGTGGTGGATGTTTACAAGGTAGGGAGACTTCAGATGGTCCAGGTGCCTCCTGTCCCTGCCCAGGAGGACAGAAACAGCTATGCGTGTCCTCCTGCCGCTGCCCCCTGCTCTGCCATCACACAGGGCAGATGGCTCACCTGTTTTCTCTCCACTGACAGAAACTCAGTGAGATGATCCCAAAGTCAGCAGTTGGTGAGCTGAACGAGGACTCCAGCAACATCATTGAACTCATCCAGGTGGCCTACAACGTAAGTGCTGCAGGAGTTGGTTTTTTGTGTGTGTTTCACCTGTCCTGCAGGGCTCAGAGCAGGGAAAGTTTCTCATTGTGAGTCCTCAACATCAGAGAGCAGTTGGGACCAGGGCTTTGAGGATAGAACATGCTGAGTCCCTCTGCAAGCAAGAGGTTTCCACCTCTCCAATGCTATCACCTGCCTTTCCAGAACCACCCCTGGCAGCTGAGACGCCAGCCTGGACTGCTACCTGCCCCTGTCCCCTGGGCTGGGGGAAGCCCTGACCTGCAGCCCCACACCTCCTCCCTTTTATCTCCTCCTGGACTGATGGCACTTTCTCCACCATTTCCCCACAGAACCTCTCCTCACGGATCATCCTGGACCATTCCACCCTGCCGGATGTCCTGGATGTCAAATATGACTCTGTATGCAGTAAGGATACAGTCGCCTTGGACGAAGCGAGAGGGCAGTGTGACAATGTCAAGATCAACGAAGAGGTATGTTCCTCCATATCAGGAATGCCCCAGAGATTGCAAGGTTCCTGCTGCCCATCCTGTTTAATGGCAGGAGCCCCGCCTGTTGTTCCAGGCTCTTTCTTTACATGAATTTAATGCCAGGAGTGTCCAAAATGCTGTGTGATGGGGGAATCCTCCACTGTGCTCGATGTGCACGTGCTCAGCCTGGGGCCAATACCACCCTCCAATCGCTGAAGCTACCTGAAGCTACCTGACCTAGCCCTTCCCTTTCTCACTCTGCACTTTCTAGATCATCTTCAGAGTGAAGGTCACAGCCAAGGAGTGCATCAAGAGCCAGTCTTTCACCATCCGGCCGCTGGGCTTCACAGACACCCTCACCGTCCACCTGGACAGCAACTGCGACTGCGACTGCAACGAGCAGCCCAACCCAACTGCCTGCAGTGGGAAAGGCAGCATTGTCTGTGGGATCTGCAGGTACATGCTGTTCCTGCAAAACACCATTTCAAATGGTGCCAGAGCTGGGTAGCTGCTAGGAGGGGGCCGTTGGGCCAAGCTGAGGGCAGCTGAGTGGTGCATTTGGTTCCTCCGAGCACCTGTGTGCTTGGAGAACATGGGACCAGGTGAGGGGTCATAGAGGGCTGTACACATGGTAATCGATCATGGCCTGGCTCTGCAGCTTTGCATCGATTTTCATGTTCAGAGAGGCAGTATACATTCCTGGAGGCAGGGGACACAATGAGCTCTCTCTTCTGTTGGTGGAGTCTCTGCTGTTTTCCTAAGTGCACCCACCCACCTGTCCATCCAGCTATCCACCCATCCACCCAACTATCCAACCATCCACCAACCCACCCATTGAACAGGCACAGATTTCTGTAGAAATCTCTCAAAATCTCACTTCAGGGCTGTAGTTCATGCAGATCTTTAAGTGCAATTATTGCTTCACGGCCCCTCAGTGACAGCAAGAGGAGAAGACTGGGTTTCCTCGAGAAACACTCAGACCTCCTTGGCAAGGGTTTGGAAATTATAGATGTTACAATAATTTCCAGGCAACTGTTTGGTATTCTAAATATGACCAGTGGGGAGAGCAGTGTTTCTGAGGTTTCCTCCTGATCAGCTGCCCTGCTCCAGCACAGTTAGCACCAGCACGCTGTGGTTGGGTTCCAGCGGGTCTGTCCCGGATTTGCCCTGCTTTGGCTGAAGTCTGGGCCCCATCTTGTGCCGCTGACCCAGGCTTGCTTCTCTCCTTCGATGGCAGCTGCAATCCAGGCTACACGGGGAAGAACTGCGAGTGTGAAACCAAAGGCAAGACCAGCAAGGAGCTGGAGGGCAGCTGCCGGAAGGACAACAGCTCGGTCATCTGCTCCGGGCTGGGGGACTGCGTGTGTGGGCAGTGCATCTGCCACACCAGCGATGTGCCTGACAAGCAGATCTACGGCACCTTCTGCGAGTGTGACAACATGAACTGTGAATTTCACAATGGCTTCCTCTGCGGTGGCAAAGGTCGTGCATCTGTGTGATGGGTTCTCCACCGGTTTAGAAAGATTAAATCTCCAGGGAGATGCTGTCTTTCCCTGCCAAAACAAAAGTGGATGCGTTTAGGGGTCCTGGGTCCCACTGCACCACTTGCAGGACCTCCTTGACCATCCCATGGAGGATGGCATGGAGAATGCAGGGTGGGTGATGCTCTCCAAACACAGGCAGAGGGAGAGCAACCTGGCTCTCTGTAGGATCCTGGTCTGAAAGGTCTTTCCCCCTGTAGAGCGCGGGAAATGCGACTGTGGGGAGTGCAAGTGCACGGCCGAGTACCAGGGCAGCGCCTGCCAGTGCAAGAAGTCGACGAGTGGCTGTTTGAACATCCGTGGCAATGAGTGCAGCCACCGTGGGACCTGCCACTGCAACCGCTGCCAGTGCCGGGGGGGATACCAGCCTCCCTTCTGCGAGGAGTGCCCCGGCTGCCCCTCGCCTTGCGGCAGATATGTGTGAGTGACCCACGCGGAGATGGCACGGGGGGTGGCGGGGATCACCCCCATCTCCCGGGCAGGTGCAGGCAGAGCCCAGCTGTGGCCAAAGACAGGTGAGAGGGCCTCTGCCCCTGCAGAGGTGATCTGTGGCCACCTGTTTTGCAGCTCGTGCGTGGAGTGCAAGGCCTTCCTGAGCGGCCCCTTCGAGAAGAACTGCTCCCAGGCTTGCCCCAACATCCATGTGGCTGAAGAGTCTAAGGGGGTGAGCAAGCAGTGCAGGGAGAAGGACTCCCAGAACTGCTGGATCTCCTTCCGCATGGTCCAGGAGGATGGCGAGGAGATTTACACCATCACCGTTGATCCTAAAAAAGGTACCCCAGCCCCCATCTTCCTGCCTCTCTGCAGGCAGGCTGCCACCTCTGCCATGGTGGCCACACCGCCTTGCTGGGGGCTGTAGCCGGACACCGTCTGTCTGCCCTGCAGAGTGCCCGGAGCCTCCCAACATTGCGATGATTGTGGGCAGCACCGTTGCTGGCGTGGTCCTTATTGGGCTGGTGCTCCTGCTGATCTGGCGGCTCTTGACAGAGCTGTTTGACCGCCGGGAATACCGCCGGTTCGAGAAGGAGAAGTCCAAGGCCAAGTGGAATGATGTAAGAGAGCCTGTCTGCGGTGGTAGGGTGTGCTGGGACACTCAGGTGTGTCCACACGTGGTGGGCACACCTGGAGGGAACATCCTCTCCAGAGGTGGCCATGGCAGACCTGAGCCCTCCCCACTGGCTGGTTTTGCAGCCTGGCTGGATTTTGTAGAGGGCTAAAGCAGCCTGTGGGCTCTTCCGCCAATGCTGTCTGCACTGTTAACGTTTGTAGGGGTGGGCTGAGTAACACTGCTGAAAATCTGATACACCAGAACAACGCAGGCCTCTCACCTCTCTCCCTCCAGGCTGATAACCCCCTCTTCAAGAGTGCCACCACCACGGTTGTGAACCCGAGGTTCAACGGGCAATAAAGCAGAGCAATGCCAGGCAGCACCAGGACCCACTGTTAAATAAGGAAATGCCAAGCTAAGGAAATCTTAAACTAAGGCTCCCACCTCCTCTTCTTTATCCTATTCATTTGTTCCTTTCTTCCAAGAGGCCACCAACAAGTCAGGCGCTGGCTGAGGGACTGCCCCATGTCTGTCTCTGGTCACAGTTGGGTTAATGGAGCTGGGAGAAGGGAACAGACAGAGCTTTGCTGTGGATGGGACTGCAGAGCAGGTCTCACCTGCAGGCACACGCAATGGCTCCTGTACCAGTTACCGACAGTCTCACCTCTTGATGCTAACTTTGCCTTCTGGCAGGAGTCTTGGACACCAAGCCCCAAAACCAGCTGAGTGCACAGAGTGCTTCCAGCTTTGATTTGGAGCTGGTATTTCAAAACTGCCCTTTCTCTTCTGCTCTAGCAGGATCTGCTCCCAGGCTGCTCCATGCCTTCCCCTGCTGCACTGGTCTCCACCATTATATTTGCACTAGTTTCTAAAGCACTCACTGCTGAGTTGGATGTAGAGGGTCCTCCAGGCTGGAGGTCTTCTCTAGAGGTTGCAGTGAGGCGAGGGCCCTAAGTGCCAGTGAGCACCTGTACACAGAGGTGAAGAGCTGCCGGGGAACATGCACTGAATGTTTTTTTCACAATCATCAGCTTCCTGATGTCGCTTCCCCCTCAGACCTACCTCAGGCAAGGTTCTACTTGGCCTCCTGCAAGCTTGGCTTACCTCTGCAAGGCCTTGAGCCCTTTGCATGACGAAGAGGCAAGGGAGCAACTGGTTGAACTATGAAACATCTCCACTGAGCATGTGAAACGTTGCCCACAGCTCAGAGCTCAGCCACAGCTTCTCCCATGACCCTCAGGGCAAGATCTTTTCCCTGCTCTGTGAGCGCATCAGACATGCCAAGGGCCAGGAGTGCAAAAGACCTGGCAGTACCCAGAGCATCTCCAGCTCAGCACTTTTCCAAACCATGCACAGCAGCTAATTGCTCTTACATTGTGGGGTCATTCCTGTGAGACAGCGGTACAATTCCATGTTTGCTTTAAGTTTAGCAATAATGTGCAAATAGCTGTATAATGTCACATCTTCATTTGCTCTCTGAAGAGGTTTGATGTTAATAAAAATTAATATATAAAGTAAATACATCTGTCCTCTTAAGAATCAGGTGCAAGGGCAGCAGCTGAAGCATCCGTCAGAGAAACTACAGCAAAAACTTGTCATTGGTGCCAGCATCTCTCATAGATGCAGTGCCCGGGAAAGATGCTGGCCAGAGAAACAGTCTTCTACACTAACTTGCCATCTGCATCCCGAAAGGTCCTCCCTTGCCAGCCAGAACCGACTCACTAAATGATGCCAATCTGTTCTTGTCCCTGCCCATTTGCTGGCAGCTACATGTAGACCACCTTAAACAAGAGCGGCTGTACCTGTCCAATCAGGGGTTAATTTGGGCCATTTGGCTGTTCTTCAGCAGTGACTGTGACTAGGGTAAGGCAAGAAGGAGGAAAGGGTCTGATACTCCTCCCAGAACTATCCCAGCCTGCAGCTATTTTTGAGTCGAGGACCCCCAACATAGGGTAGATCCCACGCACCCCACGCCTGGCTGCACAAAGACACCAGAGGCACCCTGGGTTAGGGCTCTGGGTCTTGGACGCAATGCCCATTGCCAGGGACCCAGACAGAGTTGTCACTTGAACATGAAGAGACTCAGGGACCCAGACAGAGTCGTCACTTGAACATGAAGAGACTATCTATCTTTCCTGTCAGCAGCTGCAGGTCTTACTGCTGGTGTAGAGTATGCAGTACAAGTACAACCACATAGATGCTTCAGATGACAATTAGAAAAAATCCATGAGGGATCCAGACCTTTTCAAAAAGAAATGCGATGAGTAATCCCATTAGACAGAAGTCTATGCTAGGGCATGTGCAAAAGCTCACAGGTAAAACAGTGAGCTAAGAAGGGTCTTGCTTTAGCCCAAAGGCTTGGTGGTCTCTCTGTGGAGACCTGCTTGCAGAAGTCAGAGCATTTCTCAGCCAGGTGTGGAACGGCCCTTTCTCCAGGCTTCAAGCACTGCCCCAGAACATCCTTTCTTAAAGCTGTTTTATTTCCACCAAGAATAACTGAACCATATTTTCTGTGAGGCTGTGTGAAACCAGCTGATTTTCACGTCAAGATGTTGACTTGATTTTGGTAAGAGCAGACGTCAGCAGTACAGGCTGGGACACCCTGACCGGTTCAGGTGGCCATCCTGCTGGCTGGGAGGGCACACACTCCCCCCATCACTGCACTCAAAATCCTCACCCAGGCCATGACACACTGCATCACTTGAGACAATGCTGCTGAGATGAGGCAGAGATAAGCCTGAGCTGCTGCAGAGGCTCTCTGGGCACTCTGTGCCCCAATGGGCTCCTCTCACCTGGGGAGAGGGACCACCACCGCTGCTGAGGGGGCAGAAGGCAGAAGGGCTGCAGGAGCTGCCAGGCGACATCCCAAGAGAGATAACATCATCCAGCTGAGACAACAGCCCATGCCTTCACTTTTATTACAACCAGGAGCTCCCCTTACATTTAAGCTACTTGTGTGCCAAAGGAAAAATTTCTAATATTTTTGAGATAACGGGACCAGCCCCACAAGTTTTCCACGCAGAGGTCTGAGTCTCGTACCAGCTGCTTTATGAGTAGGTAGATGCCACACAGTCCTGCTGCCCCCATGACAAAGAGCCCTCGATTAATTACCTGCAAGTGCAAAGAGAAACTCCAGCATCATCAGAGGTTTGCTCCTACCGTGCAGCACCAAGCAAAGTCTTCACACCTGCACCCACCTGGTGATATCCCACCACCAAAGCTTCCTGCCTGCAGCTGCACAGTGCTGGCCTGCAGGATGCTCATGAGGCTCATGGCATGGGGAGGACGGGCACTGTCTCTGACCAACCTTTTTCTGCCATTTCCAGCGCTGAAGTGCCTCATGGTAGCGAATTCTGGTGAAGGTCACCTGGGAGGGTTGCAGGAGCACATCACCACCTCAAAGTCAGCCAGGAGGAGCTCATGGCAGCTCAGGCAGTGGGGACCCAGGTGCTGCCCTTACCATGGTGTACAGCGGGACGATGGTGGAAGGCATGAGAGTGTGGAGGAAGTTGTCTACATGCTTCCGGAAAATGAACCACATTGAATTGACGTGCTCGCGCATCTGCAACAGAGCAACCATCACCCGTTTGCAGGCCATCTTGGCAGAGCTCCCCTGCATCTTCTGCTGCATGTCCTGGGGGTCACTGCAAGAAGCAGAGCCTCTCCAGCCCCAGTGGCATTCCCAAGGAGCTCTTAGGCTAAAGTCTGCCGGGGTGAGAGCCCAACCAGATTCTTGCCAAAGACCCCGTCCACTGTGTGCATCCCAACAGAGTGCCACTGTGTGCATGGCCCCTGGGACCACGTGTCTGTGCGCAGCTCACCTACCTCTATGTAGTTGTACATGGCTAAATCTGAGATTGCGTGGTCATCTGGCACCCGCAGCCTGGAGAACTCAGGGAGGCAGGCACCTGGGAGAAGAAAGCAGCAGCTCGCAGGAAGCTCCCCAGCAGGATATCCAGCTGCCTTCAGCTGCAGAGGGATCCTCCTCTGCTCTTGCTCCTCCCCAGCCACCTCACTCACCAAGGTCATTGTGGAACTGGTCCATTAATTCATCGAAGACCAGACAATCCTCAAAGCCCTGGGAGGAAAATTAGAGGGTAAATAGGCAGAACAAACCAGGCGTTCATGAGAAGTGCTCTCATGGGTGATTAGCTAGTGTAGCAGTTCACACATGCAGGGTCCCAATGACCACAGCTTCAGAGCAGGAGTCTTACTCCAGGCCGCTCTGCCAGGGGTCTTGCAGAGAAATCCAGGGTGTTGCCTTTCCCGGCAGCCTGGGGCTGTCCTGCTGGACCCCCCTCCCATGCAGTCCTCTGCCCCATGGGAAGGTGGTACCACTGCCCTGTCCCCTCTCCTCCCCAGAGGACAGCTGGGCCTTAGTGAGCAGCCAGGTGCCTGAGGGAAGTTCAACACCTGCCAATGCAGAGGACATCAGACTCACTGTGAGACAGGCCAGCCCGTGAACTCCATGGAGCTACACTCTAAACCCAGGCATTTCTGGGTGAAAAGAGTGGGGACCCGACTAACACAGCCCAGGGCCAGCCATGAACTTACTGCGTTCATGCCCTGTCCATAGAAGGGCACAATGGCATGCGCAGCATCTCCCATTAGCACGCACCGGGAAGCAAGGTGGTAGGAGGAGCACTTCACAGATATCATGGCCTGGGCTGGCAGCAAAAAGTAATCGTGCTTCAGCTCGCGCCTTCAGGCAAAACAATAGATAACTTCACTTGTGGGACCACAAGAGACAAGAAGAGCAAGTCATGCCACATTCAAGCTCAGGCAGCCAGGGCCACGGCCACTGTCAGCATTGGGATGCAAAACCCAAGCCTATTCACTAGGACATTTGTGCCAGGAAAAGTGTGGAGGTCGTAAGATCTATTTCATTAACTTCCCCTTATGGACCAAATATTTTGTCTGCAGTTTTAAGCTCTGAATACAACCTGACCATGAATAAGAGTGTCAGCAACATCTCAGTCCTCTTACCATGAGCAGTGGTGGATGGCAGCCACTGTAGGAAGGCTACACTAGAGGATATGTGAGTTTCTAAGTTTATATGAAATCCTGTGATACAGTCTCCCCAAGAGGAAAGGAAACAGACCCACACAGCTGAGACCCTTCAAAGCAGCCAAAAAAAAGACTTTAACAGACAATTATGATGCAAAGCAGAAGTATTAATAGCGTGGGCTGGAGCTCCCACTATCAGGGGAGCTTCCCACCTTGCAGGAAAGATCCACAGCCAGCAGGACATGTGCTGGAAAGGCTGATCCCATTCACCAGAGCCCCCAGGCAGAGCGGGATGCTCTGGCTCCATGCTGCTCCCTTGCACCGTTTGCCCAGCAGCGAGAGGGTCCCCACAGTGTGGAGAGCAGCATACCCCGGGAGCTGCCTGCTCTGGTATCTCACAGCCCTGATGGTTGTTTTAGCCATACAATCAATAAGTGCCAAACTTTGTTTAGTCAGCACAGTGTTGGGGTTTTTTTGCCAAGCCCAGCTTTTCTCAGTCTGTTAGCTAAAATCTCAACGTTTAGGCAACTCAGCTGTCTGAACAGTGGGACTACCCTTGGCACACAACCCTCACCTTTGCTCCAGCAAAGTCACTTCACTTGCCCACCTCTAACATCAAAAACACACAGCTTATGAGCAGTTAATCCATCCCCTGAGGTCAAAACCTTTAACATCAATATGAAAGCAGCAGGAGGTGATCTGCTCTTTGCTCCCACAGTGGCAGGGCCTGGGCTGAGCAGTGCTTCAGTGCAGTGCAGCTTCATCAGAAACTGCCATGGAACAGGGCTGCATCCTGCTGCTGAGCCTGCTGTTCCAGTATGGACACAACACGGACCTCAGTCTGTTTGCTCCCCCCTCCTTCAGACCCACAGGCCATGGGGATCCAACCCAACAGCGTTCACAACCCCTTAGCCCACCAGCATCAGCAGTCTCTGTCACCAGGACCCCAAGGCCAGGTGGAGATGCGTTCCCTGGCTCAGTGGCACTGCATTGATGAGTGAGAAGGGGAGATGAGGACACTTACTCTCCGATGAGGGCGATGGCATCTGGGAAGTAGGTCTGGAAAAAACTCAGGACTTGCTTGCCTGTCGTGAGCTTCTCAAATTCCTCAAAAGGCATGAAGAGCGTGCAGGTAAAGGACTTGTCCTGCCAGCCATGGAGGAAGGTCAGAAAGAAGCCCAAAGGCCATACGGAGCACCTGGAGCAGCAGCTCAGTGCCCAGCCTGTCACCCAGCAATTGCAACGACTGCACCTCAGACACCCTGTTTCCCATGGTGGGCTTACACACACTGGGAGCAGGCTTGGGGGAGGCAGAAAAAGGCAGTGTGCGATGTGCCGCCACGCTGCCTGGCAGGCTGCCCTGGTACTCCCATCTCTGGTTTATAACATCCAGCTGCAGAGAACTGGTTTTCAGGGGGCTCGAGTGAGCTTGGATGCATGGACAGAGAGAGGTGGCACAGGTCTCTGCTTAGCACTGTGAGGCAGGGCCAGCTCGGAGGGTCCTGCCCTGCACCTCTCCACCCAGGCCATGGGATGCCTGGCACAGGCTGGGGGTCCCTCCTGGCACCTTGTCAGCCCTCCCAGCTCCTGCCACATGCCTGCCACCACACCAGTTCATCCCCCACAAGCAACATCCCATGTCCCAAGAGAGCATGGCCATGGGTTATCACCATGTTGGGCAGTGCAATCATCATGAAGGTGTTTCTTGGCCAGATATGGAGGTAGTTTGGTTCCATGGCAAACTGAAAGAGAAAGAAAATTGCCTGGTGTCCCTGACCTGCCCTGCTCAGTTTCCCCAGCCCAGCCTCTGGTTCCCCTCCACATCATCATACCAGTTGCCATTCTTTGTACCATGAGAAGGCACAATGACCACAGGGCTCCTTTTTGGTAGCTGATACTTCAGGGAGACATAGAGTAAAGCCAAGAGGAAATGGTAGGAAAGATGGCCAGAAATCTGCAGTTTGCAAACGCCAATGTCCCCACAGACCCATTCCCATATTCCCAGGACCTCTCAGAACTAGAGTTAACCCCATCGCTCCAGGGCAGGCTCTTCAGGATTTTTGCAGCCAGGTACATTGGCCTCACCACTAGAAGAGGAAGAGATACCTGTCTTCTCCTAGGAAAGTTTTCATTTGTTGGCTGAGCCACAGAAGAGAAGTTAGTTTCTCTAGAGCTGCTGTAGCAGAGCCACCATGAGAGGGGAACTGGGTGACCCACTTGCAAAGGTGGTACCAGCCCCCAGGACAGGCACACTTACATCTCCATCCTTGGGAGGGATGGTCAGCTCCATATAGCCATGAGGAATGTACTCGTGACTGTAGTTAAAGCGTGTTTGCCTCATGAACTGCTTTCTGACTGTTGAAAAGGCTCCATCACATCCCACGATGAGATTGTAGGTGACTTCGAAGGGCTGCTGGTCAGATCTGAAAGCAAGAGAGTCCTTTGGATCAACCCTGTCATAACTCCAGGCCAGCTCAGCACTGCTGGACACAGCGGATCTTCCTTTTGCAAAATGCCAGGGTCACCTCCAGTATTAATCTTCTAGTGTGAGGGAAGATTGGCTTTCACTAACCAAGGAGCTCAGCATTAGAATAAATAATTATTCTGTCGGTTATCAAAAGCATAACTCTACCAGATCTACCCAAGTTTGCAACAGGCACTGTTAGGATAATGCTGCTATTTTGTGGAGCCTGCATCCCCAGGTGGATGGGGGGCATGACCAGAACTTAACACAACTATGAAACAAGGTTGTTAGCTGCCCTCCCTGACGAGCAATCCGTCCCTGAAAACCAGTGCTATGGAGACTGGCATGTTTATTCCCCACACAGGTCAGCAAGCGTGTGCCTAGCTTACTGCCAGGCTGCTGGGGGCTTACAGAGTTCCTTGAATTCTTTTCAGCCTCCCCATGAACCCTGCTTTGATGTCTCTCCTTTCCAAAGCTGACACCGAGTTTTTCCCACTCAGGAACAACACATTAGTTTCAAACTGAGATTGCTCAATTGTTTGAGGTTTTATGAATGATTAAGCAGAACCTAACTGAACACAGCACTTATTCCCAGGCTTGCGCAGGGATTACCTTTTTATGGTTAACGTCCCCAACTCTGCATTGCACCCCAGGATCTTGTGTCCAAAGTACAGCTTAGTGTTGGAGTACTTCTCAGCAGCTGTGAAAAGAAAAGACAACTAACTGTAGAGGCTTGCACTGTGACCCCAAGAATAGTTTCAAGTGATCCCTAAATTACAGAGACTTTTGCCATTACAGCAAATAAAATTGCTGTGTTGAGCAATGGCCATAAGGCAGGGCACACGAGAACTGCATTTGGTCAGCTCTGGTGAAAACTAGTTAAAATGTGCAAGGAATCCTACAAAGACTTCTTTCTTCCCCTCAGTGACATGAGTCATTGACCTGTTCCCACCATCAATACCTTGTATTTCAGGACCGGATGTGGTGCCTGTAGTCAGTGGTAAATTTGGTGAAATTTGGCCTGCTTGACACAGTGCTCCAACTTCTATTTGTCTCTGTACAATCAAGGGTTGTGGAAAACGCCACAAACCATGTGAAGGCTAAGGAGGTATCTCCTGCTTTGGCTGGTGAAGTTCTAGGAGCAGACACCGGTGCCAGGAGCCAGGGAGCTGAGGCAGTTCCCACCCGATGGTGAATGCAGAAGAGCTGCTCCTCAGGGATTTCTGCGCACCCAGAAAGGCCTCAGAGGGACTTGTCTGAATATCCTTTTGTGTCAGACAAGCAGCAGGGAAACAGCACAGATTGTCTTCTTAAAAACACAGCTAGCTCACGTTTGTACTTTCTGAGGTCCAGGTTATGCTGAACTCATAGAATCATAGAATCATAGAATGGTTGGAACTAAATGATCTTTCAGGTCCCTTCCAACCCCCCTGCCATGGGCAGGGACACCCTCCACTACACCAGGTTGCCCAAAGCCTCATCCAACCTGGCCTTGAACACTTCCAGGGATGGGGCAGCCACAGCGTCTCTGGGCAACCTGTTCCAGTGCCTCACCACCCTCAGAGTGAAAAATTTCTTTCTTAGATCCAATCGAAATCTCCCCTCTTTCAGTTTAAAGCCATTGCCCTTTGTCCTGTCACTACACACCCTTGTAAAAAGCCCCTCTCTGGCTTTCTTGTAGCCCCTTCAGGTACTGGAAGGCTGCAATAAGATCACCCCAGAGCCTTCTCTTCTCCAGGCTGAACAGCCCCAACACTCTCAGCCTGTCTTCATAGGAGAGGTGCTCCAGCCCTCGGATCATCAAACTCACAGGCAAAGAGAGCCTGTGGCCCAAAGCCTCCTGTTCACGGGGCAAACTCTAAATCCTTAGGGAATAGGGCGTAAAAGTGTTTGCAAACAGACCTGGCAACCTACCTGTTAGCAGCTCTCTGTTTAAGTTTGCTCTGTCCACAGAGAGAATGTACTGCAAGGCAAACACATACAGAGTTCAGGAGGCGTTGCTGAAGGTTGCTCTCCATGGCCAGATGAGAAACGTCACCCTCTCCAAACAGCCTCGCTGAACCCGTAGGGGGTCACAGAAGCCCCTTCCTGTTCACAGCGTCCTTTTTAGGATCATGAGCCCCAGGCTGTCCATTATACAGAGCGGCAAATACTGTCAAAGACTCCTCATACTTTGCGAAGCACCTCCAAGTGGCAGCACAGACCAGTACCTGGTTCTTCTTTCCATAGGGGATGGAGTACTTCTTCCCTGAAGGCGTATGTATCCTTCTCGCCCGCATGGGAATGCCTTTGGACACAATCTGAAATGGAAGAGAACATAACCCAGCCTTCTGGCCAAAGCCGAGCTGCCAAGGGGCAGGGCACAGGGTACCCAGCACCGTTCCCCCCATGCACTGCTCTCCAGGCAGAATGTTACGCTCTCCACTCGTACATTTTCATGTTACTGGGGAAAATTTTAAAGGGCTGTCAATGCCAAGCCACTATATTTTACTGAGATTACTTACAAGCTCATTCTCATAAAACTGAGTGCAAAATACTTTCTGACAGAAGGGACATGAAAAGACCCAGGATGCTGGACAGGGCAGGGGACGACAGTCAAATTACATCCTGGTGCTTGTCAAAGCCTGGGCTCCTTCCCTGCAGGGAACCGGGGGCCAGGAGATCCCACCACTGCCAACAGCTGGATGTTAAATGGTGGTGAGCACCGTGCAGAGGAGTGCTGGGCTTTGAGCCCTTTCATGCTGCACAGAAGTTGGTGTGTATAGATTTCAGAGGCCAGCCCAAAGCTCAAGCTTTTGTGGGAAAATACAAATCTGGGCACATCAGTCGGGAAACCAGCCTCCTTTATCGCACTGTGCTGGTACTCCAGCTCTTCTGGGAGTCCACCTACTCCTACTCCTGCCTCATTTGCCCTGACCCTCCAGGAGGGAGGGGAGCATGGCAGGGAGGTGGGCACTGGAAGCTGTTGTCTGAGGGCTGGTCCCCTGGGGAAGCACCCTCTGCCACAAGCAGAGCCCAGCTGCCTGGGGTTCGGTGCTGCCCCCAGGCCAAGGGAGATCTCCATTGGTGGCTGTGCCATGAAGCGGTGGAGAGCCAGGCTGTGAGCATGCAGCGGGAGAGGTCTACCTCCACCCTCAAGAAAGCAGAGCTGCTACTGCGGTGGCTCCTGCACGCTTGGAGATCAGAAAAAAGCCCATCCATCACCAGCTGAAGTCAACAGTCTTTTAACCACAGAGACCCCACCACTGACAGAAGCTGCCATACCTGCTTTTCCAACCCCACGGCTCGGAGGGCTTGGCGTCCTCTGTGGGACAGGGCCAAGTTAATGCTTCTGCCACGGGAGAAGCTGGCCACCCGGATATCTGTGAGGAAAGAGCAGCTGGTTACAGAGATGCTGATACCACAGCCTGGTGCGGCGGCATCTCCCGAAAGAACGAGACGGCAGGTACCAGAGGGCACATTTAGCTGCCAGGAAGGCAGCTGAGCAGTTTCGAAGGCCACTTCCTCTGTGCCTCGTCTGGCCTGGAAGAAGCAGCTGCAGCCAAGTGTTGCAAAGGGAATGCTGGATCCTGACAGCTCCCCGCAGTGCCGGAGGGCACATTATCACTAAGAGACGTTTTCCCTCTAAGCGGAGAGAGCCGCGCAATGAATGCCTGGCAGCTTCTACTGAGACCCACAGACTGACGCTTCCTGGGGACACTGGCAGGTCATCTCCTCCATCACTGTTCCGATGGAAATGTCTTAGTGCCAGCCTGTTCCTCCTCCAGATGGCCTCACACAGGCTTCCTGGGTTGCCTGCCCAGGGCTTGTGGCAGAGCCTCATCCCAACAGTTTTCAGGATTGCATCTCAGCATGGGCCAAAAACTGGAGCAAAGTGGTAAAATCCATCCAACTCAGAAGGCAGGTAGGAGCAACCAGAAGCTTTTTGAACCTGTGATGCTGCTAGCCTGCAGGCTGCTGGCATCGCCTGGGGCTGGCTGCTGGGACCCCTGGGTTCTGCTGTAGGGACCCAGAGCTGTATGCAGGACTCAGGACCGGAGCAGCTGGGCGCCAGGCAGCAGAACCAATCATCCTGACGTCTGCCTGTCGTGGGTTAGGCTGATACGGCAACTAAACCCCACGCAGCTCTCCCACTCCAGTAAAATGGAGAGGAGAAAAATGTAATAAAAGAGCTGAGGATCGAGACAGCAACAGAGGAGCACCCACCAACCACGGTCCCGGGCAAAAGAGGCTTTTTTCTTAATGCAAAACTATTTATTAACAGCTACCTACAAAGAGAAAAGCAAACAAAAACGGTTACTTAAGAGAATAACAAGAAAACAAGGCCAGGTCTTAAAATCAACACCACTCCCCCTCTTTGCCTCTTCTTCCCGGCTCTACCTCCTCCCCCCAGCGGCGCAGGGGGCAGGGAATGGGGGAGTGCAGGTCAGTTCATTCCAAGTTGTTACTGCCGCTTCTCTTAAAGGAAAAGGAGTCCTTACACCATTGTACCTTGTGCCAGTGGATCCCCTACTCACGGCGAAAGCGTGAATCCTACCCGCTGGGAGGCAAATCCTTACCCCATCGGATTTGCCCCAAGTGCGGGCTTTACCTGTCCTGGGCTTTTAAGGAGCTGTAGCCACTCGCTCTGGCGTGGGTCATCAACAAACTTTAAATGCGCTGCGGCGTGGGTCGTGGGTCGTCATACCGACCTTAAATGCGTCTCCGTACAGACTTAGATGTGTAAATGCGCCTCGACCCGTGCCCATGATTCACAACAGTCTCAGGCATCTCCTTTAACAAAGCACCTCCCCATCGGCGGGGGTCATCCCACGGACTCTAGATGCGTACCGTACTCAGGCTCTGGCATCTCTTCTCGACGTGGGTCCTCCACGGGCTGCGAGTGGGTCTCTGCTTGCTCCACCGAGGACTTGTTTGCAAAGGGGCTGCTGGCAAGGGGGACTCAGCCGCGGCACACGTTGTTCCGTCCCATCTTCACTGACCTCTTATCTGTGTGGCCGTTTCTTAGATCTCAGTCCTCTCTGGGTGAACTCGGCCCGGTGGGCACCCCGGGAGCGGGGCTCTCCCCGAGTTCCCCAAGCGCCTCCGCCGCCGCCATCCTCGACGGGGCGGGCACCGGCACGGAGCGGGCACAGGCCCGGCCCGGCCCGGCCCGGCCGGGAGCGGGGGCCGTGCCCCCCTCCCTTCTCCTTGCTCCTGGGCACAGGCACACACCTTTCCGGTTCATTTGTCCGACGTAAATAGGGCAATTCGCAGAGGCGCCGATTGGCTCAAGCCCCGAGGGGGATGGGAGTCCGGTCTGATGGGCAGCTTCTGCCACCCGGACCTCCCCCCCTACTTCAAACCATAACACTGCCCAAGCAGAAAAAGTTATGACAGAGACCACATGTCACACGGGGCTTCTCCTTCCCAGCACTGCACACTGAAGTTGAGTTTCACCTTCCATGGTGTCATTCTCCTCTGCTGCTTGGCTTGCCATCTCTGCCCGGGTTTTATTTGTCTGCCAGCTGATAGATACTGAAGGCAAATGATTTCTCTCCCTTTTTGCCAGCACCTGGGCTGCAAATCATCATTTCTCTGTTGCAGTCCTCTGTAGAGCTGGAGGCTTCCTGAAAGCACTTCACCACCAGCCCTCCTCCACCACTCATGGCAGTGGGTACCAGTCAAGTTGGTGCTTTTACCCCTAACAGAGATGCTGCAGCATCAACAGCAGCTGTTGCTTCCAAACTTCTGACCCAGCTTGGTTCAACAGCACTGTGCTATAATTCCTCATGCAGAGATCGATTTTCAAAGATGAGGATCTGAACCAATATTTAAGCCAAGAACATAAGAAAGGACATAATTTTAGTAGATGAAGGGTGGGTTTCCTCCACACAAGGCAACATGTTTCAGATAAATGCTTCTCCTCACCACAGGAGCTAAAGGGAAGAGTGAAAATAATATCCCCCAAGCGCCACGCTTTCACATTTCGTGTTCTTTCTGCAGTTTCAGTGAGCTCACACAGTTCCTCTTTTGCTTCTTCAAAAACTGTTGTCAGTAAAGGGACAGAAACATATTAATAAAGTGATTAGACTGAACTTACCTTCTCTGGCTTCATAAATGTCAACGTGGAAACCTCGTCTAGCAAAGAAACAAGCATTTAAAGCACCCACCTACAAGAGAAGGATCAGGAATGGTGGATTAAGTGTTTCACTAGTAGCAATATCACAGATCACTACTGAGATGCATCAAGGGAAAGCAGCAGTCAGGGGATGCAGCTCAGCATATACAGGAAGACCCTTTGATCAAAAACCTTAGAGGACTTCTTCCTGGAAGAGTGAAGCCCGCTGGCACCCCTGTCGTGCCTGCAGAGCCTCCAAGATCAAAGTCACCCATCAAAACTCGTTGTATAAAGTCATACCAAATTCAAGGCTTGTTTACACACAGTGATTAATTGCAGCAGGGCTAACCCCTTCAGCCAGGGACAACAGGAACTGGTACAGACAAGCTCCCTGCTCCTCTCCGGGCTGTATTTATCTTCCTCGACAGAATTCAAGGTGCTGCAATGTTCCCTTAGGAACACAGCGGAGGAAGGTAGACCTCTGCAAAAGCAAGATGTTACCTTCAAAAGGACAGCACACATGTCCTGCTTGTTATTTAAAGGGATGGCTGTCTTTCTTGTTCAAGTTCCACCATTAATCGCTGGGCAACATTGCTCCACCTCCCACAGCCCTTCCTCTGAGAAAAGGACTCTTGGCAGCAGAATTTATTTGCACACACCATTCAAGGCAAGTGCCCACCACCAAGGCAAGTGCATTGTGTCTCTGGGACACCTCAGCAGCAAAGCTTTCCCTCGAGGGAAAGAACCATTCTCCTCCTACAAAGTCTTAGCTGCTCAAACCAGCCTTGTTGCTTCCCTCTGTGGGAACTCAGTCAACTCCTCCATAGTGCCCCATCACCTGAGGGAGGAACGATTTTAACAAAAACATTAACCTGACATCCAAGCAAAGCTCTTTCAGCCCTGGTTCCCTGGCAAATGCAATCACACAGCAGCCAAATTGCATTTCCTACCAGACCACCGCCGACAACAGCAACTCTCTTCCCCCGTGGGTCACTGGGCTCCATTGCTGTGGCAGCCCCCACGTCACAGGTTCCTACTGCTGTGTCCCTGCTCCCTGTCCTGCTGCACTGCCCTCGCCAGCAGGGAGGAGCAGGGGAAGGACGTGGGTGGTTACGTCACGCCTGGGTTCTTCTCCCCCTGGGTTCATATTAAAGTTTAACTCCCAGCCCAAAGACAGCTGGTGAAGCAGCCTGGCTGTGTGGTGAGCCACACTGAGCCTCAGGTGATGGAGATGTGAATGTGGTGTTATTCAGCCAGGCCTTTTTAAAAGGCCTCTTTGAAAATTGTAAGGCAATTCTGCAGCCCTCAAGGACCTCCTGCACAGAGCAGGAGGGGAACTTGCATTTGCCAGGCTTTTGCTGGTGCTTCGCTTAGCTACAACTGCAAAAGGCACCATGGAATGATGTGGAATAACTCCTGGAGCTTCATGGGCGTTCTGCTGAGGGTGGGCTATGAACCGCACTGCTTGGCCAGGGGCTTGATCCCATTTGCAAGAACATCTTTCACCCAAGGAAAGTGTGTGTGGCTTGAGCATTTTGCGGTGTGATGCTGAGGGTCCATGCCTAATCTGCAGAAGTTTTCCAAGACTTGGATGAGGCTGTGAGGAGACATCTCTGCGTGCACCATTTCAGATGCCCATCTTTGGGAGGAAGTGCTCTGCCAAGGCAATGCTGTGCACAGTAAGCTTTTAAATGGGAGGAGCCAATTACAGCCTAGATGCAATCATTAAAGAGCAGACAGTGAAAACGCATACATTAACAACCATTTATTGCTGAGCCTGCAATACACAGCCCAAACCAGCAGGTTTGTCTCAAAGAAGCAAAACTAAATTCCCGCACAAGCACAGCGCTGTTCTCCATTGCACGCCCCGGTTCCTGGTGCAGGAGGAGCCAGCTGCTCCTCAGAGAACGGGGAGCAAGCACTGCACCACGGTCCCAGCCTGCGGGAGGAGGCAACATGCAGGACAGGGTCAACAGGACCCCCAAGCAGCCCCAGGTCCAAGCTTAAATGGTACTGTTGGCCTCAGGGAGGGCAGGGGTTCCAGGTGGGACTGGTTGGGGTTGTTAAAGTCTATTAGTGCCCACAGACCTTGGCACTGCATCCAAATGAGTCACTGAAGACCCTCCATGGGGTTTCTCTGATCTACTCAGCAGTGAATTGATCCACACTATCTGACTGACGCACACAAAGCAAAGACAACAGTAACAGAGAGGGCAAAGAGCAAAGTGAGTTTTACATAGTGAATAAATTATTCATTAATTGTTTTCAGAGCATAGATAGTACACCATTAGCCTCCAGCAGTGACAATTATTATTTTGAAATATCACTTACAGCACCCTTTGCATACCCGTATGGTAGGCTTTACAGGTTACTCCACCACCATCCTGGCTTACCAAATCGATAGCAGCACTTTAAGGTACACCAATTAATTCATGGACTGCTGCGGATAACACAGTAGGCAATCACGTAACTAAAGCTGGTCTTGCAATTCTGCCTTCTGCACAAGCAGCCTCAGCCACGGTCTGTGTACCTGCTCCAGAGGCAGGAGGCACAGACACGCAGGGAAGCACCTGACCTGCCGGTCAGCAGCGCCATGCGGTGTGATAAACAGGCCACAGTTCGAAAGCTTTTTCTTCCAAGATGATACACATCAGCTTTTCGCCACCAGACCTATCATCTCCTTAACTACTGACAATAGTTCTCAGCAAACCAGATGAAGCTTTGCTGATCATGGATTATCAATGTCCAGTGCAATATCTTTTCTTCTGGGTAACCACTCCAAACAAAAGTTAGGTCCCTGGGTTATCTTCATCAGATTCACTCACAAACTGCACCAGACAAAAACAACGTAAAGATGTCCTCCACTTTAGAAACAGAAGGTGAGAAGGCATTGAGAAAGTGCTACTAATTCATTGTTTATCTTTCTGTATTAAACACAACCTGGCTGCTGAAAACATGAAAAAGTATTGCTTGATTGAAGCTCCCAGTGAGTTCTTCTCCACTGAGAACTATTTATCCAAATAGTGTGTAAAGCCAACTCATGCAGGTAGGGCAGAGTGCTGGTCTTCAGGAAAATCCAAGGCCAGGATTTTGCTCTGCTTTGCAAGTAGCTTGCATTTGGATCGTTCCTGCTCATCTTTAGTTCCCAGATAGGTAATCACTGTAGGACAAGTATTTCTGTGAGGAAGTAAAACCAAAAACGTTGAGGGAGGAACACTTCAGGCTGGTGAGGTTTGGTAACTAACCCCTCCTTCAGGCATCCTGGGTTAGTGTGCATCGTCGTCCGCAGGAGGGCAGCGGGCCCCTTTGGAAGGGGCATTTCCTATATTCGCACCTGAAGAGGACTCAGCCCCAGGGCTGGGTTATACTCATTTGCAAGGGTTCACATAACACTGGTGTTAAGATTATTTCGTGCCCAGGGGCTGCTGTGGGCTGCCAGGCCTGCAAGAGGCTTTGGGATGGTTTTTCTCGATTCTGTGAAGAGACAGCAAGAAAAGTGGTGATTGCCTGTGACTGGTCTGGGCTTGGAAGATGAGAGGAAACAACAGAACTAGCAGAAACAGGTGAACAGACCACAGGTGCATGGTTCTTAACATCTGCAGTCTTTCTCCTTGTACCAACAACGTGCAGTCATGCAGACATTAGGCTGTCAATCAGAAATTACTCAGGAGCTGTTCGAATACAGGCTGACCTCAGTAATGCAATGGTCCACTTGTAGAGGAACATGTATTGTCAGTATGTGGGCCACCTGGAAAAAGAAAGATGGCTTTATTGTGTTTGGTAGTAGCCAACAGTGCATGCTTGCTGCAGCTGCAAAAGGACAGTGTAGATGTGTTGGATCTCATAATTCATGGTGGAGCTGAAGAAGATGACAGCTAAAAAGCCATGACAAGGTCTTCCTTTGATTTCTGCAAACAGCTAATTGCATCAATTCTGGAAGGAGCCAAGAGATCTTTACCAGTACAGATTACAAACTCATGTAAAAGTGAAAGGCACAGAATTGTTTATCCCTTATAATCCCATTAGGTAAATAATCTGTTCAGGAATTCAAATCCTATGCTAAACAGGGCTATAGTGATACCCCTGCCAGCAGGGTGCCCATGCCTGAGACTGCAGCCTTCATCCTCTACTTCTGTTCATTAAGGCTTTGAAAGAGCCATAGCACAGAAATAAAAGCTATGTTCTGACCAATGCAACAGTGAGTCCCCATCCTAAAGTCTCCAGCCACCCCACCAGACTCTAGCAGTGTCCATTTCTTTACCAGCCTCGGCACAGAAGAACTTTCTAGCACCACCGCTTCCATGCCTGTTTGCTTGCTATCCCCTCCTGATGTACTTGGCAAGACCACTGCTCTCTCTTGGCTCAGATCCTTGCCCGAGGCCCCTCCTTGCACTGACATTCACATCAGCAGACTAGTTCCAACACTAGCCTGAGGGTGGTCTGCTCACACCTAGGAAGCTGACCAGGACAGGTAGATCTACCTACCAGCTCAGAGGTAGCAGGGAAGGCACAGGCAAGTGAGTCCTTTAGAGGAGCTGGCTGCTGACCTCTGCTAAGGGCTGGAGGGCTCTGTGGACCTGAGGGCAGCCTGGGGAGAAGTCCATCCATTTCTGCACTTGAAAAAACACCCCAGCTGCAAGCACAGGCTTATCACAAAGGCTCAGCTTTATTTCTGAGTACTCCCCTTTGTACTATTTTTTTTTTAATTGAGTGGTTGTGGGTTTTTTTCCAAGGAATTTCTGATTAACAAATGTCTCAGCAGTGTTTTAAGAATATAAATCCTACTGGAAACCTTACCCTGAATGTAAAACACATGCAGCCCTTATTTAGCAGGTGTCTGCTGGGCTCACAGGGAGACCCAAACCCCAGTGTAACAGCCACTGCAGAGCAGAGCCATGCAGCATTGCTAGGTGGTGGCTCTGTGTGGCGGGGACACAGCTTGGTGTCATCTGTAGACTTTGTCTGATCCTCATTTTTATTCCACGGTAAGCAAGGCTTAACTACTCGAGTTATCAAGTTATAAGACTGAGTGTATCAACTTATTGCTTAACCCGCCTCAATCCCGTTGTTGTGCTAAAGACAATATTCAGGACTGGCCCTAGTGAAGAACCACAAAGGCATGGGACTGTCTGGTGTATCCTGCTGGCTGCCCCACCTGTGCAGGAAGGAAGGGATAAAAGTTTACATCATGGCTGCCTGTTTACTTACGTAGGCAGGGCAGGAGGTGTGCTGCCGGTCCAGCGATGTGCTGTGGATGTGGACGGGAAGCCTCCATGGGGCACTGGCAGCACCCCTGTGGGAGGGTAGTGGTGGTGGTGGTGCACTGCAGATGGCCTGGGCCTGTCTGCTTTCACAGCCAGGGGAGCAGCAAACTGCAGGTCCTTGTTGGAGAGAGACAAAGGGCAATTTGAGAAATCTGTGCCCCCATGGGAAGCATCCCTGGCTCTGGCGCTGGGTTCCCACTTGGCCACCCCTTGGTAAAAGTCCTTCAGCATGTGTCTGGAGATGGCTTTTGCAGGCTCCAATGCAGGAGGTCCAACAAACACTTGGTGATTTCAGATTTCACCTGATATTTAGAGGCACTCAGACCTCACTCCCCCCAGTTTATCCCTCCAGTCTACGTCAAGAAAATGCATGGTAACAGGATGGCCTGGGGAGAAAGGTGAGGACCGGGGGATGCACACTCTTCCTCTGCCATCTTCCCTCAGACCGGATGAGTGTGCTGGCTCTCCTAGTACCACCATCTGCCTGACATCTTCCTCACAACAAGGGGGAAAGAGTATTCAAAACCTGAAACTGTAAAGTTTAAGGAAAATAGAAAAGGACTTCCATCTGAGGTAACGCTCAGCACAGCTCTGACAGGAGGAAGAGCTGGCACTGCCTACCATTTCCATGGCAAGGCCACCCTGGGACCACGACTGACGAAGCCAGTGGGCCCCCTGCACCGCAGGTGGCCTCCTGGGACATCAGCACCCCAAAACACGATAACTAGCAGCTGCTGTCAAAGGCTTTCTGTCCAGGGCAGACATTTGGTCCCAACAGGTGCAAAAATCCATCAGCTCCCTCCAGGCCATGGGATGGGCTATGGAGGAGGATTGCATTTCCTATCCCTGCCTCAAACCTGGGGCTCAAGAGCTTTTAAGCCATTTGTTGTTTCTGCAAATAGCACATAGGAAAGGTGCGAGTGAGCTGGGCAAGGACTGCAGAAGTGTGGGAGTTACTTTCTCAGCACCTGACAACCTCAACATCTGAGAAAAAGAAAACAAATCTTTTTTACAGCACAGAGAAAAAACAGAGCCTGAAAACGGAGGTGTAGGAAAAGTACAGGGGAAGTTTTTGCAACATTGAGACATACTCTCCTCCCCAAAGATCAACTGTCCTTGCTTCTTAGGTGATAAATGCTACAGACTAGACACTAGAAATGCATTTTTCCAAAGCACTTAAGAACGCTAAGGAGTCGTATCACCTTGTTAAAAATAGCTTAGGAATTGGGCATCTAAGGATATGTTCAAAATTACCTACCTCCTCTTATCAGGCACTGGACATGTTTTGGAAAAATCCCTATAAGGATCTACACACCAAAATATCTTCAAGATCTGCCCCTTCAGAGCCCAGTAGCCATTGATTTTCAGTGAGACAGGAACTAGAGCAGTGGGGCTTTAAGTATGATCAAAAATCTGTGGTTCAGCTCTAGCCTATTTGAAACTGCTGCGTCAAATTTCCCAGGTTACAGGATTTGTAACACAAATATTGCCCTGCTGTTTGCAGCAAGTGGACCTGCAGCAGCAGATGCCCAGTGTAGATGTCTTCCATGCATAGTCTGTTAGTTGTTCAACTGTACAAGCCAGATAATTTTCAGAGGTGGACTGAATCCAGTTTGCACTTGTGGAGGAGACATTCTTCCATTGGGTCCTGTCACAGTGCCCATCGTGGTAAAGAAGCAGGTTGTGCTCTGCTCTGCCTAGTAGCAATCTTCTGGTGCAGTGGGTTTGAAGATGCACGCAGCTGTTAAACGTCCCAGACTTTCTGCACGTTTTGTCCCGGCCCTGCACCCTCCCCAGGAGATCAACCATTGCCTCATGCGAGCAAGAATGCCCTTCAGACTCCAGCATCGTTACCTGCTGTGCGTGCTGAAGCAGGGGAGTGCTGGCTCCAGCAGGCTGTGTGAACACCATTGGTGGCAGAGCCTTCAGCATCATGTTCTGCATGATGATCTGGTGCATCTGGGCGTTCTGCATCAGCATCATCTCTACCATATCTGGGAAGAGGTCACCCAAGGGAAGAAAGTAAGAGCTTTATCAGCAGCTGACAAGCAGCAGAGGCATCTCACCAAGAAGTGCCCTCCAGCACAGACTGGTCACTGCAACCAAGACAAAACAGCTGAAAGGGACACATGAAGAATATTAGCATTATTTGCCCAGGCAGTGCAAAATTAATGTCTGTGAATAAGATTGTTCAGATCAGCTCTCCTGTTTCTCCTCCCTTCTACAAGATAGCTGCTGTTGAGCATCTTCTGTCTTTTAGTTTCTCTACAAGCCCATCCCTCTGGCTATGCTGACTGGCAGGCTGGAGAAGGGCTCAGTGCTAGAGCTCGCTCGCTTACTCGAGCAGGGACCGGCTCCTTAAAGCACTCTCCATTGCTTCTGCTCAAGATCGTTGCTTTCCATGTGAGAGGTTTCCTCAACTTTACATGATATCGCAGTGCCAAGTTGAGAGTCCATGGCATGTGCATCAAATCTACTTACGATGATCTTTGTGTCCTAATCACAAAGGACCTGTGCAGTGGATCTAATTTGCTTGGGGGGGAGAAGGAAGGAGAGGGAGGGGGAAAAAAAAAAGAAAAGACAATATTTGAGGCAACTCTCCTTTTTTTTTTTTTTAAACTGGTCATACCAGAAGTAATTTACATGTGTCACCTTCAGAAAAGTCATGCATGAATTGGGACTATTTTGTTTATGAAAATAAACTCTGATTCAAAAATCCAGACACTTAGATGAAGAAAGAATTGAGAAATATTGCAATTTCATGACTGAGGATTTCTCTGTAGGATGAAGAAACTTTTGATTGAAGTTTGAGCCAGGGAAGTCATCCCAGTTTTTTTTTTTTAATCTAATATTTCACAGTAGCATCCACCTGTCTTTAGAAACAAACTCTTTTTATTGGCATTGCACTATATTTGGAACAGCAGTTTCAGCTGCTCTGTCTTGTTTCCAAACACTAGGCATAATAAAAGCCTGTACTGTTCTAAGCAGATTGAACCATAGGTTAAGAGGAAAAAAAAAGAATAAAATCAGATTTTAGAAGCCTGTTTGTTAATCAGAATCATCTGTGCGTGTGAGTTTGACCTTGCTAATGTTACTCAGTATGTTGGGTTGAGCTGTTTTGCTTTCCCAAGCTTCCGTGGGAGCTTAACTTGGCTTTGCTGAGTTTGTAGTCCTTTTTTCTTTAGTTTTAGCAGTAGGAGTTTCTTTAAAAGCCTCTCAGAAATGGTACCTAGTCCATTCATGGAGTGCAATTCCCACAGCTCCAGCAGCAGCCTGGTTGTGAAACAGCATGTCACTAACTAGTGTGGATGCTGTCCCGTGCCCCCTTTCACTCACCGTGGCACCTCGCCTGCCCTTTTTTCCAAGCTGACTGCTAGACAGAGGGCATGTTACCTTCTTTAATGCTTCCGGAGCGGTGGGCTGCAAAAGGCTGGGCAGGGGGGATCTGCGTGATCAGGGCGGGTGGCTGAGGTAACTGCTGGATGATGGTGGCAGGCTGAGGCGGTGTCTGAAAAAGAAAGGAAAATGGAGAAGTCAGGGTTTGTTTTGGGCAGTTCCCTCATCTTCGGGAAGGGAGAGCTGTGGGTATCATCTGCATGGATTTCAGTAAGGCTTTGGACATTTTATCTCCCATAAGATCTTCATGGGGAAGCTGTAGAGGTTGTGGGCTGTATGAGCAGACAGTGATGTGCATAGGAAACTGGCTGAACAGCTGGGCCAGAGTGTGGGCAATCCTCCCACTCCTCTTGCTACCTTGTTCCTACAGTAAACCATTCACACTGTTAATATTGTGCCTTATTTGTAAGATGATTTCCCTTAGATTTTGCCTAGGTTAGTAAGGATCCCATACAACAGCAAGAGGAGTATCTTCCCTTTTGGTGGGATGAGTGTTTCCATACAGCCCCGAAGTCCCTCTACCTGCCATTGTTGTCTCAGATGGGCACAGCACTAGTGGTGTTTCCTAGGAGAGAAGATCCTTACTGTCTGCTGGATAATCCTTGGTGGCTCCACTTGAGGAGGTGGAAAAGGTATCTGGTAGGCATGATGCAGGGGGGCAGCTCTGTGGTTATGACAGGGTCCTTCAGCTGGTACAAGGGGCTGTGAAAGCTCTTCCAGAAGGTGCTGCTCCTGCAAAATCAAGTATCTTCTTAAAGAAAACCTGGTCACAGAAAGGCAGACAGTATTGTTAATGCTCCCTGGGCTAAATGGGATTAGCCCTTGGAAGCCCACAGCAGGGTGCAGCCTTGCTGGCTGAAACACTGCTGCAGAAATGTCCAGCACTGCTGCGTCTGACAGGCAGACCACAAGCGACCACTGCCACGAAGGGAAGCACTCAACCAGTGCCTGAACAAGCACGAAGTTTTTCTTCCCATCTATCTCAAAGACACACAGTTTTCAATGCAAGCAAAAAGGGATGTAAAAAAAGTGAAGAACAAACTGCCAAAAGTTTGGGAAAATATCTCATTAATGGTTGAGACCCTCCACAAACTAGGAATAAGTAGCAGTTACTATTGTCCCTATTTTGACAGCATTAAAAATCCTTTGTTTTCATTTTGGCCCTACCCCAAAGAGCTGTTCAGGATAAACAGAATCAACCCACCAACTAACTGAAGTGGATGCAAGCTTTGTTAGCTGTAGTGAGGGAAGGCACTGCTCTCCAGCCCCTCTCCCTGATTAGCTGGCCCAGCCTCTATGCTCCAAACCAGCAGAAGACTGAATACTGCCCAGCTGAAGAACTAAAGGACTGGAAAGATCTGAATCCACATCGGCAGTGGATGTGCAGATAATCTGTCCCTTTCTCTTGTTTCTGTCCACAGAGACAATATGGAGGGCTCTTACCCTAAGCTCCTGCAGAAGATCTTTCCTTCGCCTTAGGGCACTTCGGAGCATATCTTCATGTCTGTTCCCTGAAGGAGGAAAAGTCCATTATCTTCTCAAAGGATCACAAAAACAGAGATATTACAGCACCTACATTATGAGATTGATTTTGGAAAACGTGTTATAAGATAGCTTGACTTCTTCCACAAACGACTTTAGGCTACTTTTCTTGTCAAATCCATGAATATCTGGATAAGGGCATTGTACCACATGCCGACACAGCTGTTCAGCAATTCTACAAAGGCAATGCATCTTCTCTGAAAATAAACTTTTCAGATTGCTCTCTAAGAGTCTCCTTTTGACCTCCTGGCATAGAAACTCATTTCAGCCTGAAATTTTCTAGATATACTTCATACATGCAGAGGATGATTATGCAAAGTGTAAAAAAAGTTTGGTTTTAGTTCTTCCCACATACAGCTGATTTTGAACTCACCTGAAATGAAAATAAGAAAGAACATTTTACATTGGAGGCTGGCCTGACACCTGCTCTGAAAACATCACTTTGTATTTTGGAACTGTAAGCTGTTAAAAGGATTTTTAATTTTTGGCCACAGCATTGAAGGTTTCCAACTATTTGTGCATCAGCTCAATTGATTATGACCCCAGAGCACAACCTAGAAATATTACTGATCTACTGGTAGCCTGTAATCCATAGATAATATAATTATAAACACTGCATGTCCCATGCAAAGCAATGAATGCGTAGGAGTATTGTTGTAGGGAACACACTACTTGTACACAAAACGTCTTTGAAAGGGTTTGATAAAGACACAAGTTATTTTAAACTCCCTTATCGACTTCTAGCTGGCTCACTAGCCTTTATAGAGAATTGTCTAAACTTTGAAAGCTTCATAAGCGTGCTGGGATTCCTGACCTCTCTGCCCAAACCAGTTAGGATGTAACTGCACATGCATAGTTGCCTGCTAAAATGGTTTCCCAGCTCTTGTCAACACAGTCCTTAAGACCAGCTCTTTCAGTACAGTGATTTGTTTCATTGGCTGAGTCACTTTTTCACACTGGAAACCATGTTCTGGTCTGCACAAGACTGCTTCGAATGTGCAAAGCAGCATTAGTAGTGGAGCGTTCCTCCTGCCTGGGTCCCTCAGAGACACACAGCTGTCCTAACAACTTCTTTTCAGGACCACCAACACCAAGCATACAGCTGGACTGCAACAGGGTCTCACTCCTATGTATAGGAACTAGGATAAATAGGATCACCAGTAGTTTGCTCCAGCAGTTTGCTCCAGCTGAATCAGCATCCACAGCTGAGAGGCTGCAGAGGACACCTGGACAGGAGGTCATTCTTATGTCAGAGCTCAGCTGGCTGATCATTTCCCTTTGCCAAAAAAAAGGAAAAAGTTGAAGAAATTCAAAAAATAAAATGTGGATAGCTGCACAGGATAGCAAGCCCGTTCTCCTTGCATCAAGGCCGCTGAGATTCATTGGCATGGTTAGGACCAAGACTAGTATACAGACTGACATTACTGCACAAGCTTCACTGGAACTCGCAATTTTGCTACTTCCAGTCTCCTACATATAAATTTAGATGCACAGGCTGAGCCAGGGCAGCACTGACTCAAGTTCAGTCTCCCTCCTGCCCTCCAGACAATGTCCCTGTCACAGCAGCCAAGACAGAGCAAGTCCTGACTACCCAAATGCCCATCCACTGAGCATGTAGCATTTAGGGAGGAGATGTAATGATCTGGTGTGACCTACTGAGGGACTGATGCCTGAGAACATCACTAAGCCCTCCCCATATTATGTCTGTAATCAGAATAAATGCTTCTCTTTTACTTGCAGCTGGGAGAGGTGACTCCATCTTCTCTAGATTCTCTTGTTCATTCTCTAGTCTCTGTTGGCAGAACCACAACAAGAACTGGTTATGAGTCAGGCAGCAAAGCTCACAACTATTTCCAATTCTACCTTACATGCATAAGTTTGGGATGGAGGAAATAAAGCAGAAGTGGAAGCAAGTGGTGCTTCTTAACTGCTAAATCACAGCTAGTGAGGGCTACAGGAAGTATTCATAGAAGCATGAAATGCCTCACTACAAATCTAGTTACAGTAAAAGAATAGTCATGCTTCCAACTGGCCAGGCTATTCCAGAGTTGGAAATTGATAGCATGATGAATCAGGAGACTTATACATCATTTATTTTGTACGGCAGAGAGCTGGATCATGTGAAAAACTTCATGCCAGACAGTTTTGGGTATTTGGTGTGCTAATAGGCCTAAATGGTCATGACCAGCCTCACCTGAGGCTTCCATTCACACCCACTGCTTATGTGCCCACAAGCCCCTTTAATCTCAGCTCTAGGTATTCAGTTCCTTCCTGAGCTATACTGGATGAGTATTGGTCTGCAGTTCAACCACAGCCATGCCTGTGACTGGCCATGTATCCTTTTAATCCTAATCTCAACCTGCAATCACTTCCTAGGTTGGCCTTGGACCTGCCTCATCACCATGAGCTTGCCTAATAGATCTAGACTTTTGGTTGAACCTGCCACCATCTCTGCCTTGCTTGGGGGCTGGCTGGCCAGGGTACCTGCTCTACTGGCTGTGTTATTGTGCTCAACTCCCTGCTCCTTAGGGAGCAGCTGACACTTGGGGCTCTCTGATGCTCAGAAATTAGAGACCTTTCACTCATGCACAGGCTCTTTTCTTGGTTCTGTTGATATGGGGATAGGAGTAGGGATAAGACCACATAAAACTATATTAGCTATTGTTTCTATGGATAGGTATAAGAATAGGCATAAGACTACATAAGACTATATTAGCTCTGTGAAATAGCTCTGTGGAATGTTAGAAGTTATGAAATACTAATCCCTGCTTTGAAATACGAACTACCCGAAAAGGAGGCCGGTAAGAGAGACAAAATAAAGGCTAGCAAGGTTGTAACTCGTGACCCGTAGGGAGAAAGAAAACACAAATAGGAGAGATGAGGACTAACAAGAACTAGCATTTGTCTTCAAACAATAACAAGTAAGAGACAACCAGATGTCCACTCAAGGACAGGCCAGGCTGGAATCAGTTTGGCTCTGCAAGCTCAGCCAAAACAGGAATTCTAGGGAAGAGGTAAAAATACACAGTGAGGAACGACCTACGGCCTTCATCCTGAAGACCCCTGCCCACGACCACCAGGAGGCGTGTCAAGGAGGATCCTGAGGCAGGGACTATGGAAATGATTTCTCAGGAGAGACTGCCCTTTTGGGGAGGGGGTTATGAGTATGACTGTATAAATACAAGAAAACCGCTACAGCGGGCGTGCACGTTTGTGGTGGAGCGATCCCCCGTGCACCCAGCGCTGCAATAAACATACCTACTTTACAGCTTTCCCAGTTGTGGAGTCTGTTTCTGCAAGTCACTGTATAGCTCCAGACTGCAGAAAGCTTTGCCCTCAAATGGCTGCCACATCTAAGAGCAAAAGACTTCACTGTGGATCCAGGTTAGATGCCACTTACAGTGTTCACATCTCCAAGCAAATTGTTTTTCCTTTCAGAAAACTCTTTAAGTGGCTTGTGGAGGACATCGAAGCAGAAGATCCACACTAGTGGATGTCAGATGTGCTGAGGGTGGAGGAACAGGGCTGAGCAGAAAACCCTAGGTGCATTAGTGTGCAGAGTTACAATAAAGAGCTACTGGGATTCTGTGCAGCACCTTATGCTCTTCTAGCAAAGGTCTGCTTATGTTTCACCAGGCAACATATCTTACATGAAAGCAGACAAAGAAGAAGATAGGAAATTGCCTTTAAAAGAGTCCGAGATCCTCTTTACCCAAAATTTACTCCTACACTTTGCCTACACTCAAACTGGTTTTGAGCTAACTGGTGACATCTCCCATAAGATTGAAGTCACTTTAACTCTATTTTTGATTTACTGTAGGTCCACGTAAACTTGTACGATGTTATCTAAGAAAGTGACAGTGACCGTAGCACCACTGCATATTGGTCTGCCTCTGCTTCCATGAAGAAAGAGGTTCTCAGCTGGCCGCAGATCTTCTTTGTATCTCAGTGGACACATAATTATTTAAAATACAATGTTAATGCTTAAACATGCAAGAGCAAAAAGCAGCGCAAAGGTGACCACTGCAGAGTTATTCCCTTACCTTTTCTAAGAGTTTGAGTTTCAGTTGTGTCAGGTGATCCACTACTGAAGGATCTGTCATTGTAGTAGTCTCCTGGAAGAGTAGGCAGGCAAAAACAGGTTAAAAAGCTAAACAAAGGCAGATAGGGTTTCAGCAGTCATTTTTTCCCCTCCATGATCTTCATACAAGAATAATTCCATTAGAGAAAAAAGAAAAGACTGTGAGCAATTGAGGGAAGAAGATAAAAGCTTCAGTTTCACTCCCAGGTAAAAAATGAATACAGATGTTCATCACAATGTCATAGACACAGCTTTTTCTGCCCTTTCTCTCAAAGCATTTTCGTGCTGCAGGTTGCAACAGTCACAGCAGGGTAACTTGGGGTGAATATTTGTTGGTTCTTAATGGTTGCTAGCCTTTCCCTGCCAGTGGCACTAAGCGTGGCCCTCTGTGGTGTTAGTGTCTTCTAAGCAGCTCAGAGTTTTGTGCCTGTAACCTGGTTGCTAAGTTCGTAGTGTCAACTCACAATACAAACAATTTAATCTCCAGGTGTAGAAACTTACGTATCTTTTGTAAAGCAAATGCCCAGCACATTAGTGGGCAAGAAAAAAAGAAATAAATGCCAATGGTTCTTTAATACAAGGCCAATGCTGGGGTTCAGATTATGATCTTGCTGATTGATACCTGCTAACAGTATTTATCCCACTGTAAGGTGCCCATACTTTTGACATAGCCCTTCATATGAGTTTTCACCATCCGATAGTAACTGAACACTCAAAAAAATTAAGGAGCATAACTGGAACTCATCAAGATGAGTAAAAGAGTAAAGAAGCTATGGTGCAACGTATTTTTGCTCACCATCTCCCAAGCAACCTGTAGAGTGTCTCCCCCTACCAGCATAAGAAACATAAAATCAACACCAAGGCATGAGAAAGAAGCCAGGAAATAGAATTATAGAATGGTTTGGGTTGGAAGGGACCTCAAAGATCATCTAGTTCCATCCCCCCCTGCCATGGGCAGGGAAATCCTCCACTATACCAGGTTGCCCAAAGCCTCATCCAACCTGGCCTGGAACACTTCCAGGGATGGGGCAGCCACAACTTCTCTGGGCAACCTGTTCCAGTGCCTGACCACCCTCAGAGTGAAAAATTTTTTCCTTCTATCTAATCTAAATCTGCCCTCTTTCAGTTTAAAGCCATTGCCCCTTGTCCTGTCACTACAGGCCCTTGTAAAAAGTCCCTCTCCAGCTTTACTGTAGCCCCTTCAGGTACTGGAAAGCTGCTATAAGATCACCCCAGAGCCTTCTCTTCTCCAGGCTGAACAGCCCCAACTCTCTCAGCCTGTCTCCATAGCAGAGGTGCTCCAGCCCTCGGATCATCTTTGTGGCCTCCTCTGGACCCACTCCAACAGCTCCATGTCCTTCTTGTGTTGGGGATCCCGGAGCTGAACGCAGTATTCCAGGTGGGGTCTCAGGAGAACAGAGCAGAGGGACAGAATCCCCTCCCTCGACCTACTGGCTACTCTTCTTTGGGTGCAGCCCAGGACATGGTTGGCTTTCTGGGCTGCCAGAGCATGTTGCCAGCTCACGTTGAGCTTCGCATCAACCAGAAGAAGTAGATACTAATTCTCAGTATCATATTTTAAGCCGGGTTCTGCCTCTCTTAGAGCAAAGTTACAAGCCCTTCCTTACTCGAAGGCCATAGCAAAGCCAGAGCTGAGCCACTGCAGGCAGCTGATAGATGCTTGTAGGTAGCTATGTGGAAGCAGCACAGATCACCTCCTCCAGCTGTGACCCACACAGCATGTGTGTGCAATCTGTCCTTAAAAATACACAGGTGAGTAGTCACTGGAGAGGTTACAGAAACTGAGATGTGGGGATGGCAAAAACAGCTGTGCCATGTCAGAGCTGGGACTGTTTTCTTCAGGAGGGCTCATCTGTGAATGCTACAGATGACATGGCAGAGCAGAAAACCCTCTCACTTGCCAGCAGTTTTCCTGAGAAACAGCTCTGTGTACGTTTTGTGCTTTAAAACCCCAATAGATTTTTCTCCCATTATTTCTAACATCATTGATCCCTTCATCTTCTAGGCAGCTGCAACAATCTTTGACCAAGGAGTTCCCTAGTTATCTTAAACTTCAGCCCTAGTCATCTTAAACTCAGACACGCAAGTAAACTGCAGAAGCACAGTTTACTGAAGTGTCAGGCAAAACACTTTTTGACTGCTGATGAATATTGAGCTGATGTTTTACCATCAAGTGGTTTAATGAAGTGCCTCCTAGAAGTGAAATTTCTAGAACCTTCATTGCAATAGGAGTAGAGTGTCACAAGAAAGGTTGACAAAAAGACCCAGGTATAAGTATTCCATTAAAAATACAGTGCCAGTGTTCAGCAACTGAGTTGACTCTAGAGGAAAGGAAGAGAGAGAAACTTCTGCTTGATGTGACAGATATCCCAGAGAAAATTCAATACTAGGTAAAAAATTCTTTCCAGCAAATCTGCTAAGGGATCCCAGACTTATGGATGCCCTGGCCACAGTGGGATCCCTACCACAGGGTCATCTTGCAACCTGCTAATTAACCACTTGCCAGAAACGCACCAGCCAGACACCAGAGGATCCTGCTGAAAGGGATGTGTAGTTATACTGAATCACAAACTAGGGATCATGGATGAACATGGTGATGGAAAAGAGCAAAACCAGACAAATTTAATTCTACAAAGGATTAACAGGAATGTTATGTGGACCTCACAGGAGAGATTTATTCTACTCTATTTAGCAGCACTGAAGGAAGAGTTTGAATACTGTGCCTAATTTTAAATGTGGTGGTTTAAGAGGGAAAGAAAGTCCAGAAAAAAGGATTAAAATGGTACATTTACAAAATTTATGTTCTGAGAAAGTCTTGGAAGAACTAGCTTTGTTTAATTAGTAAGCAGATGGTGAGAAGAGGACAAGCCAGCAATCTTTAAACAAATGAAAGGATACAATCATGAACAAGGTGGGGTTTTTCTGTCTGAAAAAGCTGGGCAAGAAGTATTTGGCTTAGTGAGGGAGAGGAAAACCTGATAAAAACAAGAAAAAAATCTTAAATATACAGTAAGATAAATGATGGAGCAGCTATCTAAGAAAAAGCTTTCACAGAAATTGTTCAGAAACAATATAGATAAACAAATGTGATGAACATTATAGGACTGTTAGCTCTTCAGACATAAGAATGGATTAGATAACCTGGTGAGTTCCATACCGGTACTACATTTCTCTGATGTCTTTCATTGATGTTGATACTTTATGCCCTTAATTCTAATTACTATGATTTCTTAAACAATATAAAAAGAACCAAACAAACTGACACACCTGGAAACATCTGGAGACCATAAACTTTCACACTCTCATTCTCCAGGGAGGAATCTTTAACATTTCAGTCTTAGAAGAGTGTTTTAATTTACTAAAAGAGAATTAAAAGTGTTGCTCACCAGCCTGGGCTGCAGCCCCAAGGATGCCATTACATCTTCCACAGCCAGGAGGAAATGGCCTGCCTTTTGTAACTGTACATTAGTTAATTATATGCAATTCAAGCCAGCTGGGTAATAATAATTGGATGCCACATAAAAGAATAAAAAAACAACACACACAAAAATCACCAACAGAGAAGTACACAATTCTGACTAGAGAAGGTGCTCCCCTAGACTTGGTGTTTGTGAACAGAGAAGGTCTCGTGGGACATGTGACAGTTGGAGGATGCCTGGGGCATAGCGACCATGAGATAATAGAATTCTCAATTCTAGGGGAAGTTAGAAGGGGGAGCACTAAAACGGCCAAGCTGGACTTTGGGAGAGCTGACTTTGGACTGTTTAGAAGTCTGGTTGATAGAGTACAATGGGAGACAGCTCTCAAGGGTAAAGGAGCGCAGGAGGGCTGGTTACTACTCAAAAAGGAAATTCTGGAGGCACAGGAGCGAGTTGTCCCTGTGTGCCGGAAATCGAGTCGCCGGGGTAGAAACAGGCTTGTATGACCAAGGAGATTTGGGAACACCTCAAAAGAAAAAGGGATGTCTAAGTTTTGGAAGAATGGGCAAGTGTCCAGGGAGGATTACAGGGAGGAAGTTAGGGCATGTAGGGAGATAATCTGGGGGCAAAAGCCCAACTGGAACTTAGACTAGCCTGCTCTGTAAAGGACAACAAAAAGTCCTTCTATAAATACATTAATAATGAAAGGAGGGCTAAAGATTACCTCCAGCCCCTACTGGACTCAGGTACGTTAGTCACTAGGGACGAGGACAAGGCTGAGGTCCTTAATGCCTTCTTTGCCTCAGTCTTTAATAATAAGGTTAGTAGTTCCCAGGTGAGCCGGCCTATGGTGTCTGAGGGCAGGGAGGGAGAGCAAATCGAAGCTCCTGTGATCCCAGAGGAAGGGGTCAAGGATCTGCTTCGCCAGCTGGATGCCCACAAGTCTATGGGGCCTGATGGTATCCACCCGAGGGTCCTGAGAGAGCTGGCGGATGTCATTGCCAAACCCCTGTCCATTATCTTTGGGCAGTCTTGGCTCACTGGGGAAGTTCCGCTGGACTGGAGGCTGGTGGATGTTACCCCCATTTACAAAAAAGGGCGGAAGGAGGATCCGGGGAACTACAGGCCTGTCAGTCTGACCTCGGTGATGGGCAAAGTCATGGAACTATCCTGAGTGCTATTAATGAGCACATACAGGTTAACTGGATGATCAGGCCCAGTCAACATGGGTTTATGAAAGGCAGGTCTTGCCAATCAAACCTGATCACCTTCTATGATGGGGTGACCCGCCTGGTTGACAAGGGAAGGGCTGTGGATGTAGTTTTCCTTGACCTCAGTAAAGCCTTTGATACAGTTTCTCATAGTGTTCTGGTTGAGAAACTGGTAACTGCTGGCCTGGATAGGCACACCCTCCTTTGGGTTAAAAACTGGCTGGATGGCCGGGCCCAAAGAGTGGTGGTAAATGGGGCTAAATCCGGCTGGAGGCCGGTCACCAGTGGGGTTCCCCAGGGCTCAGTGCTGGGTCCGGTTCTGTTTAACATCTTTATCAATGACCTGGATGAGAGGATGGAATGTACCCTTACTAAGTTTGCAGATGACACCAAGCTGGGAGGCTGTGTCGATCTGCTCGAGGGCAGGGAGGCCCTTCAGAGGGATTTGAACAGACTGGATCGTTGGGCTGAGGCCAATGGCATGAGCTTTAATAAGGCCAAGTGCAGAGTCCTTCACTTGGGGTATAAAAACCCCAAGCATCGCTATAGGCTCGGGGAAGCGTGCCTGGAGAGCTGCCTGGCGGAGAAGGACCTGGGGGTGTTGGTTGACTATCGGCTTGATATGAGCCAGCAGTGTGCCCAGGTGGCCAAAAAGGCCAATGGGATACTGGTGTGTATCAAGAATAGTGTGATCAGTGTTACCCAACAATAAAGGGGTTAAAGTTTTGTGTAACAGTTTCATGAAGGGTTCAGTGGCAGTAGGCGATTTACACATACCTAAAGAAACTAACAAGAAGTCCATCCTTGAAGCTGCCAGGCGTGATTAAAACAGAGACTCTTTATCAAGAACCGTCTGCCCTTGGAGGGAACATCCCAGAAACTGCATAAACTTTGTTATCATGTTTTTCTAAGCTGTGAACATGCAGTGACTTGGGGGAAAAGGTAATTCTGGCAGGGGGAGATCACGACCACCAACTCACAGACCGCCTACCCTAATTACACCCCAGACCCAAAAGAAAGGGGCGGAGGAGGAAAACTGAGCATGCGAAGTAATTTACATGAAAAGCAAGAGAAAATTAACCAATTGTTTAAGAATATGTAAATATGTTATGAATTATGCATGATTGTAGTGTATAACTAATTTTCTGTCCAGAAGCCGGTGTGCACGCTAGGAGGAGAAATCCCCCGTGCACTCAGCGCTGCAATAAAGAATACCTGCTTTCTAAAACTTTAAAACAAGTCTTGGAAAGTTCAGTTTCTTTTTCAGGTATCACCAGCAGGAATAGGGAAGTGATCCTGCCCCTGTACTCGGCACTGGTGAGGCCGCACCTGGAATATTGTGTCCAGTTTTGGGCCCCTCGCTTTAAGAGAGATATTGAGCTCCTGGAGCGAGTCCAAAGAAGGGCAACTAAACTGGTCAAGGGGCTGGAAAATAAAACTTATGGGGAGCGGCTGAGGGAGTTGGGGCTGTTTATCCTGGAGAAGAGGAGGCTGAGGGGAGACCTGATTGCAGCCTACAAATACTTGAGAAGGGATGGTGGGGAGGTGGGGGAAGGGCTCTTTACATTAGTCATGTAACTTCGTGGGTCATTTCTGTGGAGATCCACTTCAGAGCAGCTAAGACAGGCTGGGGAGAGCTGCTGCAGAAAAAAAAAAAAAAAAAGCCGAAGAAAAGCTCTTTTCTGGAGATTTTCGAAACGTTTTCTAGCCGGGACCAGATCTGCCGGTGTTGGGGGCGGTGCAGGCGCAGGCGGGCTCTGGGAGAGCCGGGGCGGTGCCAGCACACCCGCGGCTCACGGGGCTATAAACAGTACGAGTCAAGCAAGGGGGTAATTGCTGCTGCTTACGGCTCATTGGGCGGGATTTGAAGTGATTCACCTTATCCAGGAGTTCGGAGGAGATTTGTGCTTTCTGCACCCACTCGAAGGGATATTGGTGTTCAGGTCACAGGCTGTGAGGAAGGTCATAGCTTTTTGCTGGGAGCAACCCTGAGGAGGGCTGTGTGAGGTGCGAGCAGGTTGATGACCTGCTAAACTGTGTGGTGCAGCTCCAGGATGCTGGAGCTCAGGGAGGAGGTGAGCAGGTTAAGAATAATTAGAGAAGGCAAGAGGGAAATTGACAGCTTCCATAATCTGGTTGTGGCAGAGCTGAAAGAAGAAGTAGAGAGGTTAAAGGGGATCAGGGAATGTGAGGTATTAGGGGACGGGGCAATGGCACAAGGTCCCTGCTCGGCATGGCAAGCGTAACTGCCTGGCAATTCCCCTGCCCCCCCAGCTGTCCTTGCATAACAGGTACAGTGCTCTGAAAGGGCAACTGGGTAACAGTGAGGATGATGGTTCTCCCTGCTTGGAGGTGTCACCAAAGCCTAGTTGGACTGCCGTCGGCGTTAAAACCTCATCAATAAGGAATAAAACACAGGTCATTGGCATTGGTGACTCACTGCTTAAGGGAGCAGAAGGCCCGATAGGCAGACCGGACCTGCTGCACAGGGAGGTCTGTTGCCTCCCAGGGGTCAGAATTAAAGATGTCAGGAAGAAGTTTCCTTCCCCAGTATGGCCCTCAGACTATTACCCCCTTTTGTTGTTTCAGGCAGGCAGTGAGGAATTAGTAAGAACCACTCCAAGGACAATGAAGAAGGACTTCAGAGCCTTGGGACACCTGGTCAAGGGATCAGGAGCACAGGTTGTGTTCTCCTCTATCCCTCCAGCTGTGAGCAATGATGAGGGATTAGGCAGGAAGTACCAGCAGATTAATACCTGTCTCCGAGCCTGGTGTGTCCTGCAGGGGTTTGGGTTTTTTGACAGCGGCTGGATCTGCATGAGGCCAGGTCTGTTAGAAAGGCATGGTAATAGCCTGTCCCACAGAGGGAGAAGAGTTTTGGGAAGGGAGTGGGCAGGGCTCATAGACAGAGCTTTAAACTAGGTATGAAAGGGGGTGGGGGTGAAATCAGGATCACTGGAAGGGAGCCGGAATGCAGTATGCCAGTGCTTGTGGGGGAGGAATGCACTAGCAAGATAGCGCAGTCTTGTGAAGTTGCAAGGGATCAAGGTGTCATGCCAGGTTGCAAACAGAGCACAGAGGTTGTTGAGGAGTTGGTTACTGTGGAAACATCTGAGCATCATCAGGGGGCTCCAGGTACCTCATCAGGAACCCAACTCAAATGCCTCCATATGAATGCCTGCAGCTTGGGCAATAAACAAGAGGAGCTGGAGATGCTTATGAGCCTGCAGCGCTATGACGTGATCGGCATCACAGAGACATGGTGGAATGACTCCTGCGATTGGTGTGTTGGACTAGAGGGGTATAAACTGTTCAGGAAGGACAGGCAGAGGAGACGAGGAGGAGGTGTTGCCCTCTATGTCAACGAAAGGCTAGAATGCATGGAGCTCCACCTGGCAAGTGATGATGATAGAACCGAGTGCCTGTGGGCCAGAGTGAAAGGAAGGGTAGGAGACTTTACAGTGGGAGTGTGCTTCAGACCACCCAATCAGGAGGACCAAGTGGATGAGGCCCTACATAGGCAGAAAGGAGTTGCTGCTCATTCACAAGCCCTGGTCCTCATGGGGGATTTTAACCACCCTGATATCAGTTGGAAAAACAACACGGCGGGGAGCAAGCAATCCAGGGGATTCCTGGAATGCATTAACAACAACTTCCTTATCCAAGTGGTAGAGGAAACAATGAGGAGAGGTGCCATGTTAGACCTCGTTCTCATCAATAGGGAAGGGCTGGTAGGTAATGTTGAACTCGTGGGTAGCCTTGGCTGCAGTGACCATGAGATGGTGGAGTTTGAGATCCTAAGGGCAGCTAAGAGGGGGAAGCTCAGCAAGCTTGAAACCCTCAATTTCAGAAGAGCTGACTTTCACTGCTTAAGGAACCCCCTTCGTAGTGTGCCATGGGATAAAGCCCTGAAAGGACTGGGAGCCCAGGATTGCTGGTTGACTTTCAAGGATTGTGGAGGAATTCCTTTCCGAGACTGGCCACAATATTCTCTCGGGTATGGACAATCCCTGTTTGGGCCCCAGAGCACAAGGTTACCAACTAGATTACTTTTGTCCTTCAAGTTATCTCAATGGCCTTAAAAGGAAATGTAGACTGATAGCCTGCCAAGATGCACGCCTCCTGGATGCCTCTCCGATGACCACAATGAGGAGACTGAAGGGATGAGCTTATTACCTGTGTTCTGCTAGCGCTGCCCTATCACTATAGCCCACGAGAGTGTGTTTACGCTAAGCAAGCCAATTGTAGTATGTAGTGGTGTCACGCCACATTCCGCTATATAACCTGTGTGTTGTTTGTAATAAACGGAGCATGATTTTCTAACCATATTGGTGTATGGTCATGACTCTGGGCCGTCCACAGAAGGGCTCTGCAACAAAGGATCGTCTCCTCCGAGTTCAAAGGCATTGCATCCCTAAAAGGAAGAAATCAGGCAAAAACACCAGGAGACCTATATGGATAAACAAAGAACTCCTGGCTAAAATCAAATACAAAAGGGGATTACACAAAGCATGAAGCAGGAACTGGTAACCTGGGATGAGTACACGGAAGTTGCTGGTGTACTCAGAGACCAGGTTAGAAAAGCTAAGGCTCTGACAGAGTCAAATCTGGCCAGCGATATTAGAAATAACAGAAAAGGATTTTATAGTTATGTGAGAGAAAAAAGAAAAATGAGAGAGATTGTGGGGCCCCTCCGGAAAGATACGGGTGACCTGGTTGCTGAGGACATGGAGAAGGCTGAAACTTTCAAAACTTTTTTGCCTCAGTCTTCACTGGCAACCACTCAAACCACACCACCCAAATCACAGAGGATGTTGGCTGGGTCTGGGAGAGCGAAGAACCACCCAGGGTAGGAGTAGATCAGGTCCGTGAACACCTAGAGAACCTGAAGGTGCACAAGTCCATGTGACCTGATGAGATACATCCACGGGTCCTGAAGGAACTGGCGGCTGAAGTTGCTAGGCCACTAGCCATCATATTTGAGAGGTCCTGGAAGTCTGGTGAGGTTCCTACAGATTGGAAAAGGGCAAACATAACCCCCATCTTTAAAAAAGGGACCAAGGACAAGCTGGGAAACTACAGACCAGTCAGTCTTACCTTTGTGCCAGGTAAAATCATAAAACAGATTCTCCTGGTAGCTGTACTAAGGCACGTAAAAAATAAAGTGGTTGGTGACAGCCAACATGGCTTCCCTAGGGGCAAGTCGTGCCTGGCTAATTTAGTGGCCTTCTACAACAAAGCTACAGTGCTGGTTGACGTGGGTAAAGCAACGGATGTCATTTTCCTGGACTTGTGCAAGGCGTTTGACACTGTCCCACATGACATCCTTGTCTCTAAAATGGAGAGACACGGATTTGACAGATGGACCACTCGGTGGATAAAGAACTGGCTGGATGGTCGCACTCAAAGAGTTGTGGTCAATGGCACAATGTCTACATGGAGACCAGTGTCAAGCGGTGTCCCTCAGGGGTCTGTTCTGGGTCCAGTGCTGTTCAACATCTTTGTCAGCGACATGGATGACAGCATTGAGCGCACCCTCAGTAAGTTTGCCGTTGACACCAAGTTGTGTGGTGCTGTGGACTCACTTGAGGGAAGAGATGCCATCCAGAGGGACCTTGATAGGCTTGAGAATTGGGCCAGTGCAAACTGCATGAGCTTCAACAAGTCAAAACGCAAGGTCCTTCACCTGGGTCGGGCCAATCCTAGGCACAAATACAAACTGGGCACAGAGTGGTTTGAGAGTAGCCCTGAAGAGAAGGATTTGGGGGTGTTTGTAGATGACAAGCTCAACATGAGTGCTCATGAGCAGTGCGCTCATGCAGCCCAGAAGGCCAACCACATCCTGGGATGTATCAAGAGAAGTGTGGTCAGCAGGCCAAGAGAGGTGATTCTCCCCCTTTACTGTGCTCCTGTGAGACCCCACCTCGAATACTGTGTCCAGTTCTGGTGTCCCCACCATAAGAGAGACATAGATTTGTTGGAGCATGTTCAGAGGAGGGCCACAAGAATGATCCAGGGGCTGGAGCACCTCTGCTACGAGGACAGGTTGCAGGAGCTGGGATTGTTCAGCCTTGAAAAGCGAAGTCTTCAGGGGGATCTTATAGCTGCCTTCCAATACCTGAAGGGAACCTACAGTAAGGCTGGGGAGGGACTTTTTACAAGAGTGTCCACTGATAGGACAAGGGGAAATGGGTTTAAGTTGAAGGAGAACAGATTTAGATTAGATCTTAGGAAGAAATTTTTCAGTACGAGGGTGGTAAGACTTTGGAATAAATTGCCCAGAGAGGTTGTGGATGCCCCCTCTCTGGAGGTGTTCAAGGCCAAGTTGGACAGAGCCTTGAGTAGCCTGATCTAATTGAGAGGCGTCCCTGTCCATGACAGGGAGGTTGGATTAGATGATCTCTGAGGTCCCTTCCAGCCTATGCCATTCTATGATTCTGTGATTAGTGATGGGTGAAAGAACAAGAGGAAACGGGTATAAGCTTAGTCAGGCGAGGTTCAGGTTGGATGTTAGAATTTCTTCTCTGAAAGGGTTGTCAGCCGTAGGCCGCCCAGGGAGGTGTTTGAGTCCCCATCCCTGGATGTGTTTAAAAAAGGGTGGATGAACTGCTTAGAGATATGGTTTAATGGGGGATTAGGGACGATTGGACTGGATGATCTCTAAGGTCTTTTCCAACCTAGAAATTCTATTAAATTCTATGAAAATTGCCTGCTTCTGCCAGTTGTAATGTTGCAAATTAACAGCTGAGAGGTCTTGTTAGGGTGCTGGGTGGTTACGGGTATTGTGAAAATGCCCATTCTGCATTTGAAGCTAAATGTATGAATACAATATATTTTACAACTAAGTTATTTCATGCCACTGGTGTATAACAATGTGCAATGTTGTTTTTTACTGCTATTTCTGAAAACAGTGTTCTCAACTTGAATCAAATCGTATTTAAGTCTTCTTACTCATTGGTTAAGTGCACTACACTACTTATATACTATACTTACGATTATTGTCATCTTATATGACAATGGCAAACCACTAGTACCTGCAAATGCTGCTCGTTTATTTGCAGGTGTGTTGCAGCAGCAGCCAGAGCTCTCAGGAAGGTTTCGTTATCAGTCTGATCTTGGTGCAGCATTATCAGTGCTGCTGCTAATTTAGTCGAGGTATAAATGACCTCTACTGCTTTTGTGGTTTTGTCAGGTAGGATTGGCCTCAGCAGGAACAGAGGTGGTGGCCCCGCCGCCCTACCTGGCTGGCTTCAGCTCCCCTACTGCAAGGCTGCACTAACAGTGCAGAACCTGAGTCCAGCTCCTGGCAGGACAGTCTGGGTACTGCCCAAACGGTGTTGCTGGTGCTGGCTGATTGCCAGCTACCTAATGCGCCACTGGAGATGAGTCCCTTTGCAAATATTTCCACTTGAGTTGATTTAATTAGATCAGCGCTAGAAATCCTGACATTTTAACAGACAGCTGGGGATATAAGAAAATATAATGCATGAGTCAGTCATTAAAAAAAAAATTAACAATAAACCAAATTCCATTAAACTCAAACAAATACAACCTTTTCTTTTTTAGCTGGAGCAAGAAGTCAAAACAGTGGTTTATTTTAAACCATATTTTTTTAAGTGACATATCCGATTAAACAAAATTGCCATTATAAATGCTGTGATATATTATCTTTTTTAAGAAACTTCATTGTTCTGAGCTTACCAGTTTCCTTTTGCTTCTCAGATGGTGCCAATCACACAAGCTTTTGCACTAAGAAATCTCATAATTCAGACTTTATCTCTTAGCATTGACTGAGGACAAACTCAGAATTCTGGCTACTAGGCAACATGGCCGTACTACCAGCAAAAATAAATAAACAAAAAAAACCCTCAAGGGGTTGCTGACAAAGCAGGAGGTGACCAGAATTAGCCTCAGGAGTCTGTCCTCACTGTCAGATCTAACGTCCCTGCATGGTTTGCTCACTGAAATTTCCACTCTTCCTTAGAAGAGTGAAATTGGTTGTGAAAAAAAGGAAAGCCTATGCATACCCCCAGCAACCTCTGCAGTGGTTTGAAACTTAACCTCTACCTCGACTCTGGACACAGACGGGCTTTCTGATGTGCAGAGAAAGCCTTGCCAACCCTGCCTTGCTTCGAGCATCCCCAGCTTTCTCTTTGGAGCACTGAGCGTACACTGCTCAGTCTTTTTGTTGTCTACCTGAAATATTTACATAGATAAAATGTGGGATACCAGGAGATTGGTACAAAATGGTTTATTCTGAGAACACAAACATGTCCATGTTTCTTCCCACACGCTTTTTGGATGGTGGTTGACATAGGCATGGGAAACTCAGAAAGCACAGGAGCAGCTAGGTCCAGCTGATGACCAGGACAATGCAATGTCTGAATTTGGGGCAAAAGCCCATAGAGAAGAGCCCAACTTAAGGACCAAATGCATACAAAGGTCCAGGGATAGAAAAGGGGTTGTTAGATCATGAATATGCTTGCATTTCCGTGTTTCTTAGAAAGAAAAAGCCAGTGTATTGCAAGAGGTTACCTCCGAACTGAGCTAACAAACCTGACTGAAGCCTGTGTTTTCCAGTATGATTCAATGACTTCAAGAGCCAAACAAGCTGCCAGTTTTGTAGATGACTGTAAAGTTAATTATTCTCAATATTAAGAAAAGAGCACCTTATTTGTCCCTTGTTATCTGACAATTATTTTCAGACATTAGCTCTCCCGGCACCTGTCCTTCCTGGATGCAGGGATTCTGCAGGCAGCCGCTGAACTCGCAGCTTCCTTGCTGCAATGAAAACGAAGCAGTGAGACACTGTAGAACCGAGACGGAAAAGACACACAACAGGCAGAATAGGTGTGCTGTAAAGAGTAATGTTTCTACACAGAACTATGTGCGGAAATAGACTCCACAACTCAGAAAGCTGTAAAGTAGGTATGTTTATTGCAGCGCTGGGTGCACGGGGGATCGCTCCACCACAAACGTGCACACCCATGTTGTGAAAAGAGGGGAAATAAAACCGGTCCTAGGGCCGACACCGAATATGCAAGACAAACAAAATCGGGAGGGGGCACGAACAAGGATGGTTTATTTACAAGAGCAACATTTACAGGTTCTTTTTGATATTGCCTTTGATAAACGAACTGCAGAGCTACGGCTGATCTACCAGACAGACCGTACAGGTCTGATACCAAGAGCTCACAACCTGTCTGTTGCAGCCCAGCTACGTGGCAGAATAAGCCCGCTAATGCACAACCTGCATTAGGAAGCAAAACACACCCAGGACAAAATACCAAATACACCGGGGACGAAACCAACAAAATACACCCGGGACAAAATACCAAATACACCGAGGACGAAAATATCACTCAACATAGACTGAGGCAGAGAACCTTACCCACGAGGCATCCTAAGTGGGGAGGGCGGAGAGGGGAACGAATTCTTCAATCAGTCCATCAGTATGGCATCGAGTCTTCTCCTATCCCCGTTTGGGGTCGAAATTGGGGGCATATTTGTACCCAAGATCTACATTACATCATTAGTGTGGATGTGCATGTGGGGATGACTGTAGACAAGCTTATCGCTTATGTTAACGGCACAAAGTCCATCAATTTCCACCATGCATGGGTGGAGGTAACAGCTCGTTTTGTCCAGGGTGGAAGAATGGAGGAATGAGACCACCGGACCTCCACCCAGTTTCACACTCCTCCCAGACATTAACACCAGATATGGATCTAGTGTTAGTTGTCCCTTTGCCCTGTTATCGACAAAGAGCTCGCAGGCATCCTGCTGCAGGCATGTACATGTCTTACGTGACTTGGACTTTGTGCAGAGACTGCACTCTTCTACAACCCACCGTAGCAGTTTTCTTGTATTTACACAGCAAAAGCATTACATAATTTGAAATCGTCTATACATACTCATAACCCCTCCCCAAAAGGGCAGTCTCTCCTGAGAAATCATTTCCATAGTCCCTGCCTCAGGCTCCTCCTCGACACGCCTCCTCGTGGTTGTGGGCAGGCGTCTTCAGGATGAAGGCCGTAGGTCTTCCTCACTGTGTACTTTTCATCTCTTCTCTAGAATTCCTGTTTTGGCTGAGCTTGCAGGACCAAACCGATTCCAGCCTGGCCTATCCTTGAGCGGCCATCTGGTTGTCTCTTACTTGTTATTGCTTGAAGATAAACGTTAGTCCGTGTTAGTCCTTATCTCTCCTACGTAAGCTAGTCTTTGTCTCCCTGCCTCCGTACAGATGTACGGGTCATGAGTTACAACCTTGCTGGCATTTGTCTTGTCTCTCTTGCCGGCCTTCTCTTTGGGTAGTTAGTATTTCACAGCAGGGATTAGTATTTCATAACTTTTAACATTTCACAGCAATAATTAATATAGCAGTTAATGTAGCAGTTAGTATTTAATATTTAAACAATAGCTAATATAGTCTTATGTGGTTTTATGCCTATTCCTATACCTACCCCCATCAGTCCCCCTTTTTCTATTAAATCAAGTAAATTCTTTTACTTGCGTAAGTTTCCCGATTGATATAACGCTTTGTGCATCGAAGATATCCTCTTAAAACGTGCCAAACCCCTATGTACAGCAGTGCTAGTAACAATATCAAAGCAGCTGTAGCTATTTACAGTATTATAACAGGATGTATTAGATGACTGAAAAATCCTGTAGCAGAAGGCGACCATCCAAAGAGTGCTTCCCACCATTTATGTTCTCCATCCTTTTCTACTCTTTTTACAATTTTCTTTATCTCGTTTGCATCATGATGAACTGTCACCAGAGTTTTCTGATCTGTAGTGACAGCAGCTAGCTTGTTCATTATTACTTCTGAGTCTATGGCATTCAGAACTCCCAACCCTGTTCCTAATACAAAGGCTGTAACTGTGTGCGTGGTGGGGTTGTAAGTAAAATTTAGGAACAGTAGGAGAAGTAGGTTGTAAGGTGTTTAGAGTAGCAGTTGTGGCTTTGCTCAGAGGGGTTGTTGTTACTGTCGTGCTAGCCACCGTTATATTCTGAACTGTGCAATCCAAGAACTTCTGGAATTCGTTAGTCATTTGTTTTCTGTCTAAATCCCCTTCCAGGATCAGGCTTTATGATCTCTAGGTATTCTTGTGGTACTTTACAGTTAGCTTCGAAGGTGGTGCAGTTAAAAAGTAATATGATACCTGTGGGGCTTGTTAGGTCTTCACTAACAGTGCACACATCTTCCTGACCTGTACTAATTGTATTAATTGCGATAGTTATTACCGCGAGAAAAACAACTTTCCAGGTTGGACTTGCGTGACCTTCCATGGAGATCTATGGGCTTTCTTTATTCTGGTGTGATGAATCCAGGCCTTCTGCTCCTTGATCTTGATTGCTGTGTAGGAGGTGAGGAGTACCTGGAATGGTCCTTCCCACTGTGGTTCCAAAGTCCTTTCTGCAAGAGACTTGACATACACAAAATCTCCAGGTTGTATATTATGTACAGGTCCATCTAGACCTCTGCTTCAAGTCCCAAATATATGTTTTTCAATTTTTCTGAGTTGTTTGCTCAATGCCACCATATAGGAAGTCATAATCTCTTCACCAATTTGTGAAGATATTCCCTTTTGTACTCTATAGGGCCATCCATACAGAATTTCGAATGGGCTTAGCCCTTCTTTTGCTCTGGGTTTGGTTCGTATTCGTAAAATTGCCAGAGGTAAAGATTGAGGCCAGGCCAGATTAGTTTCTTGTCCTAATTTGACAATTTGTTGTTTGATCGAATGATTCATTTTCTCCACCTGGCCGCTTGATTGTGGCCGATACGGAGTATGTAATTGCCAATCTATCCCTAGATGGTGGCTTATTTGTATGGCAACCAGTCATTATTAGCCAGCTGGATTAAGTTGAAGACAATGAACTAATTACTAATCAACTCAAGGTACCTATCCTGCCTACAAGAGGCAGGCCATTTCCTCCTAGCTGTGGAGGATGTAACAGTGTCCTTGGTGCCGCAGCCCAGGCTGGTGAGCGACAACTGGTGACCCCGACATGATACATCTGTGAGACCCTGGGAAGCCCCGACTCCCTCGCCGAGCCGAGAGCCTGAGCCAAAGGAGCCGGAGCCAGGAGCTCGAGCGAGAGTCCTTTGGAGAAGAAGGTAAAGCCGCAAGCCCCGATGTGGTATTCGCGGGAGGGAAGCGTGCTGGAGTTGGATGAATGGGCTGGGTCTCTGCTCACCCATAAAGCCTTTGTGAAAACAAAAAATGGTAAAACAAAAAGGGGGAATTATGGCACCAATCATTCTTACCCAGCTGGACTAATCAACTCAAGGTACCTATCCTGCCTACAAGAGGCAGGCCATTTCCTCCTGGCTGCGGAGGATGCAACAGTGTCCTTGGTGCCGCAGCCCAGGCTGGTGAGCAACAACTGGTGACCCCGAGGTGATACATCCGTGAGACCCTGGGAAGCCCTGACTCCCTCGCTGAGCCGAGAGCCTGAGCCAAAGGAGCCCGAGCCAAAAGAGCTGGAGCCGGGAGCTCGAGCGAGAGTCCTTTGGAGAAGAAGGTAAAGCCGCAAGCCCCGATGTGGTATTCGCGGGAGGGAAGCGTGCTGGAGTTGGATGAATGGGCCGGGTCTCTGCTCACCGTAAAGCCTTCGTGAAAACAAAAAAATGGTAAAACAAAAAGGGGGAATTATGGCAACCAGTCATTATTAGCCAGCTGGATTGAGTTGAAGACAATGAACTAATTACTAATCAACTCAAGGTACCTATCCTGCCTACAAGAGGCAGGCCATTTCCTCCTGGCTGCGGAGGATGCAACAGCGTCCTTGGTGCCGCAGCCCAGGCTGGTGAGCAACAAATTTGTTGTATTACCTTGGAGGTAAAATGTGGTCCTCTATCTGAGGATATTACCACCGGAACTCCGAACCTGGGTATAATTTCTTGGAGCAATGCTTTAGTTACTTCCTGAGCCTTAGCTGTTCTGCACGGGAAAGCTTCTGGCCAGCCTGAAAAGGTATCAGTTAGTACAAGCAGATATCGATACCACCCTTTTCTAGGAAGTTCCAAGAAATCAATTTGCCAATGTTGTCCCGGACCATTCCCTTTCCCAATTTGGCCCATTTCTGGCTTTGCAACAATTTTTGGATTAGTCTGGAGGCAAAGATCACATTGTTGAGTTACCTGCCTGACAGTGGTATACAGATTTCGAGCTACCATGTGTCTGATAAGGTATTTATATAATGCTTCTGCTCCCCAGTGGCCTTTCTTGGACCAATGGCCAAACCATATAAGAAGGAACTATAAGTTTTCTGTGCGATGTTATGGCCCACCCATCCTCATTGTATGATCCTTCTAAATCTGTGATAAGCTTACGGTCCTCCTTTGTATATTCTAGCTTACTTTCTAAAGATATATGTCCATCAGGGATTAGTGCTCCTTCTACCTTTATCTCTTTTCTCTAGCAGCCTGTTTTGCCTCTCTATCTGCCAGTTCATTCTCTCTTTCCAATTCTGTGCTCACCTTCTGGTGTGCCCTGATGTGCATAATTGCCGCTCTTTCAGGAAGTTGAACTGCATTCAAGAGTTTTAAAATCTCTTCTGCATGTTTGATAGCTTTTCCTTGGGAATTTAGCAGTCCCCTCTCTTTCCATAATGCTCTGTGGGCATGTACAACTCTAAAGGCATATTCAGAATCAGTCCAAATATTCACAACTTTTCCTTGGGCTTTTTCTAGAGCTCAAGTCAGGGCTATGATTTCGGCTTTCTGTGCCGAGGTGTCAGCTGGTAATGGTCCCAATTCTATTACCATTTCAGAAGTGGTGACGGTGTATCCAGAATGTCACTTTCCACTCATAACATAACTGCTTCCGTCTGTGAACCAGTGTTCTACCCCCTCCATGGGGGCATCCTTGAGGCCAGCACGGCTGGAGTGCGTAGCCTCAATTGTTTTGAGACAGTCATGATCCACTGATTCTCCAGTGTTCCCACTGAGAAATGAAGCTGGGTTAACAATGTTAGTAGTTATAATTTCAACATCATCCTGTTCAACTATGATGGCTTGATACCTCAGGAACCTCTGTGGAGAGAGCCAATGTCCCCCTTTCGCTTCAAGGACCGCAGACACTGTGTGGGACACAAAAACAGTCATTTTCTGGCCCAAGGTAAACTTCCGGGCCTCTTGGATGTTCAGGATGACTGCTGTCACCACTCTCAGGCAACTGGGCCATCCTTTTGCGGCAGCATCCAGTTGTTTGGAGAAGTACTCCACAGCTTGTCTGTATGGTCCCAGGTCCTGTGCCAGTATCCTTAATGCTATTCCCTGGATATTACTAAAGAATACAGCAGTTTAACAAGCAAGCCATAGTTGTATATCCAGAGCCAACACCACCCCATCATTCCTAAAAAGGTTCATAGCTCTTTCACAGTCTGTGGTTGGGGGTGGTCTGGCATACGGCTTCTTTCCGGGCCTGTCCCAAGAAATGCTGTCTGGCACTGATTTCATACTCAAGGTATGTAACCTGTTGCAATGTCACTTGTGCCTTTTTCTGAAACACCCAGTACCCCTGGAGCCCAAGAAAATTTAACAGACTTACAGTCCAGATGACACAGGATTCTCTGGTCTTGGTCGCGATAAGGAGGTCGTCTACATATTGTAGTACTTTTTCTTCTTCTGACGGTAGTTCCCATGACTCCAGGTCTTGTGCTAATAGGTTCCCGAAGATCATAGGGCTGTTTTTGAAACCTTGTGGCAACACCATCCATGTGAGCTAGGTCTTTCGACCACTCTTAGGATTTTCCCACTTGAAAGCAAAAATTTTCTAACTGGCTTCATGGAGAGGGAGGCAAAAGAAGGCATCCTTTGAATCTAAAACTGTAAACCAAGTTAAATCAGGAGTTAGAGTAGTTAGTAAGGTATATGGGTTAGCAACCACGGGGTATAGGTCTTCCATTATTTTGTTAATGGCCCTCAGATCTCGGACTATTCTATAGGACCTATCTTGTTTTCGGACAGGGAGGATCGGCGTATTGAATTCTGATTCACGTTCCCTCAATAGACCTAACTCTAGGAATTGCTCTATAATTGGACAAATCCCTTCTCTATCTTCCTTTTTTTTTTTAGCGGGTACTGTTTAATTCTTACTGCTCTCTGTCTGTTTTTCAAATTTATTACCACCAGCTGGGCATTTTTGGCATGTCCTGGGACATCAGTTGCCCAAACCCCGGGATATACCTGGCTGGTGATTTCCACGTCGATTTTTCCTTCTATGGGAACAATTAGCCAAAAGTAACCTCATTATTTGTACATATTGATGATCATTTACCTCCAGAGTAATCTCACCCTTTTTAAACTTTATTGTGGCTCCTAATTGTTCCAATACATCTCTTCCCAAAAGGGCTTTCGGGGAGGTCGGCATATACAAGAATTTATGAATGCCCACTTGCTTGCCCAGTTTGTATTTTAAAGGTTAAAAAAAGTAAGCTTTTTCTCTCTGGCCAGTTGCTTGCTCCTTTTACTACAATGTAATCACTTCCTAAAGGCATCAAGGCCTGATTTAAAACTGAATACGTTGCCCCCGTATCTATTAAAAATTCCATTTCCTTTTGTTCCTCCCCTAGCCTCATTACAACCAGTGGATCTGCTAGTCAATCTTCTTTTACATGTGCAATCACTTTTCCTTGGCTATTGTGCCACCTGGCGTTCCCTTGGCGCTGTCGTTCTGGACACTCCTTTTTCCAGTGACCGGTCTTTTTACATATAGCACATTGATCTCTGCCAAGAGGGGCCGGTCCATATGTGGGCTTGGGTTTAGGTTTCCACTCCCCGTCCTCTCTGACCACTGCTATCACTCTTCCTCAGTCACGTCTGTAACTGTCCTCTCTATTACTGAACACTCTCCATGCCTCTTCTAACAATGTTTCCAGATTTTTACCATCCATAGGACGTCATTTTTGTAGTTTGCGCCCAATGTCACTTGTTGATTGTCCTAGAAACAGGGATACCAATTGCTGCATTCCCGTTTCCAACCCAGGATCCAGGGGCGTATGTCGGTGCATCGCATCCCTTCATCGATCTAGGAATTCGGATGGTGACTCAGAAGGACCTTGCTTTACTGCGTATAATACTGCCCAATTTATTGCTTTGGGAATAGCTCTCTCCATTCCACTCCCGATATGCCCATAATCTCTCCACAGCAGCCGTTTGATTTGGATCCCACTTTGGGTCTTGCAAGGGGAAACATTCTTTACCATCCACCCCTTGTGCCTCATAGTGATCTTTTGCAAGATCCCCAGCAGGTTTTATGACTAATTGTTTCTCTGTTGCAGTTAAGCATTCCAACATGAATTGCATATCATCCCAATCAGGGTTGTGCTGCTTTATTATAAGTTTAAGAGTCTGAGTAGTAGTTACTGGGTCTTTACGATATCCCCGAGCGGCTTCTTTCCATTCTCTTAGATCAGTACAAGAAAATGGTACTTTAATCCTTCTTGTTTCCCCCTCTGGTCCTATTGCTTCCCGGAGGGGTGCTTGTATAATTTGTGCTGCCGGCTGCTCTGCTTTCATGGGCTGTTTCTGCCTAGTACGGGAGGATATTGGGCTATCTGGAGGAATAGAGATCTCGTCTGGCTCCTCATCCCGTCTCTGTGGCCGAGGAGGGGGCATAAAAACATCAGTCAGATCTTGTTCTGATTCTTGGTGGACTTGGCTTATTCTAGTGCACCTCTGTCCAATACTACAGGCAGAACAACATCTCTTTAACTTATTTTCGTTCCCCTTTCTGTTTTCTTTTTCTAATGCTAAGACCATAGGATCACGTGGGGGCGGCCTCAGTCCGCAATCTTTTTGCCATTCAGGGTTGTCTCGGAGAACAAAGAACATATCCGCGTATTTAACTTCATCCCATTTTTCTTCCCTTCTTAGGAACAACATTAATTGTAAAAGCGTGTCATAGTTTAGTGTTCCACCTTCACTGGGCCATTTAGCTTCATTTTCTAGCTTATAAAGCGGCCACCATTGGTTACAATATTTAATTAATTTCTTCTTATTCTCCGTGCCCCCTTGTCCGACTATATCTTTCCAGTGCTTCAATATGCACCCCAGAGGGGTATTCTCATAGGGATGCTTACTTCCTCCTCCTCCCATTCTACTTACTTTTTCCCTTTCCTCCAAAATTTCCACTTAAATCTTTTGTTTGATTCTCTTATTACTTTCTCCCAATCCTCTTCGTACACTTCCCACAACTTGTCGGGGAATGGAATTTCTTTTGAACACACTATCTTCTCTATACTTATTTCCCTGTAATCTTCTCCTAATTCACTCAAGTCTGCACATTCCCTGCATTTAGTTTTCCTGTTCCAGGATACACAGTACCACTTCCGTGTACACGCTCTACAACTTATCAAAACCCACGTGCTGTGTGTCTGTTTCAAATTAAAAGGGTTCCACAACCATTGGCACTTAATACAGGGAATTTCTCTTCTAAATGCAACGTCACTGTGTTCACTTATATCAGGTTGTTCCCAATCTAATGCTGTCAATTGCCCTATGGGAGTAATATATGCTCCTTGTAAATATATGGTTTTGTCGTTTCTCAAGATCCAGTAACTAAAACAACGGAGGTATTCCCAGGGTTCTAATCCGAATCATTTAAGTAATTGAACTTCCCAATTGAATTCCACCCAAGGCATAAAAGCATACCTGGTGAACCAACTACACACACTCTCATTCGACTTGCTCTCTAGGATGCGCTTCGTTCATCTCCGGCCGCTCTCCTGGCAGAGAACACAGCACCGCAGATCAGAACTCCACACTCGCTCCGTGCGCAATTGCACGTCTCATTCCCTCAAACACTCACTCAGTAATTTGCCGACATACAATCATAAATTCTTACAGTAGGTAGTGGCGTACTACATGAAACATGGAACGACAGGAACAGCAGAACGCTTACACAGCCGATAATTGTTATCAACCCAGCTATTACCCCTCCTGCAGCTGCCAATATTATATAAGTCGTATGACTGTGAGGTTGCTCTACTTAGCCACCCCTCTATGTTGGACTCAATGTTTGGGTGTCCGAGGGAAGTGGTGAAACGGTGCCTCACCCTTTAGAGAAGTAGCGGCAGCCTTGGAGTTTGCTTGATCTGCTCGCAAGATCGCTAGCGGCCTGCCTGTCTCTGGTTCTTGCTGGCTCAGTCTCCGGATCTGGCTTCCAGCTCACCAGTCTCTGGTCCTTGCTGGCCCAGTCTCCGTATCTGGATGCCAGCTCACCAGTCTCTGGTCCTCAAAGGCAGCACACTCCCCAGGGCCCGTACCGCAGGACACCCTGCCCTGCTCGGGGACAACACTGCACGCCGGATGTCTCCATGCGGTTTTACCCGAACATACCGTTTTTCCACGCCTCAGGAAGTCCTTGTCTGCGCCCGGGTAATCGGCTGAGGAGAGGAGGCTCCTCCGAGGAAAGTTCTCGGGGCGCGCCCAGGGGCGTCCGCTCCGCAGTCGGTTCCACAGTCGAGCAGAGAGTCTCCTGGCTGGCTTACCAAAACTGACGTGCGGAAACAGACTCCACAACTGGGAAAGATGTAAAGTAGGTATGTTTATTGCAGCGCTGGGTGCACGGGGGATTGCTCCACCACAAATGTGCACACCCGCTGTAGCGGTTTTCTCGTATTTATACAGACATACTCATAACCCCCTCCCCAAAAGGGCAGTCTCTCCTGAGAAATCATTTCCATAGTCCCTGCCTCAGGATCCGCCTCAGGCTCCTCCTCGACACACCTCCTGGTGGTCGTGGGCAGGGGTCTTTGGGATGAAGGCCGTAGGTCTTCCTCACTGTGTACTTTTCATCTCTTCTCTAGAATTCCTGTTTTGGCTGAGCTTGCAGGGCCAAACCGGTTCCAGCCTGGCCTATCCTTGAGCGGCCATCTGGTTGTCTCTTACTTGTTATTGCTTGAAGATAAACGTTAGTCTTTGTTAGTCCTTATCTCTCCTACGTAAGCTAGTCTTTGTCTCCCTGCCTCCGTACAGATGTACGGGTCATGAGTTACAACCTTGCTGGCATTTGTCTTGTCTCTCTTGCCGGCCTTCTCTTCGGGTAGTTAGTATTTCACAGCAGGGATTAGTGTTTCACAACTTCTAACATTTCACAGCAATAATTCATATAGCAGTTAATGTACCAGTTCGATTTAATATTTAAACAATAGCTAATATAGTCTTATGCGGTTTTATGCCTATTCCTGTACCTACCCCCATCAGAACTCTATAACCAAGCTACATGGTCAGTCCCCCTGCACCGCCACCTCCCTCTGCCCACAGCGGGGCTGGGGACCCGGCCGCCGGGACCAGGTACGGAGGGGCACGAGCAGCCCCTCTTTGCGGAGGGCCGGCCTCGACTCAAGCAGCAGCAGCAGCACTAGCTCCCAGGGCGGGCAGAGAGCCGCGGCTCAGTGCCGGAGCCCGCCCGCCCGCCCGCGCGCGCCTCCTCAGCGCCGCTCGGTAGCGGCCACCGCCGCTTTCCCGCTCCCCAGGGGCCACCTCCCGCCCCGGGCGGGGCGTGGCTGGCGGCCCGTTTGAAACGAGCCAATCAGCACAGGGCGGGCAGCGGGCGCACCTCTTCCATTGGTTCCGGCTGGGGAGGGGCGGGCACTGGCGGCAGCGCGGGCGGAGGCAGAAGGCTCGCTCCAGCTTCCGCGGTCTGTCCCAGAAGTCAGTTAGAGAGAGTGGGCGGGGCTAGGCTAACGACTGCTCCTGGCATTGGCTGGCGAGGCTCCTGGGTACGGCGATCCTCGCTAATTGCGGACAGCTTCCTCCCTGCCCCGGGAGGGCGGGCCCGCCTCTGCTCTCTTATTGGCCAGCGCTGGTGCCGCCGCCTCGCGGTTGGCGGTGGAGCCGAGGAGGGCGGGGAGAAGGCGCCGGAGCGGCCATGACCGAAGCTGCGGCGGGCGCTCTGGTGTGACAGTGGGAGCAGCGAGGGGCCGCGTGGGGGTCCCGCTGCCGCGCCCCGGCTGGCTCCCGCATGGAGGCAGCGGCGCGGAGGCGGGAACTGGAGGCTGGTGGGGCCAAGGTAAGCGGAGGGGGTCCCGGGTGGCGGGGGGACCGCGCCCTCTGGGCCCCTCCTGCGGCGCCCCCGGCCGGTACCGGGCGGGGGTTCTGGCGGGCGGCTGGCTGCCGGGGCCGGCCGCGGCAGCGCTCTGCCCGTGCTGGGCCTTGCTCCCGCGGCGGAGCGCGGTTTGCCCGCGTTGCGCGGCGGGGCGGGGGGCGCAGGCGGAGCCCGACGGCGGCGGGAGGGAAGCGTTGCTGCCGGTTCGGAGCTGTGTCGGGCAGTGGGAGGCGTTTGCCTGGCAGAAATAAACGTGCCTGGCGGCGCTTCTGAACGCCGGTTGCCTGGAGGGTTTCCTTAATTACAGAGATATATAAGCATCATTTTAAGCGAGCGAGGAGTAGCTTAATGCGGCGCATACGTTTTCCCTCAGGTTCTGTTTTTGTTTTGCGGTTTGTTTTTGTTGTGTTTTCCCTAATTCTCCTATTTTTTCTTAGCTTTCTACTCAGTTATGTGTGGAAATACTGTATTTCCGGGTGAGAATCCCCAAGAACAGGTGTTGTATTACTTCAGTGACAAGTCTGCTTGCCCTTGCGTCCGCAGGGGGGTTGTTGGAGAGCTGATTTAGGCTGGTTTGTTCCCAGCCATGCTGTTGGCAAACACTTCACATGCTTTGGGCAGTTACATGCCTTCAGTTGGATGTAGTTTGGTGGCACTGTGCAGAGAGCTCATGTCACACAACTGGTGTATGAAGGTAACATTCTCTTAGTAATTATTGTCTGCAGCTATGTGATTAGTGTTTGATATGTATTAATGCACTTAGATAAAAACTTTTGCTTTGTTTTGGTAATGATGTTCAAGAAGCTGGTTAGAAATGCCTGATTATTTTTCTTTTAATGCATCGTTTCTGCTGATTTTTGAGCCAGTTTGCAGCTACAGCTTTTCCCTCTTCTACCCATACCAGTAGGACTGGAATGGGGGACTGTAGCTACAAAGTGGTAGCTGAGGCTGCACAGGGTGTCAGTAGGTTTGGACAAATCAGATCTTTCCATGATGTGCCACAGCCTCTTCACCCCCGATATCGCTGCTGGCAATTCTCCCACAGACACAGGGCCACGGCCCTTTCTCAGGGCCTAGAATTCTGGCTAGTGGGGTCAGAGGTGGCTTGGAACTGTGCTGTCTGCCTCAGATCTTTTCAGCAGTCTTCTGTGTTTCTGTGTCAACTCCCCTCTCCCAGTGCTGTGCGGAAGGCAATTAAAGAGAGCGGCGCTGGGAGGGGAGTGAGGTTGTGGCTGGAGCTGCACTGAAGCACGTTGGTGGTGGGCAGTATAGCTCTGCCATCCCCACTCAGATGCTGTCATGGTTGCCACACTCCCTGCTCCCACTCAGCAGCTCCTCATCTGCTTGCCCTCGCAGCCTTGTTGTGCGTGGACACAGTCCCCCGTTGGAGAAAGTTTGCGTGATTAGTTTCTGGATTAATATCGAGAGATGAAACTTTGGGAACAGGAGTTCTTCAGGTTGAAAAGTTACATCAGTTCTGGCAAGACTTATGTTAAAATTTCTTTTGTAACCCTTCTCTAAGTGCGGTTTCTGTTTATACTTAGAAAAATGTGATAGACTTGCCTTGAATAAGTTGCTAGTTCCCACCTGTTGTACAGCTGTTGTTAGCCATTGGACAAAAAAAAAAATAGGGACTTGCATTACATTTCAAGTTACGTGTGCAGAGCCAATGTTGCATTTATTATTTTTAAAAAAACTATGTACTAAATATCTCTCATCTTACCATTTAAAAAAATACTTATTAGCAGCCCCATCAATGTTGCTATAGCATGGTGTCACGTGCCTGGTACACTGAGAGGAGAGGGTTTAGAAAGGAGAGATGGATGTAATGCTTCCTCTGCTTATTAAAATGTTACAGAGATCCACTACTTAGCTGACGGATTGTAGGCACTAGCCAATTTTGAAAAAACACCCAGGCAAATGAATGGAAGCAATATCCATTGAGGCTTATTAAACAAAGTATGTTAGGATTTGGAAGACGAACACGCAGGCTGCATGCTCCTTGGGATGCTCACACCCAACATCTACCCTGTATGGCTGTGTGCTTGCCCTGTTTTTGTATCTTTAGTTGTATAACTGAAGTTGAACGTATGGAACAGATGCATATTGGCTGATTACTGGAATAAATGCACCTTTGGTCTGTCTTGGTGTTGTGGTTCAGCCCAGCTGGCAGCTAAAGCCACCACTCAGCCACTTGCTCGCTGCTCCCCTCAGTGAGGTGGAGAGGAGAAAAGTGTAACACAAGGTGTGAGGGTTGAGATAAGAACAGAGGGGGATCACCCACTGACCATGGTCCTGGGCAAAACGGACTTGACTTGAGAACAGATCAATTTAATTTATTAACAATTATTTGAGAAGATAAGAGGAAACAAAGCCAGATCTTGAAACACCTTCCCCCCACCCTTCTTCCTGGCTCTGCCCCCTCCCCCAGGAGCCCAGGGGGACACAAATGGGGGGCTGCAGGTCAGTTCATCACACGCTGTTTCTGCCGCTCCTTTCTCAAAGGAGGAGGACTCCTGACACTCTTCCCCTGCTCCAGTGAATTCCCTACTCACGGGACAATCCACAGACTTCTCCAATGTGAGTCCTTCCTGCAGGATGCAGTCCTTACCCATCACATCACTCTGGTGTGGGCTTTTCTACAGAGTCACAGCTTCTTAGGGAGCTGCCACCTGCTCTGGCGTGGGGTTTTCCACAGACTTCAGATGCATCTCTGCTTTGTCATCAGTCTGCAGCAGCCTACTGAGACAATTCTCTATGACCTCCTTCAGGCACAGGCATCTCTGCTCCAGTGTGGAGTTGTCCAAGAGCTGCGGGTGGGTCTCTCATGGGTGTCAGAGGGGCCGCTGCTGTCTCACCACGGGCTGCAGGGGAATCTTAGCTCCGGCACCTCCTCTGCTCCATCTTCACTGACCTGGTGTCTGTGTGGCCGTTTCTCTCAGGTCTCAGCCCTCTCTCCACTGCAGCCCAACGACCCTCGGCAGTCCTGGCAGTACAAACTCTGCCCAGTGGGCACCCTGGGATCAGGGCACTTTGGAGCTCTCCAAGCTGTGCCGCTGTGGCCGTCTCCAGTCTAGTGGTGCTGGCCCAGCACTGACAGCTGTCCACCTCGGAGTCTGGGGAGGGGGGCAGCCCCCGCCTCCCCCATCTCTTCACTGTAGGTCGGAGTCTGGTTCTGGCTCCTTTGTCCCCATCTTAAATATGGGATTCGCAGAGGTGCTGATGGCTCAGCCCCGGCCTGAGGGGATGGGGATGTCTGACCTGGACAGAGACGGGTTGGAGCAGTTTTGGAGCCCAGGAAGTTTTTTTTGCAGCTGCTGGCAGGGGTCGTCTCTGCAGCCCCTTCCCTGCTGCCAAAACGCCATCACGCAAACCCAGCACACTCAGTGCAGTCCATTGTGTATTCCGAAGCCCACAGCAGAATGTGGCCATGCTGCTGAGTAGGTGGGCTGCGGGGCTGTAACTGGCTTTGGGTAGCTCACGTTTTTGAAGGCTCTTGCATAATAGAGCAGTAGGGAAATGCCTCTCCTTTCTGTTCTGTTCTTTTTTTCCTATTTTCTTTGTGCTGTCCTCCTCATGAATACAAATGCAACTTTGAAAGGGAGAAATGACCCTGAGCAGGTACGGTATTTCCGTCTGGTAGTGCAGGTGGTCCTGTCTCTGGACCAATATGGGAGTGTTCATCCAGATCAGCTTCCTGAATCCTCTCAGCACATCACTGCAACTGCTTGTGACAGCAGGGAGCAGGAGTGTGAGGCGAGTTACGTCTTGCAGGTCTCTGTTGTAGCAACCTGACTGGTAGCAAGCAGCCTGTGCAGTTGTGCTAACTGCAGTCTGACACTGCTTGGATCTGCAGGTGTGACCTGCTGTGGTGCTTTTCTGCCTCCCCCCCCACTCCCAAATAAAAATACTAGTTTTTTTGTCTGTGACATCCTTGTTCTGCTAAATAAGGGCTTGGGAAGGGATATATTGTGAATGTTTTCCTCTTTTAAACCAGTACTTGCGTTATTCTTTTTCATATAAGAATAAAACTCTGTTATTGAAACACATTTAAGTTATCACCAAATAATAATAATTCCAGTTGTTATGTTAATTGGAAATTATCATGATTTGGCAGCTAAGTACTGACTGTGTCAGGTACTTCAGATTTCCATTTTTAAAAAATACTGATAGCCAAGGTAGTAACTGAGAAACAGAACAAAACTCGAGTATTCAGTGCTGTTTTTTTCTCCTTTTTTTTCTCCACCTCAAGTTAGCTACTATGCATGTTGGCCATCCGTGCCTCTAGTTACAGACCTGTATGTGCCATACCTCATGTGTGAGAAGTTTTTGGATTTTACACAGTAGGAGCTCAAAAAGGAGTGTGTGTTTTTCAGGAAGTTTTCCCACTTCATTGGCTTGAGGAAACTCTACCAAGTGTTTCTGGGTTTTGTGTAAGAGTACCTGTGCTGATGTTTGCTGTATCCAGGAGGTGGGCTAAGGTTTGTTTGAACAACCCATTTCTATGTAGTGCTGATAAATGGTTCTCTGCTCTGTTCCGTTTTCCATGGGTGTTCTGTTGGTGCTGATTTCTGAAGCAGGAAAAGCAGCAGGTCAAGGAGTGAATGATATGAGAGGTAGGATTGCTGAACAGTGCTGCATGTGCTGTAGTTTTCCTGTCCGCTCGCCCGTGCCACTGGTGCCAGTCAGCTTGCAATAACGTGGTGGAAAGACGTCAGCATAGCAGTTAATTGGGGGTGGGGGTGACACGGAGACCACACGACACAAAACCCGACAGGCATGTTTTTCTGATTCTGGGATGCTCAAGTGGTGCTGGCTGTACCAGTTCCAAGGTGCCTTGCGTGGCCACTTTTAGCCGACTGGTCCTGGTAAAATGAAGTTGCAGTATACTGATACTTGCAGAAAGGCCAGGTGTTCTTCTGTGTGGAGAGCTGCTTTGGGTGCCATGATGGACAGTGCTGTTGGTGTTCCCCTGGCATGCTACGTCTTGGCTAAAAGTGAAGCTTTTTGGTTTTTCATGTATTGCAGGTAGAATTTGACAATTCTGTTTACATCCGTCATCATTTGACTTTCTATTTTGTCTCATCGCAGGGATATATTAACAGTGCACTTGATAACCAATGGTTGTAAGCTTAGAGAAGGCTCCTTCCTTGTGGGAAGGATGTCTGGATTTATGCTGTGAGGGAGATGTTACTTGGAAATGCTGCTTAAACACAGTACTAGAGTTGGAAATACGATAATCCTTTTTAAGCTGTTTAAGATGCTGAGAAAACTTGGGTAATAGATTCTGTCAGTGACATTCTTTACAAGTCCCTGGTGCTTTGTAGAGCTGTGATAGTATGAAAAGTAGAGCATCTGATTCTTCAACAGAAGAAATTAAAATGACCTGGCTTAATTGATTTTCTATTTATGTACTCTAGGCTGCTTTCTGGCTAGGAAGTTTTGCTGTATTCTCTTAAGGGGGTGGCAGAGAAGGAGGATGAATATTCAATTCCGTTAATTTTAATCTTAAAGCTTATGCTGGCAAAGATCTGTTTAGATACATTTGTAGGATGTTATTGATTTTACCAGTCTTGCAAAAAGACTGCTCAATTATTATTTTTTCCTAATGATTCTAGTACATTAACAACTTGTTTCTTTACTAATCTCTCTTGCTGTAGTTCGGGATTGTCATTGACACACAAAGTTTCATTGAGTAAAATTTGATTCTTGTATTGAAATGAGTCTTTAGTGCTGGCGTGAGGTTTCTTGCTTAATTGCACAGTTATCCAGTATGTTCTGAATGTGTGGAAAGTAGGGAGATAAAGCAGTTTTTCTGCAGATGTATATATTTTATCAAGATAGGATCTTCGTCACCCATGAGTGTGTTAGTCTTGTGGTCCTGCTACCTTTTTCTCACTTACCTCTCCCTCTACTTCTTCCAATCTTTCCTGCACAGTTTGCTTACTTCAGACAACGAAAACCAAAAACCGACATCGCGCAGTCGCAGAAAAAGACGGCGAAGAGGAAGGGCTCGCCTGTCCACACGCATGACGTTCCGAAGGAAGAGTGTGCACTAGCTGCCCAAGATGTTGGTAAGGGTAGAGAGAGTAAGGCTGAAGACACCAACCTGCTAGAGGCAGCAGCAGGCACAGAGGTAAATCTTAGTATTTCTTGTGTCTCACTTGACTCTGTCTGTAGATAGCAAGTATTCCAGGTGATTGTTTTACTTAATTGAGTATTAGCTCTCTGGCACTGCCAACTAGCTGCCATTGAGAAGTAAAATGATGTATTTTTCACTTGTAATAATTAACTCTCTTACAAAGTGGTGTTAATAACTGAAAAAAACATCTCCATGATATGGACCGGACAGCTAGTATTGTCAAGGAGCTGCCTGATGTCAGCCTGCTGAATTGAGGTCTTTCACTGCAATGAACTTCTCTTTGGGTGGACTTTTGGTTATGTGGCTGTGACTCCATGAAATGGCAAATCCAAACTGAGGCATGCAGTAGATGAGCAGAACTGTCAGGACCTTATGATGCACAGCATTAGTTTGGTTTTGTGTCACTTCACTGACTGAAGTGTGCTTAATGTTTTCTGAAAAAATGTAATTTGTTCCAGTGTGCTGGAACACGGCTAGTAGCTATGGCTAGTAGCCATTGTAAAGCCAGCATAGAAGTTACGTTCTCTAACAGATGTGTTTAAAATGTGACTCAGCTCGTGCCTGGTAATTTTCAGTATGTTTGTACTGATGAGCCTTTAGAGGTAGCCACTTAGTCCTGTCAGTAAGTGTAGAAAAAAAAGTTTCTGATATAGTTTGAGATTACCAGACATCTGCTAATAGATGTACTGGTCTGCCTGAATTAAGCAGTTGCTTTCTTTCTTCAGATCACATGCAAGACTTATTTTTTTTTATCAGCTGTGGATTAGACAGTCATGTAACACTTTCTATCTCGTAATAAAACTGAGCAAAACATAGTTTTGAGCAATTTTTTTTTTAGGAATCCAGCTTGCTTCAGAAGTAGTTGGCTAATGCTTTCACAAACCTCAGAAGCTACAAGGTGACTCTCTGGCTACAGCAAACTGTATCTATGTCAGTCTGGGAGTTTGTTTAGAAAGTAGTTTCCCAGTGCACTTCATCGTGCCTGTGCAAAGATTTGTGAGTTTTGGGGAGGCGGTGCCTTCTGCGTGAAAAGCATATCTCCAGCTGTTGGTGTGATTTCACGACATACAACAGCATCAGACCAGTGTGTTTGCAAATGTGAGGTAATGGAGAATATTATTTGCATGTATGATCGTGCTTTCTGCTGTGAGGGTATCCCTAGTGCTTTCAGGATATCCTGGATGTAACGTTAGCATTGCAAAGGCTTTTATGAAGCTTCATGCCACGCTGTCCGCACTAAGAAAAAAGCGTACAGTGTTTTGTCACTCAACCACAGCATCGTCAGGAGCGTCCTGGTTACGTTCATGTGAACTTAAGTGATTTTTGTTTGTTTTTTGATTTATTGCTTCTAAACAGTTTCTGTCAAAATAGCTGGTTTGTAAAGCAAATAGAAAATTCTTTTCTAGGTTACGTGAAGAGGGCACCAGTAGTCATTGGAAACTACTTTGTGCAGTTTCAAAATACAGGGAGGGTTATGGGCTGCCTTTTCTAAATAGTGCTGCAGTCATCTTTGTCTTGTCGTGAATTTAATGAGAGGTAAATATCTTTCAAGATATCAAGCTACATTAAGTATATGTGTCAGAAAATAGTACTGCTTTCCTAATTACCTGAATGATTTTAGCATGTTTGTTACGTAATCTCCTGTCAGTTAGTTACTGATATTTAGTAGTGGGTTAAAGAGTGCTCAACTGTATTTGCCAGCTACAAGGACAGAATATAAAGCATTGAATTGCAATGGTAAGACTTAGCCCTAAATTTTTGAGTAGACTTTCATAATGATTTTTTGCATTTATTTCATTCATTTGACCACAGATGAGCAGCAGGGTTTTTTCTCTCTCTCCCCTCCTTCCCTCCACCTTCTGGTATGCTGTTTCACAACATGGACATTTCTGGCTCGTGTGCTTAAGGTGTTTCCAAAAGAATTCAGCTTTTTCTTTTGTATCTTTAAAATGGCCATGGCTTAGTGTTTGTTTTATTTGTTTGCTTACTAGGGGAGTGCTCACTGGTCCAACTGGGATGTACTGAATGATCATGCAGCTGAAGTAAGTGTGAAAGAATGTATGTTTAGTAGAAGATGCTAATATATATGTGAAAGAAGAGTATGGTAATTGGTTACTAAAATTATTACTTTTTGAGCATTGTTATCAAATGTGATAGGAGTGATGTGATTTCACGATTTTACAGTCTAAAACAGGTATTTATCTGTACGTGCATGTACTGGCTGTGAAAGTAATTGCTAAGAGAATTGTTTTTAGTGAAACCATGGACCCTGTCCAGAGACATTTGAATGGTGTTTTTAATTGAAAAGTAGATTTATACTTTGTTTCACACATTAAAACCAAAAATTATTTAAAATAAGATATAAGATACTATCTCCTCTGTGAGAATTGTAACAGTATTGCTCCTAAGAAAACACAGGATTGATTGGAGCAGCTTCTTTCTACTTTTTGCTTGTTTTGCTGTTAAAGACCATAGAAACTCAGAGTATGTTGAATGTATATTTGCAATAGCTGCTTACACTTGAATTTGATTCTAAGTCAAGAACTTAACATTATTTTTCCTATGGATGGGCTGTTGTCCAGTCAGCACAGATGTATGTAAAAACTTTGTTTAATTTTGATAGCGTTCCCTCCATGACCACTTGTAAGTTGGAATGTGATTTAAATCCCCATATGTGTTAAAATGGCACATTGCCACAATTTGGTGCTATGGAAAGGCTCTTCTCCTTGATTTACTTCTGTGCCTTAAAGTATTATGTGAAAATATATTATCTATGAAATATTTTTCTTTGAAATTTTTAAGAATTAAGGACTTTTATATAAAATGTTTCTATTAAATACAAAGTCTCAATGTTGAATTACTTTTAAACTAGAATGTGCTCAGAATTGAAGCTTGATTTGTATTCAGAGTATTCACAAAACATAAGTGGTATATTGTTTTGGTGAGTAAATGCATTTTTGTTTCTTTTATGAAGAACGTTATGATAAATTCTGCTGCAGAATATGGTGACCTTGATGCTAAGATGTGTCAGGTGGGAATAGCTGAGCTAGAGAACAGACTTGTGGAAAAACAGGAGGCAGTCGAAAGGCTCTCTGTACAGATGGACGAGCTACAGGAACAACTTACCCAGCACAGTGACTCTATGCAACTTCAGGTATGTTTCACGGAATGGGATAATGGGGATAATACTACTTTATTTTAATCTTAAAATATTTAGGAGGCAAAACTCAAAATATATTTTATCTTGCTAACATGTGCTGTGAAAAGCAGTGCTTAGGTTTTTCTTTGACCAGTATCCAGGACTTCGTACTGCTTGAATCAATGAGAGTAAAATTAAATTTGAAATGCTCCTATTTTTAGAGAGATTTTATGAAATGCATAGTTAAATTCTTCTTCTGAGAAATGGTTGGATGCTCGCTACTAGTTTTTATTGATAAATTTTCTTACTATACTGAGGAGTGGGCCTTTATAGAGAGAACCTGCAAGAACCACTAAGGTAAGTATAATAAATTCAAGGCCAGGTTGGATGAGGCCCTGAGCAACCTGATCTAGTTGGAGATATCCCTGTTCCTTGCAGGGGGGTTGGACTAGATGACCTTTGAAGGTCCCTTCCAGCCCTAACCATTCTATGATTCTAAATAATACATTGAGGTAGGGGGCTCAGTGTAAAAACATGGGACTTACATTTTTATAAATACTGACTTTAAAAAAAAAAAATATATATATCAAGATCATTCTGAAAAGTGGTGCAAACTACCCCCCTTCAAAGTATTGTTCAAACTATTGAAAAGGAAGTACTTGTTGAAACGTCAGTGTTTCTGTGGATGTACCTGAGAAGCACTTCACGGATGCACCTAGGCTCCTTTTAAAATGGTCACACTGGATGGCAGACACAGCCACTGCCACCACAACCTCTGATGACTTTTTCTTCTGGAGATCATCACAGAATCACAGAATGTTAGGGATTGGAAGGGACCTTAAAGGATCATCTAGTCCAATCCCGCTGCCTGAGCAGGACCGCCTAGATTAGATCACAGAAGAATGTGTCCAGGCGGGCTTTGAACATCTCCAGAGAAGGAGACTCCACAACCTCTCTGGGCAGCCTGTTCCAGTGTTCTGTTACCCTTACTGGGAAGAAGTTCTTCCTCATGCCTAAGCGGAACCTCCTATGTTCCAGCTTATATCCATTTCCCCTTGTCCTATCATTGGATGCCAGTGAGAAGAGCCTGGCTCCATCTTCATGGCAGTCACCCTTTATATATTTATAAACATTAAAGCCCTGATAGAGTTAAATCTGGCCAGGGACATCAAGGCCAACAAGAAAAACTTCTACAGATATGTCAGTGATAAAAAGAGATCTAGGGAAAATGTAGGCCCTCTCCGGAAGGAAGCGGGGGACCTGGCTACCCAGGATATGGAGAAGGCTGAGGTTCTCAATGACTTCTTTGCCTCAGTCTCCACTGGCAAGAGCTCCAGTGGCACAGCCCAAGTCACGGAAGGCAAAGGCAGGGACTGTGAGAATGAAGAACCGCCCACTGTAGGAGAAGATCAGGTCTGAGACAATCTAAAGAACCTGAAGGTGGACAAGTCCATGGGACAAGATGAGGTGCATCCGCGGGTCCTGAGGGAACTGGCAGATGAAGTTGCTAAGCCACTATCCATCACATTTGAGAAGTCATGGCAATGTGGTGAAGTTCCCACTGACTGGAAGAGGGGAAACATAGCCCCCATCTTTAAAAAGGGGAAAAAAGAAGACCCAGGGAACTACAGGCCAGGCAGTCTCACCTCTGTGCCCAGCAAGATCATGGAGCAGATCCTCCTGGCGACTACGCTAAGGCACATAGAAAACAAGGAGGTGATTGGTGACAACCAACATGGCTTCACTAAGGGCAAATCCTGCCTAACTAATTTGATGGCCTTCTATGATGAGGTTACAGCAATGATGGATAGAGGAAGAGCAACTGACATCATCTACCTGGACTTATCCAAAGCATTTGATACTGTCCCACACGACATCTTTGTCTCTAAACTGGAAAGACATGGTTTTGATGGATGTACCACTTGGTGGATAAGGAATTGGCTGGATGGTCGCACTCAAAGAGTTGTGGTCAACGGTTCAATGTCCAAGTGGAGGCCAGTGACGAGTGGTGTTCCTCAGGGGTCAGTACTGGGGCCAGTGCTATTTAACATCTTTGTTGGAGACATAGACAGTGGGATCGAGCGCACCCTCAGCAAGTTTGCAGATGACACCAAGCTGTGTGGTGTTGTGGACATGCTGGAGGGAAGGGATGACATCCAGAGGGGCCTTGACAGGCTGGAGAGGTGGGCCTGTGAGACCCTCATGAAGTTCAACAAGGCCAAGTGCACGGTCCTGCACGTGGGTCGGGGCAATCCCATGCACAAGTGCAGGCTGGGTGGAGAATGGATTGAGAGCAGCCCTGAGGAAAAGGACTTGGGAGTGCTGGTGGATGAGAAGCTCAACATGAGCCGGCAATGTGCCCTGGCAGCCCAGAAAGCAAATCGTATCCTGGGCTGTATCGAAAGAAACGTGGCCAGCAGGTCGAGGGAAGTGATTCTGCCCCTCTACTGTGCTTTCTTGAGACCCCACCTGGAATACTGTGTTCAGCTCTGGAGTCCCCAACACAAGGACATGGAACTACTGGAGTGAGTCCAGAGGAGGGCCACGAAGATGATCTGAGGGCTGGAGCACCTCTGCTATGAAGGCAGACTGAGAGATTTGGGCTGTTCAGCCTAGAGAAGAGAAGGCTCCGGGGTGATCTTATAGCAACTTTCCAGTACTTAAAGGGAGCCTACAGGAAAGCTGGAGAGGGACTTTTTACAAGGGCGTGTAGTGATAGGACAAGGGGCAATGGATTTAAACTGAAAGAGGGGAGATTTAGATTAGATAGAAGGTAGAAATTTTTTACACTGAGGGTGGTGAGGCACTGGGACAGGTTGCCCAGAGAAGCTGTGGCTGCCCCATTCCTGGAGGTGTTCAAGGCCAGGTTGGATGAGGCTTTGGGCAACCTGGTGTAGTGGAGGGTGTCCCTGCCCATGGCAGGGGGTTGGAACTGGATGATCTTTGAGGTCCCTTCCAACCCAAACCATTCTATGATTAATGACGTGCCCCCTCAGTCTCCTCTTCTCCAAGCTAAAGAGACCCAGCTCCCTCAGCCTTTCCTCATAAGGCAGATGCTCCACTCCCTTAATCATCTTTGTGGCCCTGCGCTGGACTCTCTCAAGCAGTTCCTTGTCCTTCTTGAACTGAGGGGCCCAGAACTGGACACAATATTCCAGATGCTGCCTCACCAGGGCAGAGTAGAGGGGGACGAGAACCTCTATCGATCTACTAACCACACGCCTTCTAATACACCCCAGGATGCCATTGGCCTTCTTGGCCGCAAGGGCACATTGCTGGCTCATGGTTCAACAGGGCCCTCAGGTCCCTTTCCTCTGTGCTGCTCCCCAACAATTCAGTCCCTTGTACTGGTACATGGGGTTGTTCTTACCCAGATGCAAGACTCTACACTTGCCCTTGTTGTATTTCATTAAATTTCTCCCCGCCCAACTCTCCAGCCTGTCCAGGTCTCTGAATGGCAGCACAGCCTTCAGGTGTGTCAGCCACTCCTCCCAGTTTAGTGTCATCAGCAAACTTGCTGACTGTGCACTCTATTCTTTCATCCAAATCATCGAATATGTTGAACAGTACAGGTCCCAGTACTGACTCTTGAGGGACTCCACTGGATACAGGCCTCCAACTGGACTCTGTCCCCTTGACCACTAATCTCTGGCTTCTATCCTTCGGCCAGTTCACAATCCACCTCACTATCTGATCATCCAGACCACACTTCCTCAGTTTAGCTGTGAGGATGCCGTGGGAGACTGTGTCAAATGCTTTACTGAAGTCAAGATAGACCACATCCACTGGTCTACCATCATCCACCCACTGGGTGATGTCCTCATAAAAGGCTATCAGGTTTGTCAAGCACGACTTACCCTTAGTGATGCCATGTTGACTGCCCCTAATGACCCTCTTATCCTTGATATGCCTAGAGACAGCACCAAGGATAAGTTGTTCCATTATCTTTCCAGGAATGGAGGTGAGGCTGACAGGTCTATAGTTACCTGGGTCTTCCTTCTTGTGCTTTTTGAAGACCGGAGTGACATTTCCTTTCTTCCAGTCCTCAGGCACCTCTCCCATTCCCCACAATTTAGCAAAGATGATGGCGAGTGGCCTGGCAATGACATCCGCCAGCTCCCTCAGCACTCGCGGGTGCATCCCATCAGGACCCATGGACTTATGGATGGCTAGGTTGCTTAACTGGCCCCTAACCAAGTCCTCACCAACCAGGGTAGACTCCTCCTCTATCCTGACTTCCTCAGGAGCCTCAGGGTTCCAGGGCTCATCAGGGTAGCCTCCAGCAGTATAGACTGAGGCAAAGAAGGCATTCAGTAACTCTGCCTTCTTCTTATCCTCTGTCACCAGGGCACCTTCCTCATTCACCAGTGGACCTAAATTGCCTCTAGTGTTAGTTTTCTCTGCAATGTATTTGAAGAAGCCCTTTCTGTTGTCCGTGATCTTTCTTGCAAGGTTTAATTCCAAGGAGGTCTTAGCTTTCCTAGTTGCCTCCCTGCATCCTCTGACAGCAGACCTATATTCCTCCCAAGTGGCCTGCCCCTCCTTCCATGATCTGTACACTCTCTTCTTCCACTTGAGTTTGCCCAACAGTTCCCCATTTAACCATGCAGGTCTCTTGGTGCCCTTTTTTGACTTCCTACCTGTTGGGATGTACTGGTCTTGAGCTCGGAAGAAGAGGTCCTTGAAGGCTGACCAACTATCTTGGGCCCCTTTACCTTCCAGTACTCTGTTCCATGGGATTTCTCCTAGCAATTGTTTGAAAAGATCAAAGTTGGCCCTACTGAAGTCCAGGGTTCTAGTTCTGCTTTTTTGAATGCTTTCATGCTTTTTGAATGTTTGTAAATACTTGTGGCTTTTTGATTTTGGGGTGGTGTGGTGTTTTGTTTTTTTCATATGGGCAAATGATTAAGTAGGATAAGTTAAACTTTACTAAACTTACGTGTACCTCTGCCAAAATATTAATAAAAGATATTTTGAATTCCCTTTTTCTAGCATTTCTGTTTAAAGGTAAATTATCAGGTGCTTCTGAAGAATAGTTACTTCCCCCTTTACATGCTGTTTTTCTCCTTTTAGGATTGGGAAAAAAAGACATTACCTATTGGTGAGAAATAAATTGAAAAGGTTAACATGATTAACATAAAACAGGATTAAAGTATTCCATCTGATTAACTTTCTGTCACATGGCTCAAAAGAAGAGCTGACAGATAGGAGACAATTTAAGGGATACTAAATATTCGTTATATCCTGTAGAAAAATTGATTGCTTTTACATCAATAAGAGCTACAAAATTTTGAAGTAAAATTACTGATTTTTATTGCTGGTATCCTATCGTTTGTTCAAAAAGTCACTTTTGATTAGGTTTGTCATCTCTTTGGGATCAGCGTAAGATTCCTCTTTCATCATGCCTGCCGTCATGTTTGGACATAAGTATTTCTGGTCCTTTGGTACAAGTTTTTAGAACTTAAGTGTAACTATAGACTCTAACAGCTTTGCTTTAAGAAAACTTGCTGGGTTCCTAATATGTTAAGAATACTTCATTTTTGAAAATGCACTTTTTGTGATCCATGTAGGAAACTACCTTTCAAGAGCAGAGTGAAGTGATCAGGGAACTAACAAGCTGCCTTCAACAGGTGAAGAAGGATCAGGATGACCTACAGGAAGAGGCTTCATGTGTAGCTGTTCAGATTCATGATTTGCAACTTCGGTTACATCAGGTGTGCCTCTCCTCCAATTTTTGTTTCCTTACAAAGAGAATAAGAAAAAGTTTGGAATATGAATGTAAAAACATACTGAGCTTATCACATAGCTCTCCATAGTTCAGCTTGCAATGCACCAGACAAAATTATTTCAGGGTGAGGCTGAATCTTCCACTTGCTAGGGAGAAGTTCTGGAGACATCCTTAGATTTTCCACTTACTTGCTTGTGTAATGTTTGGGAGGTCATTACACTTCTTTGTCAGTTTAACCCATGTTAGGGAATTTTACCTGATATTGTTAGTGGTTTGGGATCTATATGCAACAATAAGTGTAATGATACGAGCTTATGGTGGGTTTTCCTTGTATTTGCCAAAGAAAGCTCTGAGTATATGCATGGACAACTCTAACAGCTCAGCTGTTACACAGAAACTTGCTATGTTGGGGTAATATGACTTGGCTCAAAGAAGGGAATTTCAAATAGCCTGAAGATGGTTGATGCAGCCCCTGCTTCAGTGCAACACGTTGTTCATGGATCTAATCTCTGGATAATAAGATATACTGCAGCCTTTCATCTACTTTAAAAAAAAATAAGAATTAAATACTTCTTTTTTTTTTTTGTGATGCTCAGTGTTCTGGTGGCTATTATCTCTGAACACCTGTGTATTTATTGTCTCAGGAGCCTTGTAGTATATGCCGAAGAGTTTATGTTTACTTAACCATGCCAGGTTTGCAAGATAAGACTTGCACTAGGAGGGATTACATGTCTTAAATGTCTGGATAGGAAGGGCGTTTAAAAAATATTAAAAACAAAAACTAGATCGTACTGAAGTCCAGGGATTATCTTGAAGGAGTTGCTCATGCCCTGGAAAATAAATTCTAAACTATCTAATTTTGGAAAAGAACAAAAAAACCTGCCTTCTGTGTGTAATTCTGACTGCTGTTGACAAAATATGGGGTAATAGTGTTGGGAAATACTCTTTGGGAAAGTGTTGGGGTTTGCTCCATAAGCCATTGAAAGATAATGATAAAGCCTCTAAATAGCACTTCAGGCATATTCTAAACAAGGCTAGTAATATGGGGCAAGTTGTTTGTGGAAGCGTGTCATCCTTGTTAACAGATGAAAGTACTGATACTGTTTTCAATATTATCTTCTTGATTTTAGCCAAGTCTTTAGAAAAGGATTTTAAAAATTAATAAACCACATTTTATTTTACCCCCATAGTGGTAAATGTCTTCATTTGGAGGGAGGTAGAGAGAAAAAAACCCTTTAGTATTGAGCTGTAAATCCTTTGCAGAGAAGACTAATTTTGTTCATTGTCCTCTCACCATGTTTTACATGTATGTCCAGTCCATTGGAAGTCCTGCTTTGTTTTAGGGGCTTCATAGAGATGAATTATCTAACATTTATATCTTTACAGTAAGTAATAGAATGTGAAACATGACAAGTGTTATCTGACTTCTTTGAGGGAGATTCTTATTTGTTGAGAATGAAAGGCATACGGTAAACCTATAGTAAATTATTGTGGTGTATTTTATGCATAGTGAGACTTGAATATGAGTTACTCTGATAGAAACTTTCTTCTGACTGTGAGTACCTTTATGTGCCCAGGCTAATGAGATGCAGAGGAGTAAAAGCCCTGGGAAAAACGAAATGTTAGAAACCCAGCAGCAGATGTCCTTGTTTCAGAACTGTCTCAGAGAACAAAATGCTCATTTGGAAATGCTGCGTCAGAAAGCATATGGCCTGGAAGTACAGCTTGAGTCTTCTCAAAAGGTGAAAACTGATGAAATTACCTTTATAATTATGAGTTCTAGGTAATTAGGTTTTTGTTGTGATTGTGCAAGCCAAGGTGGTACTTTTGGAGGAAGAACCTGCAGTGAACATTCAATTTGTGTATGAGGTAACATTGATGCTTCAGGCTTGAAAATACACTTTAGTATGGAATTAAAATCTGTTCTTCTGAAGGTAATGATATTCAGCTAAGGCAAAATAGCTGCCACAATTTAAGATTTTTTTTTTTTTCTATGAAATAAGGATTCAGTTTTGGCTCTTCAAAATTTGTGTATTTATTGAAATTACTCTATCGGTTTCTGATGTTGTAGGGTGGATCTTTAACTTTGTTACCAAATTGTTGTATAAGAAGTTTCCATCAGAATGAGGCCCCTCTGGTGTTTGTTGAGCTGAGGTGTGTGGGAAGGTAATGGACAGGGTCTTGCAGTGGGGTGAAGGTTGCTGAATATGCTGAGTAAGCATGTAATGTTACAGTTGCTTGTGAACTTAAAACATCTCAATGAGAGTAGAAGTTACCTGTATCTGTAATCACGTTAGTTTCAGATACAAAACAAAGTGAAAAATTTGTGTGGGAATATTTTGATGCAATCATTCCAGAAATGAGCACTATAATACAGAATATTATATAAAATGAAGAAACTCAGTTCAAGTTGAAAACACATAACAGATATTTATTATTTTAAATTTGGTGATAACTGTGACCTGCTGTAGTGGCATGGTCATGAAAAAAAGTCTTTAGAAACAAATTTGTAGAGGTTGTGATTATTAACTTGTGTTAAAGGAATAGCTTAAAAGGTCTGATTTCCTTTAAGCACATAACCAGTAATCCCGTAGGTAGAAACTTTATAAACTTTTATAAAGTTTTATAAACTTTTAAACTTTTATAAACTTTGGTTACCCGGGACATAGAGAAGGCTGAGGTACTCAATGAATTTTTTGCCTCAGTCTTCAATGGTAAAGCCTCTTGTCTTACCACCCAAGCTGTGGAAAGAACTAGCAGGGACTGTGAGGATGAACCACCGCCCACTGTACTTGAAGACCAGGTTCGGGAACATCTGAGGAACTTGAAGGTGCACAAGTCCATGGGACCTGATGAGATCCATCCGCGGGTCCTGAAGGAACTGGCGGATGAAGTTGCCAAGCCACTGGCTATTGTATTCGAGAAGTCGTGGCGGTCTGGCGAGGTCCCCGATGACTGGAAGAGAGGGAACATAACCCCCATTTTTAAAAAGGGGAACAAGGAGGACCCGGGCAACTACAGACCGGTCAGCCTCACCTCTGTGCCTGGCAAGGTCATGGAGCAGATTCTCCTGGGAACCATGCTAAGGCACATGGAGAGCAAGGAGGTGGTGGGTGACAGCCAACATGGCTTCACCAAAGGCAGATCGTGCCTGACCAACTTGGTGGCCTTTTACGATGGGGTGACAGCATCGGTGGACAAGGGTCGACCAATGGATGTCATCTACCTGGACTTGTGCAAAGCTTTTGACACTGTCCCGCACGACATTCTTCTCTCTAAATTAGAGAGGCATGGGTTTGATGGACCACTCGGTGGATAAGGAATTGGCTCAATGGCCGCACTCAGAGAGTAGTGGTCAACGGCTCGATGTCCAAGTGGAGACCGGTCACGAGTGGCGTCCCTCAGGGGTCCGTGTTGGGCCCGGCCCTCTTCAACATCTTTGTCGGTGACGTGGACAGTGGCATGGAGTGCACCCTCAGCAAGTTCGCCGATGACACCAAGCTGTGTGGTGCCGTCGACACGCTGGAAGGGAGGGATGCCATCCAGAGGGACCTTGACAGGCTGGAGAGGTGGGCCTGTGAGAACCTCATGAAGTTCAACCAGGCCAAATGCAAGGTCCTACATCTGGGTCATGGCAATCCCAGGCATAAATACAGACTGGGTGGTGAATGGATCGAGAGCAGTCCTGAGGAGAAGGACTTGGGAGTACTGGTGGACGAGAAGCTCAATATGAGCTGGCAATGTGCTCTTGCGGCCCAGAAGGCCAACCGCGTCCTGGGCTGCATCAAGAGGAGCGTGGCCAGCAGGTCGAGGGAGGTGATTCTCCCCCTGTACTCTGCCCTCGTGAGACCTCACTTGGAGTACTGCGTCCAGTTCTGGAGTCCCCAACATAAGAAGGACATGGACCAGTTGGAGAGGGTCCAGAGGAGGGCCACGAAGATGATAAGAGGGCTGGAGCACCTTTCCTATGAGGACAGGCTGAAAGAGTTGGGGCTGTTCAGCCTGGAGAAGAGGAGGCTCCGGGGTGACCTTATAGCGGTCTTCCAGTACCTCAAGGGGGCCTACAGGAAAGATGGGGAGAGGCTGTTCAGGAGGGCCAGTTATGATAGGACAAGGGGTAATGGTTTTAAAATAGAGGGAGGTAGGTTCAGGTTGGATATTAGGAAAAAATTTTTTACTATGAGAGTGGTAGAACACTGGAACAGGTTGCCCAGAGAGGTGGTGGATGCTCCATCCCTGGAGACGTTCAAGGCCAGGTTGGACGAGGCCCTGAGCAACCTGATCTAGTTGGAGATATCCCTGTTCCTTGCAGGGGGGTTGGACTAGATGACCTTTGAAGGTCCCTTCCAGCCCTAACCATTCTATGATTCTATGATTTATGTGAGTCAAAGGAGTTAAAATTTGGCATGGGCGTTCTGTCGGCCTACTCCTGCCTGCAGGAGGTGTTTTCTCTGTGCAAATGGATGTGAGATGGAGAGGTGTCTGTAGATCAGATTGATTGATTGAAATACCCAAAGTTTGGGACAGCTGTTATTTTCTTTCTCTCTGGAGTCAGTGGCATACCATTTGTTATTGCTTGGACAATTTGATATTTATTACCATGTTTGAAGAGTCTTTTAGTAGTACTTTCCACTCTCAAGGATGTGCTTAAAAATGCTGTTGCGTAGGCCAGTGATACACTCTGCACTTAACAATTAAATATTATTTGTGAAAATACCTTAGAAGCATGAGGCTTAAGGAAATTAAAACATGTTGTATTTTAATGGCATGTTTCATATGTAATATTTTATTTTTAAGAATACCAAAGATAAAGAAAATCTGCTTGGCCAAATGGAAGAGGATATGCAAGATACAATGCAAGAGCCATACAAAAGCATAGGAGAAAAAGAAGAACATGTTAAAAGTCTTCAGGATCTACTGACATCGGAAAGATTTAGCTTGTCTATATTACAACATATCCTTTCTCTCCGGGACTCAGAAATAACAGAATTAAAAAATGAAATAGCTTTATACAAGATGAAACAACATCAACATATTGAAGAACTGAAAATCAGTCATGAAAAGGATATTTGCAGACAGCTGGAGAACTTGAAGGCTGATCTGGAGAAGTGCCACAGAAGAGAGATTGCAGAAGCCAAGCAAGTATATGAAGAAGAAATTATTTTAAAATATAAAAATGAACTTGAACAGTTAAAAAAAGAACTCTGTGCTCTGAATTCTGAAGAACACATTCAGAATTTGAATGGCATAATAATTGACTTACATAATAGCCTTCGTGAGTCTGAAATTGGTAAAGAAAATTTGAGAAGGAAACTTGAAAACCAACAGGAAGACTTCCAGAGAGAAAAATCTGAAATTGAAACTGAATACCAGGATTTAATTGATGGCCTTAAGTCTCAACTTTCTGATGCAGAAGAGCAGGTCAAGGAAGCCCAGCGATATAAACAAGAAAAACAGTCCTTGAATGAAGAGATTCAGAAACTGAATTATTTCATCCAGGAATTAAATGAAAAGCGACTTTACGAGGCTGAAAAAAGTATAGATGTAAGGCAAAAGTGTGATGAAGAGATTGTCTCCAATAAAAAGCTAATTAAATTGAGGAAAAAACAGATTTTACCAGAGGTGTTGCAGTTGCAGAGAGCAGAGCTTGAGGAAATGTGGAATAAACAGCACCAGTTGGAAGGTGAAGGTGAGCTAGTTCATGAAGAACTAGAGTTCCAGTGTTACTTGAGAGTAGACTCCTCAAGGGATCATTTAGAAGAAATTAATAATTCAAAGATCACAGAGAATAGTGAAAGTAGTGAAGGGGAGAACCTGTGTGAAGCACACTTGTCAAAACCAGGGCTTTTCAGTGATGATGAAGGCGTATTGGCTAAATATCTCATCTCCACAGAGAGACCAGAAGAGTCATATGTGTCCAGCGCTTCTGAAGGCTGTACCATTGAAGAAGGTAGATGCAGTAGGGATGGATTAGACAGTAGTGTGCTTTTAGAACCCTGCAGAGGTTTTCTATCTCCTCCATTAAACTCTGGCCTTGATGAGGAAACATGTCCTAGTGGTTTGGCTCAAGAGACTTTTGAAGAGGCTGAGGTGGGAGCAGAGGCCTTTGTTTCATTTTTGTCGGATAGCTCCTTGCAGCAAAACAAAATAAATGACCACAATGATGCCAAGGATGATGAGACTACTTGTTCAGTAGAAAGATGTGTGCAGCTAACTGAGCAGCTCCGTGAGAAGGAGTCAGCCTTGAAGAAAGATTATCAGGAGACCCAGGAAGCTGTTGGAAAATGGGAAAAAGTAATGGCTGAGCTCTCTCGTATGTGTGTGGAACTGGATAAGGAACGCGAAGCACGGATCCATTGTGAAAAAGAACTTCTTCTAAAAACAGAGAAGGAGAAAGAACTTGAAAACAAAATAATGTTTCTAATAAAGGAGCAGGGTGAGGATGGAGGCCAACCTTACTGTGCTGTAGAGCCTTTAATGGAAGCGTCAAAATCTTCTACCTGGCAAGAAATGGTAAAAGACCTGCAGAAAGAAAGAGAGATATTGATGGTGCAGCTGCGAACTCAGGAACAATTAGTGAAAGACGTTCAAGAGCAGAAAACAGCTTCTGATTCTGTAACAAGTGAAGTACAGCCTCTTTTGGGACGTCAGTTAGCTGCTTTGCAAAGTCAAAGGGATCAAATGCAAAGCCAGCTTGACGCTAAAAACCAGACGATAGCAGAGCTGCTTGGTCAGAAAACCGTATGTGAAGAGATACTGCTAAAAGAACAGGAGTTGCTCAAAGCAGAAATCAATAGTAAAGAACAAAATTTAGCACAATTATTGAAGGAAAACACAGCCTTAGGAGAAAGATTATCTGACGTGAAGGAGAAGCTAATAAAAGCAGAAAAAGCACTGGCAGAGAATGCTAGCATCATTGAGGATCTTGAGAAAAACATACATGAACTGAATACTGAAGTGAAAAACCTCAAAGAAATACAGGAGTGTGAAAGACTGGGATATGAGGACAGGCTAAACTTCAGCAACCTAGAAATTCATAAACTTAATGCTGAAATAGAGGCAAAAAGTAATGAATACAGTGAGAAAAAAAGCCAGCTGATGGAAGAAATTGCCCATTTGGAGAAGGTTCGTTTGGAGCTTGAGACGCGCTTGCAGGAGTCCTTTCAGTCTGCACAAGCTGCACAGGAGGCACAATCCGAGATGGTGAAGCATTACAGAGAGAAGATGGATAAAATGGAGGCTCAGCGCCTTGCTGAATTGACTAAAGTGAGTTTGACACACAAGAAAGAGGTAGGAAACGCTGATAATGGCAGTCTTGAGATTTCAGAATGCTTGAGGTAGTCATTGCAAATGTTTGTACACCTGTTTTCAGATAGAAGAATTAAATGCAGAAATAAAAGATAAAGTAGAAAAACAGCAGAAGTTGGAAGAAGAAAGAAAGGAACAGATTACTTTAATAAAAAAGGTAAATGCTGTATTTGGGTTTATTTCAGGAAAATAGACTTATTTTGTGGTGTTTGTCATTTAAGTAGTATAAACATTTTAGATATACAAAAATCTATTATTTTTTTTTCCCTGTGGTGTCTTCGATGTGGCGTCAGGAGGAGGGAAGAATTATGGCTCAATAAATTTATGAGGGGGTTAACTAACCATATTTTGAAGAAAGCTCTTTATCTGAGTGCTCTCTGCAGGTCCATGAACGAGAGCATGTTCGTGAAATCTCTGAACTGATGACTCAGCACGAAGAGGAAATGGAGAAGCTCCGTGCTGAACTAAATAAAGAACAGCAGCACCTGTTGGATGAGCTTCGTCAGCAAATGGCAGCCACACACAAAGCAGAGATTGAGCAAGCTCAGCTCCAGTCACAGGTAAAACAAAGAAACACTGTCATTAGTGTACTGGCTCCCTGGCTGTTGCAAAGAGAAGGCTCCTTGATTTTTGCGCATACTGTGTGTGCTTTTTTATGTAGTGGTGCATTTGAAGAATTAGGAGTGTTCCCTTGGTGCATGGTGGTAGATATTTTCTATAGGAGTTCTCTAGGATCCTCACTGCAGTTATGTTTTAACATTAATTCTGAAGATAACTGGATGTTTAAATTGATGGGTTTAAAAAAAAAAAAAACACCACCAACTTTGTCATTTTTTGTGTCTTGAGAAGTTTAACAAGTAAATTTATAAAAAATACTAAACCCCTCCCACTTCTTAATTATCCCACTAATGTAATTAAGAATGCTTTCAAGCTAAACTTAAGTATGGAAACCTGACTCTTTCCTCTAAATATTTACTGGGTTTTTGAACACTTCCACTAAATGCAAAGTGGAAATAGAAGGAATATGTCTAGTGTTAGGTCTAATTACAAGATGTTGGTGTTCTGTTTAGTTTGTTTAAGAATTGAAAAGTTTAGTTGGTCCATTTTAGCTACCATTTCTAACTGATGGATATTCTTCACTCGTTTTCTTAATGAGGCATGGCAAATTTTGTTTCCACTTTTCCAATACCACTTCAGAATTTGGCTTTTTAACAAATCATAACCAATAGCAAATATAAGGAATACTTTTAATGGACTGTGAAAGGTTGGGGTGCGTTTGTGTTCTGCTCTGATGACGTTGTGAGGAAGTGGACAGATACACGATATTTTGGTAGGAGATGAAGCTGAGACAGGTAAGGAGAGCGTTTTAGTTTGCACTGAAAATGTTATGCAAATCTCATTGTAACAAAAGTCAGTTTGTTTTCAGGGTTTTTTCTCTGCCATGAAGAAACACTCCAAGTACAGAAAGGCAGAACTTAAATGTGTTTTAACAGTTGAAAGCACTTAAAACTGAAACTGGTAATGAAAAAAGTGAACATATTTTTCATTAGAGGGGAGGGAGAAACCCTTTTTCTGCTCCGTTACAGACGCTGCACAACCTTGAATTGGAAGCTTTACGCCTAAGCTTAAATAATATGCACACCTCTCAGCTTGAGCTTACACAGTCTAACTTGAGGAAAGAAAAGGAAATTGCCCTTGTGGAACTACGAGAGATGCTGAATGATAAGCGTGCTCAAGAGGTAGCAATTCTGCAAAGCCGCCATCAGCTGGAGTGTGAGAAGATTAAAGAACAGTGTCTGAAGGAAAAAGAACACCTTAAGTCAAAGTATCAGCAAGAACTAGGTATTAAAATTTGGGAGTAATGGACCAGAAATGGACACCCCGTCAGTGTTTTTATTCTTCCACAGGTTCCTGAGATGGTGTACAGCTGGCGTTTTTCAGTGACGGCTGGTGTTGCCTAAAATAGCGATGGCGGCTAAACTGGCATGTGCAAGAGTGCATGTCTTATATGCAAAAGTGAAGTTGTCCAGATCTGGGTTTAATTTTTCTTCAACTATATGGCTGTTTAGCTGCTACTTCTGTAAAATAGCACTATACTGAACTAGTTACTTTCAGGAGGCATTAGATCGAGCTCTCTTAAAGAAATTTGTCAGTGCAAAGAGTAGAGCACTTACCCCTGACGTTTCTTAAGGGTTTTTATTGCCCAAGTCAGCACCGACTACTGTTGTGTTTCTGACAAGATAAGGAAATGCTTCCTGCCCTGCCCACTCAGGGGTTTCAAAAGGAGGATAAAGGAGTTGGAAAGGAACAGAGAGGATCCGTGAGACCCTGCAGCTGGCTGTGTTTTGAGATGTGTTTGAGATAAGATTGTATTTTGACATCAGCAGGAAGAAAGCTGCGCTTGATAGTACTGAAGGCCTGCTGATGGTGCTCTTGGCATTGTTTGGGATGTTTGCCTCTTCCCAGATCAGGAGACCGTTTCTGACCTGTATGGCAGAGCTTGAGGAATATCTGGAGAAAAGTGAGGCCTGCAGCAGTTCACTGAAGAAGTTTAGGAACCATTCCTTTAGCTCTTCATCCCTGAGAGGAAGAGAATGTTTTAGGGCTGTGTCTTTTTGACCTGAGAATTGGAAACCACTTGTTACCACCAGTGATAATGACCTGATGGCATGGTGGGATTTGGGATCAGGAGGAAGTCTGGATGCAGTTCTTAAGAACAAGGCTGTTGGCGTGCGTTTTGGCAATGTAACTTAATATGAACGTAACCACTTAGAAGTGCTTGAACGTAGGGACTGAGGAGGAGAATCTGGAATTGGATGATGTCCAAGACCTGGCAGGGAGTTGTGGATGCTGTTACCTGGGAGGCTGGTGGAAAAACATTTCTCTGCAGGGAGACGATTGGGTGTGACCCAAATCACTTGAGTGCTGGGACACTGTCTTGTAACTTTAAATTGTATTTCTTCCTCTACTATACCCTTAGCTGGGTCTTAGCACCATCTTAGTCTCTTAGTCCTTACTTCCCACTGAAAGACTTGAAATAAGGTTCTAAGCTAAGGCAAAGGTTCTTTGAAGCTGTGGCAGGGGAGTGATAGGCCTTTACAAGGTTCTCGCAGATCAAGAAAGGTGCTGAACAAGAAGTTGGAAGGAATCCGGGGAGGAGCTGGGAAGGAAGAAGGGTGGTGTCAGTCGTAATTGAGCAGATCATAGCATCTGTCTTGCAGTGTGTTTCCTCAGCATGTTTTAGAAAAAATGTGAAGGAAGTTTCCTACTTGCTGCTGCTGCCTGCTACTCTTTTGCTGTGTCTCTGGAGACAGACGGGATCCATACACTTAATAGTGATGTGCAGTGAAATACTAGCATCTAAAATGGCCTTGATAGGCATTTGAATTTGTATCTTTAGGAATAAAGGTGTGGGTTTTGTTGTTTGTGGGGTTTTTTTTCGTAGTTGTCGTTGTTTTATTTGTTTAACATCGTGTTATCTGTAGATTTAAGCAGACTTAGCTAATTAAGCTGAGCTTAACCTTCAGGGTTGTCTTTGAGTTGTAACTGCTAGATGCTGATTTTCCAAAATGAAAGTGAATTACTGGGCTGTATTATAACAGCAGGTCTGGATAGAACCTGGTACCTTACACTGCTGCATGCCTACCTATTCAAGCCCTGAGTTTGATACTAAAAATTGTAATCTTGTCCATATTTCTACTTATCATTTAATCATAACATTTTTTGTAAATTTATTAATAAGTATTATTTTATTTCACAGTTGATCAGAGAAAGAAAATAGAATTGGAAATGGAAGAGACACGTATCGAGGCATTAGAGGTACAAACTCTGTTCTTCATACAAGAAAAACTAAAACTCCTTTCAGTAAACTAGAGCTAGTAGAAGTCCTGTACCAACTACACATTTATTGTAGAGGACAAATAAATGGAGGAGGGGGAAAAAAAGTACAAAGTTACTAAACATAATTACTTTAATAAAGCATGTCTTGCTCTCTTAGACTCTCAAAAGAGACTGGGAATTGCAGTCTGAGATGCGTTTAAAAAGCATGTGTGAAGAACTGTCTGAAAAACATCAGACTGAAGTGGTGGAACTGCAGAGAACTCTGGAAGTGGAGTTAGAAAAAGTCAAAACAGACCTGGAGCTTCGTTCTCTTGAGAATGAACAGTCTAAAAGTAAGTGCCATGGTCTGGGAAGCAGTTGCCTTTGTTGATCAATGGCAAAGCTAACTAAGTGGTTTAGAACCTGTATAAAAAGCAAATACAAGATATATCCATTTACTTAAAAACTGAGTTGATGACATGAGACTGTCTAGAAAGCAGGACATCAGTGAAAAATTGTTTAAAGCCTAGTTAGCTGTGTCACGTTTTGATTTCCACAGAATATGAGGTGGACTATATTTTCCTTCAAACTTATTAAAGGGAGGAGCTGTTTTACTGCCAGCTGAAAATCTGCTTTGACAATCACTGAATTAATCATAAATCTGATTAATATCAATAGAAGCTTTTCTAACAAAAAGAATTGGCTTTGGATTGTGAATAGTTAAAGCTTGATGGAACAGTAACATTTTGAAATACTGTTCTGGAAGTGATGTTTTTAAGACGACTGTAATTGGAGTTTTCATTAACTTGAAAAATGAAATCTGGATGAGTCCCTGGCTGGGTACATCTGTTTATGCCTTTTGCTGAAGGTGCAGATAGGAGATAGAACTATGAAAAGTTTGTGTAGGTCTCAAAAATCTGGCACATTTGTTGAGACAGCAGTTGACATGCACAATAGTGTTAGATTTGCTGTCAGTGATAGCATGAAAAGAAGCCACGAGATACCGTGTGCCATGAAGTGAAGAGAGCTAGTTGGGTTGCCTAGCCTCTGAGGCACTAAGCAGGTGAGACTCATGGAAAATAATACTCTCTAAATACATGGAAATGCACTGTTAAGGATACTGCACGATGCTGGCAGGGAGGCAGCAAGACCAGATTTGAGAAGTGAAGAGTAGCCTTTCTAACCTGCCGAGGAACGGGTGTTTTCAGAGTGTTTGGCTTGCCTTTGACTGCTGCGGGAAGCGTTTGTAGCAATAGCTTGTTCTTCCCAGCCTGTGCTGACTTTACTGGGCTTCCCTGAACCTGTATCATTAGTCTGTTACATGAGGATAATGCGCATCTCTTGCAGCTCATTGTGGCTGAAGTGTCACTTGACTGCAGATTCTTTCTGGGAAGGTCAAGATTTCGCACTGAAACAGGCTGCCCAGAGAAGCTGTGGCTGTCCCATCCCTGGAAGTGTTCAGGGCCAGGCTGGATGAGGCTTTGGGCAACCTGGTGTAGTGGAGGGTGTCCCTGCCCGTGGCAGGGGGGTTGGAACTAGATGGTCTTTGAGGTCCCTTCCAACCCAAACCATTCCATGATTCTATGATTTGTTGACCAAATGAGCAAGCAGCAAGTTGGCATGAGCTTTCCTAGTGCTTCCTGTTCATCTCTTCTACTGCCTGGTGGTCAGAGGAGAAATTCTGTGTTTGTAGGCTGTGAAGAAATGCTTGATTCCCTGTTCCAAATGCATGTGCTTCCAGTTCAGGATGCTTGTTCATGTACGCAGAAAGCAGATGTTCATCCCTCTGGCACTACTGTTAGTTACATCTTTGCTAACAGTGTGGGATGCAGAGAACTAGGAAGCACTGTGTGGAAATGTCCGACTTTCGAGTACTTTACTCTTCAAGTGTTTTTGTGTTTCTCTGTGAGCTAGCATTCTAGACTAGAGACATGCATTTCTATTTTAGTTGCACAAAAAGTTGTACAGGTTATTCAATAATCAGTACGATGGTGTAACAGAACTAATTTTTTATTTTAGTAAAATGTATAGAATTGGAAAAGCAACACCAGTTAGCCATTACAAATTTACAAGAACAACTGCAGAGTGAACATAACCAACTGCTAGAAGATACAAAGATGAAAAGCCAAGAAAAGGAACAGAATCTTCAGAAGGAGGTAAGTAAGATTTCTTTACGCATTTTGAGTGGTTCATTAGTCTATATATAAATGTAACAAAAACTAGACCATATGCATATCATTCGGGTGACTTGTTTGTGTTTAGGGATTTTATTGAAAGACTAAAATGCATCTCGTGAAGTACGTAAATACTCTAGGATTTTCTATAGTGGTTCAAACTCTTAAATGCAATTGCCTTTGTGCCATTTGGTGCTGTTTCTTCCTCTGTATTTATATACTTAGTTTTCTGGTTCCTGTGTTTTATTTTTATCTAGCTAATACTTTTTTTCTACCAGTGATGATAAATACGGCATCAGGAACTAATTCCTCTCTCTTAGAGGACCAACAGTAAAGTGCTACTCAGATCTCTTGGTAGCCCGAGTCATGAGCTGAGAGTTTAGTTGTCGGTAAATGTTTCTGCCTGTTTCTGAGAGGACTATCTGTTGCGTATAAAATAAGCAATTAGAGCAAAATTGTTTTAAACAGGTTGTGTGGTGTTTCTCTTTTGTTGTTGTTGCTTTTTTGTTTGTTTTAACATAGCTGGAGAAACTTCAGGTCATGCACGAAGAACTCAAGACTCGGTCACAAGAAGAAATCAGGCAGCTTTGGTCTCAGCTGGATAGTACCCGAACAAATCGGCAAGAGCTAAGTGGTAAGTTTGAAACTGATACGTCTTACTTTTGGCCTGTTCTTCATGTTGAAGTACACATTATTGACATGAAATACTTTTAATCATGTACCAGAAACACACAGGTAGGTTACAGAAGTGTCAGAGGGTTGTACTCTAGAGACCTGTTTCTGAAGGGAGAGTCAGTGCCAGATGACTTCTGCAACATCTAAAACCATGGTGAAAACGTCTAAAGACTGTGGTGAAAAGCTCACTCCTGTTGTTTTCCTTTCCCTTCCCGCTTTGTTTCTGCACCGTATGAAAATCTTTAGTGAAATCCAAACGTTTTTCATTACAATATCAAATTAAGTATAATGTAGTTAAAAATGGAGAAGACGCTGGTTGGTGCAATAACATGCTCCCGTTTGTGTTCAGCATGGAAGCAGGATTGAACTGAGAAAACAGTCATTAATTGAAGGTGCATGATAAAGATCACCACTTAGTTTATGACTTTGAGTGGTTTATTGTGGCTATAATACATTTTCTTTTATTTGGGGATAATGAAGAGATCAGTCTGCTTAAAAAAAAATATTTTAAAACTGCGTGATTAGGTTATATCTTGAGGTAGAAATGGCTTTTTTTCCCTTTCTGTTTTGAGGTGAGTTAAAACGTTTTTTCATTGACACTCAAAATGGAGATTCATCATCTTCTGAAAGACTTTTAATTCTTAAATATAGAAAAGCCCTGCATTAGAGATATCTCTATTTTAAAAATAAAAACATCAGGTGATACTTCCGACATCAGAATGAATGATCATGTTGTTTTCCTATAAGGATAAAAATAACCTCCTTTTTCCATAATGATGCTTCTGTTTAAAAATAAGCAAATTGCCTAAACCTAAAAGCAAAAAATGGAAGGAAAACATTGTGCACAGCAATTAAACGTGAACAGTTTTGGGCTTGTGTTTTTTTGGGGGAGTGGGTGGTGCTATAGGTTTGTTTTGTTATGTTTTTAAATGAGTCTCGTGTGGGGGCTACAGGTGTGTTTTGAATTTTTTTTTTTAAATTAGTCTCGTGTATCTGCATTAAATTTATAAAAAAGCTTTTAAGCTTGAGAGAAAATAATGTCTGGCTGAAATCTGACATCGTAGGCTTATATAAAGATAACTGTTTCAAAATATAGGTGTATTAAACAAAACAGTCAACTTCACAGCGTAGTGATTGGAGATGACACACATTTCCAGTTGAAATGAAGCAGAGCACATCTCAGATGTGTGTGGGCAGATAGGTGTGTAATACATGAAAGAATAAATTTTTGGGAAAAAAAAAAAAAAAAAAGCTAGAGCCCATGACGTTAACCATGACTTCGTGTGCGCTCTGCGTTGAGATGCAATGTCAGGCAGCGTTCTTTGTTTCTGCTGGGGTAGCTGAAGCTTATTACGTTTGCCTTTTGGTTTAAATGCAATTTAGGCTTTTAAATAACGTAACTATAAATAGCTTTTGAAGTATAATAGGGTTTTGTGAAGGTTATTTTTTCTTGGTTTTTTGGTCATAAATTGAATAAATAATTTCTCTGTCTAGTCAGACTCTATCTTGACTTTTTCAGTTCTCTGTTTTGATATTGCAGAATTTCAGCAGATAGCACTCTATAGTATTTAGTAGAATTCTTATATTTCCTCTCTGTAGCCCTTATCTTTGTTAACCTTTCAAATGTCATTCCATGTTTCTAATCACTCGTGTTCCCATTCTTTGGACCCTTTCTGTTTCTTCTTCATCTTTCTTGAGATGGTGAGACCAGAATGCAAGCCTATGGTCCAGGTGAGGATATCTCTTTTGGTGTGTGAGATCTTAAAGGTGGTTGGTTTTGCTCTGCTTTTCTTCACTTCAATGATCATTTGACAATGCATTTGGATTGGTGTGAGGACTTGTGGTGGTGAATTCAAAACATAGCAGCTGGATGTTGGGATTGCCGCTCTGATATAAGAGCGACGTGCCAGTTCAAAACTGTTAAACCCTTTTCTGGTTTAATTTTGTGCCAGTTGACTTTGGTTAGGCAAAACCTACCTGTGCCAGATGGGACTTCCCTTGTCTATCCCACTGGTAGTGTTACTAGTCCGTGCTTGTCACTTGATTCCTCTGGTCCTCATACTTGACAACTTCCCTTTGGAAGCAGGCTTGAGCCATGTACTTACTTCTCTTGTTCTTTCTGTTTACATGCTCGTTGTGAGAATTTTTCATGCTAAGTGTGCATTTTCTGGTTTGCTACATAAAACCACACTGTGACAATCAGCTGTGTTGCATCCTGCGTGCCATCCTCACTTTCCATAAATATTTCTGAAGTTTCTCTTCCTGCATAACGTAAGCAGATGCTTTTCTCCAAGTTCGTTTTTGAAATGCAGTTCCATCTTCAGTTGATTCTGTGGGGATTCAGCTAACTTAAGTCATCTGGCAGGTTGAGCTGTCTGGGAAACTTTTCTAATTCCCTCTCATGATTTTAGTCCTTTTTTCCTACCTTTTCACTTCCTGATACGTTACCACTGCTTTAATACAGAACTTGGGGAACAAAGCTCTCAAAGATGTTATTGATATGCTGCAATGCTGGCCATTGCCCTCACTCATTGAAAGGAGGGTAGTTTGCTCAACCAGCCTTGATTGCAGTTTTCTGCTGCATTCTGTTTTTTTTTTTTTATCTCTTCGCTGGGTGGTTCTTTTTAATTCAACGAATTTAGCCTCCGCTTGAGCTTATGATGGATAGCCAAACCACCACTAAAGTAATCCAGAATTGATTTTATTTTCTTTCTCGTGATTTTGTTTTTCTGCATAGTTTGTGCTCTTTTTATTTGTTGGGTAATTTTCCCTGGAGCAAATTAAATGTTTTTGATGAAGTTATTGCTTCTGGTTGCTACAACAAACAGGTGTGAAGATTAAGCAGCAGCATTGCAGGACTCTGCATGTCGTTAGCCCAGACCTGCAGCACAAGGAAACGAGGAGGGCCAACAGTCTGCTGGTAGTTTTGGTTCTTGTCATGAGGATGGTTTCTCTGAATGCAGTGTAAATGGAGAACATGGGTTTACTGTTTTCTGAGTAAGGAATGTTTTATCTTTCAGAAGTTCATTTTCTTATGTGGCTTGTGGGATAACATTTTAGTGTTATCTCAACAACTAAAACATGGCTGATCTTCACAGAATGACTTAGCCTAAAGATATGTACTTCTGAGTGTTTGTGTTGGTTTTGCTTACATTCCAGAGCTAAAAGAGCAGCTGCTGGCTCGTGCATCACAGGTGGAAGAAATAGAGCGTTTGAAACAAGAATATGAACAGCAGCGTCAGCAAAGAAAAAGTGAGCATGAAACTGAACTGGAACAACTGAGACTTTACTTTGAAAAGAAGTTAAGAGTTGCTGAAGAAAACTACAGAGAAGAATTGACTTTGCTGCATCAGAGACTGAAAGAACTGTCAGAGTTGGAAGTAACTCAAGATCAAGCAGGAAGCATCAGGTGATCTATTCTTTTTCCTTTCATCTCGTGTTATGACAGCGTGCTTCCGTTTTATTTTTTTGATGTAAAAGATAGTGTTAGCATCTAAATATGTTGGGACTGAGCATTAGGTAATCTGTAGTTAGAAACAGCGATGGAAGTCATAAGTGCAGAGCACTGAGCACTTGCTGCAGTTGCTCTATACCTACTTTCAGTACTAGGTTGTAAGTCAGCAAGTTCATTTAACTTAATTTGTGACACGTTACAATCGTAAACTTTAAAACCCTTTTCTCAGTTCCTCTGTTGCAGTTTTTGAAGCGACTTCTGAGAAAGAGAGAAAGGATACACTTGGTCAGCTAAATAAACAGCAGGAACAACATCAGGTAGTATTTTTGATACGGTAAAGTTCTACTGATCATTACATGACCTGTATGAAATTTGATGTCTCATTCCTAGCTCTTAGCAAAAAGTTGGTTAATTTTAGACATTGATTAAAGCTTAATTATTTTTCACAAGTATATTGTAAATTACCAGCTTTAAATAGTTCTCAGACTAGCAGAACAGATGCAACGTGGTATTCTCTAATTTTGTGTCCTCTGGGTTATCCCATGCCTTGTAAGGAGCTTATCAAAGCTCTTCCACACAAGTGCAGTATTCATGGTGGTTTCCTTCTCTATAGCTTCTGTAGTAGTTATGCCTTTTATTGCTGCCTCTTCTCTTCAAGTAGAGATGTTAATTTGATCCCTCTTCTATTTATGCACCCATTTTCATATACCGTATTGTAATTCATGATTTTGGCTTCTTTGCTCAACTTATTTGAAGTTGACTAAGAATATCAAAAAGGAATTTTCCTTTTTTATGATTTTAGATTTTTATTTTTTAAATTGATTATAAAAAGTAATTTTTTTTTTAGTGAAGGAATGACAAGCAGACAAGACCTAAACAAGACGGCAATTCAGTTTCATTAGTAAATGACACAAAAAACATGAGCTATAAATGAGGAACATATACATCATGCCTTTTTTCTTGCTGCTGTTTGTTACCTAGCTGAGTATGAAACTGTATTCATAGATCATTACTTCTCAGTTCTGTGATGTGTAAGGCTGATGGGGTGTCCTCAATGTTGAGAGTTGATAGTTTCTCTACTCAGATGCATGTGGGACTTTCCCATTTATTATACTTTAAAACGTCTCCTGAAACTCAGATCTGCCTTGTGGTGTGGTTCCAAAGCATATCTGCTTTTCTTTGCTCAAAATGTTCTAATATACAGATTTTTTTTTTTTAAGATTCTTTTGTTCTTATTCACTCTGTTTCCCAGCACTTAGGGACATGGTTTACTGGTGTACTTGGCAGTGATAGGTTTACAGTTGGACTTGATGTTAAATATCTTTTCCAACCTAAATGATTCTAAGATTCCATGATTCTACTTTGAGGGGCTTTGCCACTCTAGTAGCAGATGGAGTGGCAGGAATGGAGCAAAGCCAGCAGGGTTTTTGGAAACCAAATGTATATGTGTCATAGGTACGTTATAGTTCAGTTCATGCAGTGCTCTCTTTTAAAGATTATCAGCATAGTTTCTTCAAAGCTGAAGATGTCTGTCTAACCCATTTCTTATGTAGAAAGAACTCGCCTGTTTGCAGGTACAACTTAAAGAACAACACAGGCATGAATTAGATTCCTTAAGGTCTTCCCTTGCGCTTCAATATAAGGAGGACCTAGTGAAAATGAAGATGGATCTGTCAGACAAATACATAAGAGAAACTGAGGAAATGAAAAGAAAGCATTGTTTAGAACTTGAGCAGCTCCGTGCCCGACTTTCAGAAGAACATATTAAAGGTAAGGTGAACTGACAGACTGGGAAGTAAAATGGTAAGCTGCTCATATGGCTTATATTTTACTAAAAACATTTACAGGCTTATTGGAAGAAGTTTTTCATTTGTTATTACTTTACTCTAAACTATAGGGAACACCTAACACATGTAAATCCCTGGCATCAAGCACTTTGCTTTTTGACTTTTATGGGCACATTGAGTTGCACTTGCAAAGATACGGTGACCTGAAGTTGATTATTCTGTAGTAAAACCTACTAGAACTGTGGAGCAGTTGCTGAAAGGAGTTGATCAGGTTTCCATCGTTAGTGCCTAGAAGGGCACTGTCAATTCCTGAATTAATATTTATTTGAAAATTTCTTAGTGTTGTCTGTCAGCTATGTTAAATGTGTCTTGTATTTGCATGAAATAGGTCAGTTCTTACTCTGTTCCCTAGAGTAGACCCACTTCTGTTCTATGTTCCCTGCCTCTTTTACCTATGTTCCTTTTGTGGTTTTGATAGTGCTCTGCTCATTTAATGTTAATATTTCTGTTTCCTTGTGTTTGGCAACTAGTTGACATACATATTGGGATGAATTTCTTGAACAAAGAGGAAGGTATTTATGGGGAGCAGAATTTGCAATTATCTTTTGCTGTAGGATTCAGGTTAAAGTTCCTCTTATGGCTAAATTTCATGAGACTTCTTATGTGATCTTGGGTTTATGTAATTTCTTAACAGTTGCTGCTTTTCTTGGAATTGTAATTTATAGAAATATACTACTTTGTACTGATTCAATATGAAATGCATATATTGTTGAGATGCAGGTAAGGGATTGTGGCAGTTCTCGTGTCTTGTATGATACACAAACATTTGAACTCATCATCCATAACTTAGCTATATGACACACATGACTGACTATATTCCACTATATGTTGGTTAAAAGGATCAGTATAACTTTTTTTAATTTGCAGTTGTATTTCTCATCTTCATTTATTTATTTTTAATACTGGACAGAATATCAAAACCGCTTAAATTAGAAAGTTTAGAGATTTGTCCTGTCTTGCTTTTTGGGGAAATGCCTTATGTAAATAACATGTGCAAAAGAGGAGAGAAAACTTGGATAAATCTGCCACTATTTTGTCCAAAGAGAAATTCAGTTCCTGTGGCTGTTGCTGATAGGAGAGAGGTCTTGCCACAGGTTTCATGATCCTTCCCTGTTACTCCATGTGTGTTGATACTGATGTATTTCAAAGATGGTGATAAAGTGGAACAGAGTTGATAAGGGATTATTGTTGGTCTGTAGTTAGTATGGCTACTGATCAACTGCAAAGCTGATGAAGTTCAGCTTTAGATTTGTGCATTAACAGGACCTGTTAAAAGACAATAAATTCCAGAATATTTTTTCTTATTATTTTTCTTTGCCCTTCTCCTTCCTCCTTTGCCCTTCTCCTTCCTCCTTTGCCCTTCTCCTTCCTCCTTTGCCCTTCTCCTTCCTCCTTTGCCCTTCTCCTTCCTCCTTTGCCCTTCTCCTTCCTCCTTTGCCCTTCTCCTTCCTCCTTTGCCCTTCTCCTTCCTCCTTTGCCCTTCTCCTTCCTCCTTTGCCCTTCTCCTTCCTCCTTTGCCCTTCTCCTTCCTCCTTTGCCCTTCTCCTTCCTCCTTTGCCCTTCTCCTTCCTCCTTTGCCCTTCTCCTTCCTCCTTTGCCCTTCTCCTTCCTCCTTTGCCCTTCTCCTTCCTCCTTTGCCCTTCTCCTTCCTCCTTTGCCCTTCTCCTTCCTCCTTTGCCCTTCTCCTTCCTCCTTTGCCCTTCTCCTTCCTCCTTTGCCCTTCTCCTTCCTCCTTTGCCCTTCTCCTTCCTCCTTTGCCCTTCTCCTTCCTCCTTTGCCCTTCTCCTTCCTCCTTTGCCCTTCTCCTTCCTCCTTTGCCCTTCTCCTTCCTCCTTTGCCCTTCTCCTTCCTCCTTTGCCCTTCTCCTTCCTCCTTTGCCCTTCTCCTTCCTCCTTTGCCCTTCTCCTTCCTCCTTTGCCCTTCTCCTTCCTCCTTTGCCCTTCTCCTTCCTCCTTTGCCCTTCTCCTTCCTCCTTTGCCCTTCTAGAAATCACCAAACTGCGCCTACAGAGTGCTCAAGATGCCAGCCGTCAAGTTGAAATGGAGGTGGCTGAGCGAGTGTCTGTGCTGGAGGAAGAGCACAAAGCTAAGCTGTCTCTCCTCCACTCTGAGAAACAGCGTATTGCAGAGCTTTCAGAAGAAATAAAGCATTTAAAGGAAGAGATTACCAAACAAAAAGATTTTTCTGCGCAGTATGAAAAGCATCTGAAAGAGGAAATGGAAAAGGTAATTCGTATGACAGTACTGTGTTGTGTAGAGTTGGGCAAGCTCAGATCCGTTGGGAAGGCCAAGGGAGATAGAAGCAGCACTTATCTTTAAATGTGCCTAGTGGAGTGATAGCAGCTTCAGCTTTAAATGAACTTGCATGGATACACACAAATATACGCGTCTGAAATCAGAGCACTCTACTGTGAAGTGCTTAGTTCTCTGCAGATGAAGAGTACCGATTGTGGGAAGGCAGGTGCTTCAAACTTGATCCAGTTCAGCTTTTATATTGGCATGGGTCAAACATATGTACACCACTCCAGTGCAGGCACCTACAAAAGGTCCTTACACGGAACATCTCCCTGCGCAACATCGTAGAGTCCTGGTGTGAAAGTAACATGGTGCACTTGCACACTGTCATGTGACAATGGGAAATTCGGCAGGAAACACTGCGGCAGATGGAAAAAGCTCCTCTGCTGAATGGATCCCCTCTAAGAAACTTGTGGTTTTGATAGGACTATCTTTTGAAGCAAATAACCAGAAATCATTTTTCAGACCATTTTTGAAGGGAGGAAAAAAGAATTGAACAACAGATTTCTGCTTTTGCTTTGCTTCGATGTAGCCCTTATACCTTCACTGTCAAAGTCTTAGGCTTGAAACAATCGTATCTGGCACCTTTCCTCTCACCTGTTAAATCAGCTGTCCCATCTAAGGATAAACTTAGATTGGATGTTAAATCATTGTTTAGTTTGTTTTGATATTTGAATGCTTATGAGAATTAGATGGATGAAGCTCTCATTTCTCAAACCCTCCTTTCCTCCCTTTTTAAAGAGATAGGTATGTATATCCATTTCCGGATGTAAAAACTGTTAGAGAAGGCCAGAGAAAACAGTTGCAGATTGTTTGTGGATAACATGGAGACTCAGCTGGAGCTTCCACTAGTGAACCTTTCAGTACTCCTAGTTTACTCCTACCACCTGCAGTGTCTCGTCTGTGGCACTGCTGGCTGGGTACAAGATGAGCATATACAGAACGTGGCGTTTGAAATGAGCCCATATGGCGTGCTTATCCACTGTCTGGAAATGCGTATTTTGTTTGCCTTCTATTCTCGTGCTCAGAAACAGAGGGAACCAATTTCCCTAATCACCTCTCGATTTCCAGTGCAACCGCCCTCCGTATTTTCATGGATTGTGTGTAATTGCAGTCTGGGGTTTTTGTTTTTATTTTTCTCCCTCTTCATTTAGATGGTAGCTTAAATATTTGTTCCAAGTGAAAACTGAAGAGTGTGCTTCATACTGATGTGCCTATGTGACCTTTTATTAGCTTTTAATTTTCTTTTAAGAGATGACCCTGTTGTTTCCTTAATTTCTATTTATTTGTTTACCTGTTTATCTCTAGTGTATTTTTAGAGTCTTTTTTTTCCTTTTGTTGTTCAGAACACATTTGGTTATTTTGGCTTCTGTTTTTATGCTACTTGCTTTTTATGTTGCTTTTATGCTATGTATGAGATCATGATGTTGGCCACTGCATAGAAAATACCACTGGAATGGGTAAGGAGAGGTTTAAAAGAGATTTTTTTATTATGCTCAATGTAAATACTGAAGGTGCTCATAACTTTTACAAGTTGAACTCCCAAAATGAAGAAAAGTGGCCCCAAGAGAAAACAGAGTACCATATTAATTGTAGAATTTTCCCTGAATTTTTTGTTATCTTCCATACCCCAATTAATTCTTTGTAATCCGTTTAATTCAAGTACCTACAAATTGACATTTCAGCCGTACTTTTATTTGGAAGGGTGACTTCACTGCAAGAATTGAATCTCTCCAAGACCTGAAGTGCCTGAGAATGTTCGCTTCACACACTTGAGTTTGGTTTTGGTATTTTATACATTTTTTAATAACTGCATTCACAGGTAAAATATGAAATTGTTGAGGATCACAAGAATAAATTAAGGGAAGCCAGAGAAGAAGTCCAGAAAATGGAAACTATGTACAAAGAAAAAGAGAAGAAATGGAAGTGTGAAAGTGAAGACCAGAGAATTCAAGCAGAAGAGAAGTTATCATTGTTGCGTACAGAACTGCAAAATAGAGCGGAATATGAGAAGCAGAATTTACAAAAGGAGTTTGAACTTCGTGAAGCTGAAATGAATCGGCTTCAAGATCACCAGGCTGCCAAAATCCTGGAATTGGAGAAGCTGGTAAAAGAGCAGCAAAACAACTTGCAGCAACTAGAGGACAGCCTTGCAAGTGCACAGGCCATGCAGAAATCCCAGGAGCAATATGACAGGGACCTGCAGGCAGCCAAAGTGCTCATGGCAAAAGAAATGGAAAAGGCTACGCTTTGTCTGCAGGAAGAATGTGCACTGAGACTTATGGAAGCACAAAACATGTAAGTCCCGAGTATTTGAGCACTTTCACTTAGCAGTTCAGTCATTGTTATTGTTACTTTTCTTATGTTAAACTTAATGAGTTGTAGTGATGTGAGTTTGTCGCTTGATGGCACCAGCTAACATATATGTAAAGTTTACCCTCCCAAGGAATAGTAATCCTGTCCCTTAGTCTTCTATAGAATTTTACTTGTGTAAATGCATTTAATCTGGTCTAGCAAATCAAATGAAGTGTAGTCAAGTTCTGCTTGTTACAGTTAAGAATATAACACACAGCTGAAAAAAAAAGTACTAGCCTTGGAGGAGGGGAAGTGTTACAGGACATGAAAAAAATTTAGAGAATTTTTCCATTTACAAGTGTTTTCAAGCAATTCAAATAAGTTTGAGCAAGTTTTTCCTGGTTCGTGAAGCTCGTGTTATCCACTGAATGCTGGGGTTGATGGGCTGCGTATGGTATTCTTCAGTTGTGGTGGGACATTGTCGTGGGTTAGGTTGAACCGCCCCCCACACACAGCCGGTCAATCCCCCTCCCCCACCCCCAGGAATGAGGGAGAGAATTAAAGGAGAAACGGGAAACCCGTGGGTTGAGATAAGAATGATTTAATACAGATGATTTAATACAGTGTAGGTGCTCACCACCCCCTCGTATGCGAAGCCCGTCTCATCCCGAAGCTGCAATCCCAGACGAACGCGAGGCCCCGAAATAGAGAGGGGCAGAGAAAGAGAGAAAAAAAAAAGAAAGAAAACCAGCAGAGCAACAGCGCAGCAAGCACAAAAGAGCAAAAGTGCAAAAGAGCCAAAGCGCAAAAAGCCCTTCTTCCCGGCTGACCCTTGCTTTTATACTGGGCATGATGCTGCATGATATGGAATACTAATTGGCCAGTTTGACCCTCAATCTTAAGTTCCACCACAAATCACAAGGGGAATCGTGTCCCCCTTGTCCCACCGTGTTCCTGCACTCCGGCACACTGAAAAGTCCTTGGAGTTTCACTTCCAACCACAAACATCAGCTTGCTATCAACATTCTTCTCAGAGTGAGCCTCTGAGTAAAACCAAAACACAGAGCTCTTCTAGCTGTTAAAAACTCTGTCCCAGCTAAAACTAGGACAGACATGAAGGTTGTAACTGCTCTGTTTTTCCTCCCCTTCCTACCCCCATTGTTTTTAGTGTATTAAAGGAAATACTTAAACTACATGTTTGTGTTTGCATGCATTGCTTCAAATTTATCCATTCTTTCCTCCTCAAACATATGCTCATAGAACAAGGTTGGGGAAATAATTACGGTAAGAAAACAATAAAAGCAGGAACTTAGCCTTTAAAAAACCAATCACTTTAATTATTGCTGTCTGTATCCAAAAATACTGTAGTTAATGATTACACTAAATCACAGCATTTTAGATACTAAGTCTTCTACATCAAGATTTAAGCAGACCTCACAGAGCTGAGATGAGTTTGGAAGAGGCCCAAGTATCCCACATACACTTCCCCAGTGGTTTTATGTCTCAATCTTGACCAGATTGTTTTAGAGATGTTTATTATGACAGTTTCTTTACTTGCAGACAACAGATTCAAGATGTAGACAATGTATATACTGTGTCCTAGAAGCTCTCATGGCAGTATTTTCTCAGAGAACAACGTTTTTATGTTGCTCTGTATTAGTGAGTAATTTAACTGGGGTTCTATCTAGTAATAACCAGATACTACCAAGTGACATTGCATAAACCTTTAATTATGTGGCTATGAACTCACCTGTGTGGCTTGCATTGAATTAGTTCTTTGTTTGAAACATAAAGTAAAATCTGTGGAGGCTCAGTAAAGCTAGCTTATTTTTCTTTGATTTTTATTTATTATTTCAATTATTTTAAAGAAACACCAATCTTTTTGACAATATTCTCTTAACTTTCTTGGAAATAATACAGGGTCATGGAGGAACACAAAGCTATGACTCAGAAATTTGCAACTGAGCAAGAAATTCTTCTCCAAGAGCTGAAAAAGAAACATGTTGATGAGCTGGAACTCCAAAGTCAGCAGTTGCAGGAGAAGCATAAGCAGCAAATTTTGTCTCTTACAGCTGAATTTCAGACAAAGCACCAAGCTGAAATTGAGACACTTAAATCTACACTAGAAAGTAAGCAGCAGATTCAGCTTGAGGCTTGTGTTGCTGAACTACAGACAAAGCATCAGGCACAAATTGATGAGCTGGAGGCTAAACACTTATCAAATCTGGATTCCTTGGAGTCGTCCTACCTATCTGAAATTCAGAATATAAGAGATGAACACAGTCAAGCTCTTCAGAAACTACAGCTGCAGCACACAGAACAGCTACATGAAAAGGATAAAATGGACCAAGCACGCTTGGTTCAGGAGATAGAGATGTTGAAATTAAAGCATGCTGAAGAACTAGAAATTTCCCAAAATAATTTGAAAATTGAGCTAGCTACTGTTCATATGGAAAAACTTAAAGCCATGGCTGTTGAAGCAGAAGCAGCTCATAAGGTGAGTCAGAAAGAAAACTTGGCATAGAAGGTGAATTTTCATGGTGCATTGTATGGGATCACCTTTTTCCATTGTCCTTGGGGTGTATTTCTACAAGCTCCTTAGTGCTAGCACTTACACTTGTGTGTGGCCGTATTGTGAGCTGAAATAGGAAACTGAAGCTGAAAATTAAGTCCAACTGCCACTTTCCTCCTCAAATGCCCACACTAATGAGTCTATCTCAGTGTGTGGAAAATGTACAAATGAAGTAAATATTTTTACCATAATTCAGGTTAGAGGGTCTTCATTTTGTGGCTCAGAGCCTCTCTGCCTGACAGAATTACCATGTAATTTTTCAGAATTGATGAGAACAAAGTAAATGTAATTCTGTAGGTTAAGCAACATCTCTAGGAATGCAAAGATCCTCAGTAGTGGCACAGTCTTGAGGAAAAGAATAGAAGAAAGGTATCTAAGCTATTCTGGACCTTGTTCTTACCACAAAGGAGGGGCTGTTGGGGAATGTGAAGCTTAAGAGCAGCCTTGGCTGCAGTGACCATGAAATGGGGGAGTTCAGGGACCTTAGGACAATGAAGAGGGAGGTCAGCAAGCTCACTACCCTGGTCTTCAGGAGAGCAGACTTTGGCCTCCTCAGGGATCTGTTTGGTAGAGTACTATGGGATAAAGCCCTAGAAGAAAGAGAGGCCCAAGAAAGCCGGTTAATATTCAAGGATCATCTCTTCCAAGTTGAGTTACGGTGCATCTCAGCAAAGAGGAAGTTGGGCAAAAACACCAGGAGGCCTGCAAGGAGCCCCTGGACAGACTCAAACACAAAAAGGAAGCCTAGAGAGGGTGGAAACAAGGACAGGTAGCCTAGGAGGAATGCAGAGAAATTGTCCGAGCAGCTAGTGATTGCATTAGGAAAGCTAAAGCCCTGATAGAGTTAAATCTGGCCTGGGACATCAAGGGCAACAAGAAAAGCTTCTATAAGTATGTCAGTGATAAAAGGGGAGCTATTGAAAATGTGGACTTTCTCCAGAATGAAATGGAAGACCTGGCTACCCGGGATATGGAGAAGGCTGAGGTATTCAATGACTTTTTGCCTCAGTCTCCACTGGCAAGAGCTCCAGCTGCACAGCCCAAGTCACAGAAGGCAAAGGCAGGGACTGGGACCATGAAGAACCGCCCACTGTAGGAGAAGATCAGGTTTGAGACAATCTAAAGAACCTGAATGGGCACAAGTCCATGGGACCTGATGAGGTGCATCTGCAGGTCCTGAGGGAACTGGCGGATGAAGTTGCTAAGCCACTATCCATCATATTTCAGAAGTCGTGGCAATGTGGTGAAGCTCCCACTGACTGGAAGAGGGGAAACATAGCCCTCATCTTTAAAAAGGGGAAAAAAGAAGATCCAGGGAACTACAGGCCAGTCACTCACCTCTGTGCCTGGCAAGATCATGGAGCAGATCCTCCTGTAAACTGTGCTAAGGCATATGGAAAATGTGGAGGTGATTGGTGACAGCCAACATGGGTTCACTAAGGGCAAATCCTGCCTGAAGAATTTGGTGTCTACGATATCTACGATAGGGTTATAGTGTTGGTGGATAAGGGAAGAGCAACTGACATAACCTACCTGGACTTGTCCAAAGCATTTGACACTGTTCTGCATGACATCCTCATCTCTAAATTGGAGAGACATGGATGTGACAGATGGACCACTCTGTGGATAAGGAACTGACTGGATGGTGAAAGAGTTGCAGTCAAAGACTCGATGTCCAAGTGGAGGCCAGTGACGAGTGGTGTTCCTCAGGGGTCAGTACTGGGGCCAGCGCTGTTTAACATCTTCGTTGGTGACATGGACAGTGGGATTGAGTGCACCCTCTGCAAGTTTGCAAGCTGTGTGGTGTTATGGACACGCTGGAGGGAAGGGATGCCATCCAAAGGGACATGAAGAGACTGGAGTGATGGGCACGTGAGAACCTCATGAATTTCAACAAGACCAAGTGCAAGGTCCTGCACGTGGGTCAGGGCAATCCCAAGCACAAGTACAGGCTGGGTGGAGAATGGATTGAGAGCAGCCTTGAGGAAAAGGACTTGGGAGTGCTGGTGGATGAGAAGCTCAACATGAGCTGGCAATGTGCGCTGGCAGCCCAGAAAGCCAACCATGTCCTGGACTGTATCAAAAGCAGCGTGGGCAGCAGGTCGAGGGAGGGGATTCTGCCCCTCTACTCTGCTCTCTTGAGACCCCACTGTGTTCAGCTCTGGAGTCCCCAACACAAGAAGGACATGGAGCTGCTGGACTGAGTCCAGAGGAGGGCCACGAAGATGATCCATGCTGGATCACCTCTGCTATGAAGACAGGTTGAGAGAGTTGGGGCTGTACAGCCTGGAGAAGACAAGACTCCGGGGTGATCTTATAGCAGCCTTCCAGTACTTAAAGGGGGCCTACAGGAAAGCTGGAATGGGACTTTTTACAAGGGCGTGTAGTGACAGGACAAGGGGCAATGGCTTTAAACTGAAAGAGGGGAGATTTCGATTAGATGTAAGGTAGAAATTTTTTACATTGAGGGTGGTGAGGCGCTGGAACAGGTTGCCCAGAGAAGCTCTGGCTGCTCCATCCCTGGAAGTGTTCAAGGCCAGGTTGGATGAGGCTTTGGGCAACCTGGTGTAGTGGAGGGTGTCCCTGTCCATGGCAGGGGGGTCGAACGAGATGATCTTTGAGGTCCCTTCCAACTCTAACCATTCTATGATTCTATGACCAGCAGGTCGAGGGAGGTGATTTTGTCCCTCAACTCTAGTCTCATGAGACGCCCCCTGCAGTGCTGCATTCAGCTCTGGGGTCCCCAACACAAGAACATGGAGCTGTTGAAGTGGGTCCAGAGGAGGGCTATGAAGATGTGTGTGTGCTCATTGTTCATGAGGCAATGTTGTTCTTGTTTACTTAAAAAGCTTGATATGACAGGACATGCTTTTACAAATGGGTTAGAAAAATATTTTTATTTACTTTTTTCCTCTCCTTTTTTTAATTAATGCTTACACAGGATGATATCAACACAGCTCTTCAAAATCAAAGGAGGTTGCTGGAAGAAGAAAAACGTCTGGCCCTGGATATGTTACGTGAAGAAGTATTACGTATGGAGGAAAAGCATAAAAAAACACTTCAAGAAATTCAGGATCTTCATGAGACAGAAATTAAGAAACATAAAGAAGCATACTCCAGGGAGCTGGAAGAAGAGTTGGGGAAAATAAAAGCACAGCATGAACATGAGCAAGAGGTCAGAATGTTACTAATACCTAAACCGGAAATAACCCATAATTTTATGTTGAGTAAATTCAGTTTTATTAATCTTAGAAGTAAGGCTGTGTATCCAGATGCTCTTTGGATTTTTTTTAATAGTACCAGTAGATAGGAAGAGACAAAGTTAACGTTTTTAAGCTTCCATTTATTTAAAAGGACTGAAAAGAATTCGTATATATGTATTATCCTGAATTTTTAGAATTTAAATCCATGTTTGCAGTGCTGTCTTTGCTGGGGGAGGGGGAAGCGGGCTTGCTTCCTTCTGAGTTTCTGACATATTTAATTCAAAATTTTAAAACTGCCATTTCAATAGAAAACGAATAGGTAATAAATTAGGTCATTAACTATTTGTTGAAAGTAGCTGCTCAGTTCAAGACTTTATAAGTGAACAACTTGTACTAACGTTGATTTCTTCTTTTCTTAGAGAAATTAGTAATACTAAAAGTAAAAATAGTAAAAGCAGGTAATACTTTTTCAGATATGTTGTTTCAGGGAAGTTTGGAAATCTTCCTAGTTGCCCTTAAAGCTTTAACGTTTCTTGTTGGGAATGTTTACGTGTCAGCTTGATGATGGTTACTTTCATAGTGAAGGCTAAAATTTGATCTTGTACACTAAGTTGTCTTTAAACATTGAAATGGAATAAGATGTTCTGTTTTTTTCAGTCTTTTATACAATCCGACTTCTATTGATTTTTCACAATACTTTTCACTTTTCTGTATTATGTATTAGATGCATATATTGGGCAAAGTCACAAAAAAATGAGCTCTATACAACTATAACCAAATATAACATATATTATGTTAAAATACAAGTTATTTTCATTTACTAAATTTGAAAATTGGGTAGTATGCTAAATAACTCCCTACTTGCTGGTGCACCTTTATATTACTTTGTGCACCTCACAAAAATCAGTTAGGCTTGAGGAGATCCCCTGTGTTCTTTTGGACTGTCAGGCCTTAGAGCTGGTAGTTGTTTCCAGCTGGCTGGAGTGCCTTGCAAACTCTCTTTACTTTTGGAAGAATAGCTTGCCTGGGAGGTTAGTTTTGTGGGACGTTCTCATAGTTATTAAATTATTAAGCCATTCATCCTAGAAACAGGATTTCTCTCTATTCTGATGACTACAGTGACTCTTCTTAGAGAGGATAATAGAAAAAAAAAAACAACAACCAAAAACACGAACAAAAAACTCCAAACCTGTCTCTAATATTTTTGATGGACTTCTTTGTTGTATCGCATAGGATAATTGCAGTAAGTATAGCTGCGTAATGTTTAATCCCATTTGAACAAAAGAAATAGTGTAACCAGCAGAAATAGGGAAGTGATCCTGCCCCTGTACTCGGCACTGGTGAGGCCGCACCTGGAATATTGTGTCCAGTTTTGGGCCCCTCGCTTTAAGAGAGATATTGAGCTCCTGGAGCGGGTCCAAAGAAGGGCGACTAAACTGGTCAAGGGGCTGGAAAATAAAACTTATGGGGAACAGCTGAGGGAGTTGAGGCTGTTTAGCCTGGAGAAGAGGAGGCTGAGGGGAGTCCTGATTACAGCCTACAAATACTTGAGAAGGGATGGTGGGGAGGTGGGGGAAGGGCTCTTTACATTAGTGATGGGTGATAGAACAAGAGGAAATGGGTATAAGCTTAGTCAGGGGAGATTCAGGTTGGATGTTAGAAAGTATTTCTTCTCTGAAAGGGTTGTCAGCCACTGGAATAGGCTGGCCAGGGAGGTGGTTGAGTCCCCATGCCTGGATGTGTTTAAGAAAAGGGTGGATGAACTAGTTAAGGATATGGTTTAATGGGAGATTAGGGATGGTTGGACTGGATGATCTCTAAGGTCTTTTCCAACCTAGAAATCTATGAAATCATGTCTTAACAAAATATGCTCTCCCTGTTTTTTCTCTCTATCCCTTTCTTCCTTATTTAACTTCACTTAGACAAATCTTACAGGCTGAAAGAGTTGGGGCTGTTCAGCCTGGAGAAGAGGAGGCTCCGGGGTGACCTTATAGCAGTCTTCCAGTACCTCAAGGGGGCCTACAAGAAAGATGGGGAGAGGCTGTTCAGGAGGGCCAGTTGTGATAGGACAAGGGGTAATGGTTTTAAAATAGAGGGAGGTAGATTCAGGTTGGATATTAGGAAAAAAATTTTTACCATGAGAGTTGTAGAACACTGGAACAGGTTGCCCAGAGAGGTGGTGGATGCTCCATCCCTGGAGACGTTCCAGGCCCGGTTGGATGAGGCCCTGAGCAACCTGATCTAGTTGGAGATATCCCTGTTTGTTGCAGGGGGGTTGGACTAGATGACCTTTGAAGGTCCCTTCCAGCCCTAACCATTCTATGATTCTATGAAATGTCTTTTGGAAAGATCAAGTAGGGAGTACTCTGTTAATCTGACCTGATGGACTCATGAATGCAGGAGATGCTTGGTACCTAATGCCATGTTGCTTTTTATCTATTTTTGTCAATTTGTTTTTTTTGTACTCAAAACCATGACAGACAGCAGTGCTGTATGACCTTGAGGATTGGAGAGAACTACTGTGAAAATACTCTTAAGAATTTGGCTGAGCTTGATGATTTCATTTCAGTTTGGCTTTATTTTTTCCTTAATTACAACACTATGGCTAATATTCCTTACTTGCCTGTAGATGTATGCTTCTGCGTCAGCCTCTGAAGTAGAAACTGTGCGAACAGCTCTTCTGGCTCAATTCGAGGAGGTAAAATTGAAGCAACAGCTTCAGTTCCAGGAGGAGATTGAACTGCTGAAGTGTCAGTCGGAGGTGCTGCTTGAACAGCAGATTGCACAGCTGAAGGTAGGGTCTGGTTAAAATGAACTTCAGAGGAGCATGCACTGGTAGCATGTTTTTCTGAAAATGCAGTATTGGGAACAATGCAGTGTTCTGCAAGCAGTTGCAGTATATACAACACAGTTCTCTTAAAATCCTGATGGGGATGTGAAGTGGTGTTCTTCAAACAAACAAAAAAATCAGTGGAAAGTATTTGCTCGAAGCAACAGTTTATGTTTACTTTGTTGTTTGAAACTTTTTCTTCTTGGTGTCTGCAGAGCCCATGCCCTTGGCCTGTCATCCCTTGTCTACGGCACTTGTGTATATATGGCAAAAAGGTTCAGTGTTATCGAAGCCTTTACCAAGCATGTGATGACAGTGAGCACTTTGTGCATGAGATTTTTTTGTAGTTTGTTCTTAATTTCTGCTTTCTTTGAGTTCCAAACTTTCATCTTGATGAGCATCAAGATGCTTATCCCTGAAAATTATGTTTGCTCGGCCTTGTGTACGATGTAGAAATTGCCTATCATCTTCTGAGACTTGTACAAAATGTCCTCGTTGGTCAGATGACAAGCACGTATCAAGCTAGGGAAGGGGAGAGAAGAAGAATCTAGGGAGAAGACACATCCTGTGTCAGAAGAGGGAAGGAAACTCACCAACACGCTCAAGCAGTGCCTGCATTCATCTCAGTGTTGCCACTATACTAAGCATGCGTTGAGCTCAACTTGTTGAGCACGAGTAACTTAGATTTGATGAAGTACCATCTCGTCATTTGCTTCTGCTGGGGAAATTTCAACAGATCCTTACTGTTCCTGTCAGTGCTCCAGCCTGAGGTGGGGCTCTTCCTAGCAGTTGCACAAACCTCTAGAACTGGATGCTGCAGATGTGCAGAAAATTTCTCCTGTTTCCTGCCTCTGGCCCGCTGTGCAATCCTGAATGTTCTTTGACCTCTCTTCATCTGGTGCAGCTCTCTTTTGAAACAGACGACACAAGTGTATCTTGAAAAGCTGCTGGAGATATATTTGGCATTGCTCTCATCAGCTGATCCCCAGCCATCAGTCCACAGAAACTGGGACTGGGATGACCATTATGCAAATACCACAGAAGCGATTCATAGAATCATAGAATGGTTTGGGTTGGAAGGGACCTCAAAGATCATCTAGTTCCAACTCCCCTGCCATGGGCAGGGACACCCTCCACTACACCAGGTTGCCCAAAGCCTCATCCAACCTGGCCTTGAACACCTCCAGGGATGGGGCATCCACAACTTCTCTGGGCAACCTGTTCCAGCGCCTCACCACCCTCTGAGTGAAAAACTTTTCCTTATATCCAATCTAAATCTGCCCTCTTTCAGTTTAAAGCCATTGCCCCTTGTCCTGTCACTACAGGCCCTTGTAAAAAGTCCCTCTCCAGCTTTCCTGTAGGCCCTTTTTAAGTACTGGAAAGCTGCTATAAGATCACCCCGGAGCCTTCTCTTCTCCAGGCTGAACAGCCCCAACTCTCTCAGCCTGTCTCCATAGCAGAGGTGCTCCAGCCCTCAGACCATCTTTGTGGCCTCCTCTGGACCTGCTCCAGCAGCTCCATGTCCTTCTTGTGTTAGGGACTCCAGAGCTGAACACAGTATTCCAGGTGGGGTCTCACAAGAGCGGAGGGGCAGAATCCCCTCCCTCGACCTGCTGCCCACGCTGCTTTTGATACAGCCCAGGATATGGTTGGCTTTCTGGGCTGCCAGTGTATGTTGCCGGCTCATGTTGGGCTTCTCATCCACCAGCACTCCCAAGTCCATCTCCCCAGGGCTGCTCTCAATCCATCCTCTGCCCAGCCTGTACTTGTGCTTGGGATTGCCCCAATCCATGTGCAGGACCTTGCACGTGGCCTTGTTGAACTTCATGAGGGTCTCACAGGCCCACCTCTCCAGCCTGTCAAGGTCCCTCTGGATGTCATCCCTTTCCTTCGGCATGTCCACAACACCATCTCTTGTGCTGCCTAGGCGCTTTGGTTACTGAATAGCATTTGGGACACTATAAACTTCTCATTGTTGAAATTTTGCCAGGGGTAATTCTACTGCTAGTACAGTTGTCTGGTGGATTTGTTTGTTTGTTTGTTTGTTTTTTCTTCTCATAAGCTTGATGACCAGTGTGTTTTCTCAGAAGACACTGGCTGGATCTCTGAACGAGTCCAGAGAAGGGCCACGAAGATGATCAGAGGGCTGGAGAACCTCTGCTATGAAGACAGGCTGAGAGAGTTGGGGCTGTTCAGCCTGGAGAAGAGAAGGCTCCGGGGTGATCTTATTGCAGCCTTCCAGTACCTAAAGGGGGCCTACAGGAAAGCTGGAGAGGGACTTTTTACAAGGGTGTGTAGTGATAGGACAAGGGGCGATGGATTTAAACTGAAAGAGGACAGATTTAGGTTAGATATAAGAAAGAAATTCTTTACATTGAGGGTGGTGAGGTACTGGAACATGTTGCCCAGAGGAGTTGTGGCTGCCCCATCCCTGGAGATGTTCAAGGCCAGGTTGGATGAGGCTTTGGGCAACCTGGTGTAGTGGAGGATTTCCCTGCCCATGGCAGGGGAGTTGGAACTAGATGATCTTTGAGGTCCCTTCCAACCCTAACCATTCTATGATTCTATGATCTCGTTGCAAGGTCAAGCTGAGCTGTGTCATGGTCTGATACAGGTTTTTACAATGAGCCTTCTCCTGCATACTTCCCCAATGCTCATTTATGAGGTTGTCTTCATGTTAGCCAGTTGCCTTGCCTTCTTTCCCCGAGCTCCCCCAGCAGATTTCACATATTCAGAGTTCCTTTCTACAGTCTGACATACTCTTTTAGTGGAAGCACTCCCTCTGAGGCTGTTTGAGAGACTTCATCCACAAGCTTACGGTACTGGTCAAGGAAAGTCCTTATACTCCTTTGTGCCTGTTCATTTGTATCTTGCTACCTGCTAAGCACGCCACTGTTTGAGTCTACTCAGTTCAAGGACTGACTGACTCTTCCACAAAGGATCCAGGACAGCTCAGGTAACTGCATATGTACTGCTCTGAAGTCTTATTTCGTGCCCTGGGGAAAAACTGTTTTCTTGACTTACCAATCATAAAAAAAAAGACAGCTATCACCTTGGAGTGTATTGGTGTTCACAGATCATATTGCACAGGGGTTTTTTTGTGCCGTGATCAAGAAGATTCACTTCCCAATTCTGGTGTTGCAGAAACAATTACTAACTGGGTTTCCTTTTAGCCTTTTTGGGAAGGGATCCCAGGACTGTGTTTCATGTTCCTTACTTTCTGATGCAGGAGTTGGGGAGTGTCTAATAATCCCAGGCTTTAGAGTGCTTTACAGCACTGTGAGGTGAGATCCAATTTAATAGCTTATAGGTCATTTAACTGTGTAAACCTGCCTTGTAGATTTTCAGTTTGTTCTGGCAAATTGCTCCCCCTATGTGGAACTCAATACAGCGCATGTTGTACTACTTGCAGTTGCTGAAAGCATCTTCAGTCTGTCTCTGTTTTGACTTATCCATCTACTTTCTGTTCCTTGTCACTATCTCAGCAGCCTGAAATGACCCAGGTCTCAGTGAGCACATTCAGATAATTCATTTACATACTTTGTATTATTAAATCATAGTATCAGCATAATTTTGTTGATTAGGGATGTTAACTGTGTAACAGTAAGTTACTGCTAGTTAATGTGAGAGGTAAGGTGTGCGCATTTAAAGAAAAAAAGAGGGAGTGGATATTGGTTGTGGGTTTTTTTGAGTTTTTGTTTTTTGTTTTCTCTGTAAATCAAAGTGTATGTGACTTATGCAGGATGAATTTGAAGCTGAAAAAAAGACATTGCTACATGACAAGGAGCAGATACTGATTCAGGAGAGGGAGAAGGCGCAGGCTGCTCATCAAAAGGAGCAGAAAATGTCAGCCCAGCTACAGGAAAAAGCAGCAGTAATTATCCAGGTGAGTAGAAAACATTTTAAGTACAGACTTCAAATGAGCTTTTGTGGTTGTACTTTAGCACAGTGCTCTCGCCTTTCTCAGGATGTATAGAGGGACTGTGCGTATAATTCTCGTGATTGCTAGTTTTCAAGGTGTAGTGTATCACGGGCTCTATCTTTTAGTTGGAGTGCTACAGCAGTAACATGGAAACTGAAATGAAAACACGTGAACTGAAATGAAAACATGAAACTGAAATGAAACATGAGAGAACCTCATGAAGTTCAACAAGGCCAAGTGCAAGGTCGTCCTGCACGTGGGTCGGGGCAATCCCAAGCACAAGTACAGCTGGGCGGAGAATGGATTGAGAGCAGCCCTGAGGAAAAGGACTTGGGAGTGCTGGTGGATGAGAAGCCCAACATGAGCCGGCAACATACACTGGCAGCCCAGAAAGCCAACCGTATCCTGGACTGTATCAAAAGCAGCGTGGGCAGCAGGTCGAGGGAAGTGATTCTGCCCCTCTACTCTGCTCTCGTGAGACCCCACCTGGAATACTGTGTTCAGCTCTGGAGTCCCTAACACAAGAAGGACATGGAGCTACTGGAGCGAGTCCAGAGGAGGGCCACGAAGATGATCAGAGGGCTGGAGCACCTCTGCTATGGAGACAGGCTGAGAGTTGGGGCTGTTCAGCCTGGAGAAGAGAAGGCTCCGGGGTGATCTTATAGCAGCTTTCCAATACCTAAAGGGGGCCTACAGGAAAGCTGGAGAGGGACTTTTTACAAGGGCCTGTAGTGACAGGACAAGGCGCAATGGATTTAAACTGAAAGAGGGCAGATGTAGGTTAGATATAAGAAAGAAATTCTTTATGTTGAGGGTGGTGAGGTACTGGAACAGGTTGCCCAGAGAATTGTGGCTGCCCCATCCCTGGAAGTGTTCAAGGCCAGGTTGGATGAGGCTTTGGGCAACCTGGTGTAGTGGAGGATTTTCCTGCCCATGGCAGGGGGGTTGGAACTAGATGATCTTTGAGGTCCCTTCCAACCCTAACCATTCTATGATTCTATGAAACTGGGTAGCAGCTTGAAAGCTGGTCTTCAGCCATGTCTCAGGAAATTAATACTATTTTGTAAGGGAAGGCTGGGTATTTGCCTTTTTGCTGTCTGTGTATTGATGCCATCTGTACCTATTACTATTTTCTTGACAAAAAAATGTGTTCTAGTAGCTTTTGTTAGACCAACTGACCTATAGCTCGGAGAAAGTGAGACAGGCAAATGGGAAGTTTGGATCCAGAAGTGGAAAACACAATATTCATTTGCCAAATAAAACAAAATTTTATGCCTCCCATAAAGTGAGTATCTAAGTTGAATCTAGGTTATCTAGCAAGATTTAGAGAGAGGAACAGCTTGGAAAAAGTATCTGTTTTAATTAGGAAGTCTAGAAATGTCAGATTCTTTTTCAATGTTTAAAATAAGAGCTTTGAGTTTTCAAAATGGAAGATAAGATGAAGTAGGACATTCATCTGAGCCTGGCGTGTCTGGCAGGGGTTTGGGTTTTTTGACAGCGGCTGGATCTGCAAGAGGCCAGGTCTGTTAGAAAGGCATGGTAATAGCCTGTCCCACAGAGGGAGAAGAGTTTTGGGAAGGGAGTGGGCAGGGCTCATAGACAGAGCTTTAAACTAGGTATGAAAGGGGGTGGGGGTGAAATCAGGATCACTGGAAGGGAGCTGGAATGCAGTATGCCAGTGCTTGTGGGGGAGGAATGCACTAGCAAGATCGTGCAGTCTTGTGAATTAGCAAGGGATCAAGGTGTCATGCCAGGTTGCAGACAGAGCGCAGGGGTTGTTGAGGGGCTGGTTACTGTGGAAACATCTGAGCATCATCAGGGGCTCCAGGTACCTCCACTCAAATGCCTCCATATGAATGCCCGCAGCTTGGACAATAAACAAGAGGAGCTGGAGATGCTTGTGAGGCTGCAGCGCTATGACCTGATTGGCATCACAGAGACATTCATGGTGGAATGACTTCTGCGATTGGTGTGTTGGACTAGAGGGGTATAAACTGTTCAGGAAGGACAGGCAGAGGAGACGAGGAGGGGGTGTTGCCCTCTATGTCAACGAAAGGCTAGAATGCATGGAGCTCCACCTGGCAAGTGATGATGATAGAACCGAGTGCCTGTGGGCCAGAGTGAAAGGAAGGGTAGGAGACTTTACAGTGGGAGTGTGCTACAGACCACCCAATCAGGAGGACCAAGTGGATGAGGCCCTACATAGGCAGATAGGAGTTGCTGCTCGTTCACAAGCCCTGGTCCTCATGGGGATTTTAACCACCCTGATATCAGTTGGAAAAACAACACGGCGGGGAGCAAGCAATCCAGGGGATTCCTGGAATGCATTAACAACAACTTCCTTATCCAAGTGGTAGAGGAACCAACGAGGAGAGATGCCATGTTAGACCTCATTCTCATCAATAGGGAAGGGCTGGTAGGTAATGTTGAACTCGTGGGTAGCCTTGGTTGCAGTGACCATGAGATGGTGGAGTTTGAGATCCTAAGGGCAGCTAAGAGGGGGAAGCTCAGCAAGCTTGAAACCCTCGATTTCAGAAGAGCTGACTTTTGCTGCTTCAGGAACCTCCTTGGTAGCGTGCCATGGGATAAAGCCCTGGAAGGACTGGGAGCCCAAGATTGCTGGTTGACTTTCAAGGATCATCTCCTCCGAGTTCAAAGGCACTGCATCCCTAAAAGGAAGAAACTGGGCAAAAACACCAGAAGACCTATATGGATAAGCAAAGAACTCCTGGCTAAAATCAAATACAAAAGGGGATTACACAAAGCATGAAGCAGGGACTGGTAACCTGGGATGAGTACAAGGAAGTTGCTCGTGTACTCAGAGACCAGGTTAGAAAAGCTAAGGCCCTGACGGAGTCAAATCTGGCCAGCAATATTAGAAATAACAGAAAAGGATTTTATAGGTATGTGAGAGAAAAAAGGAAAACGAGAGAGAATGTGGGACCCCTCCGGAAGGATACGGGTGACCTGGTTACTGAGGATATGGAGATAGCTGAAATATTCTACAACTTTTTTGCCTCGGTCTTCACTGGCAACCACTCGAACCACACCGCCCAAATCACAGAGGATGTTGGCTGGGTCTGGGAGAGTGAAGAACCACCCAGGGTAGGAGCAGATCAGGTCCATGAACACCTAGAGAACCTGAAGGTGCACAAGTCCATGTGACCTGATGAGATACATCCACGGGTCTTGAAGGAACTGGCGGCTGAAGTTGCTAGGCCACTAGCCATCATATTTGAGAGGTCCTGGCAGTCTGGTGAGGTTCCTACAGATTGGAAAAGGGCAAACATAACCCCCATCTTTAAAAAAGGGACCAAGGACAACCCGGGAAACTACAGGCCAGTCAGTCTTACCTCTGTGCTAAGTAAAATCATGGAACAGATTCTCCTGGTAGCTGTACTAAGGCACATAAAAAATAACCAAGTGGTTGGTGACAGCCAACAAGGCTTCACTAGGGGCAAGTCGTGCCTCACTAATTCAGTGGCCTTCTATGACAAAGCTACAGCGCTGGTTGACGTGGGTAAAGCAACGGATGTCATTTTCCTGGACTTGTGCAAGGCGTTTGACACTGTCCCACATGACATCCTTGTCTCTAAAATGGAGAGACACGGATTTGACAGATGGACCACTCAGTGGATAAAGAACTGGCTGGATGGTCACACTCAAAGAGTTGTGGTCAATGGTGCGATGTCTACATGGAGACCAGTGTCAAGCGGTGTTCCTCAGGGGTCTGTTCTGGGTCCAGTGCTGTTCAACATCTTTGTCAGCGACATGGATGACAGCATTGAGTGCACCCTCAGTAAGTTTGCCGTTGACACCAAGTTGTGTGGTGCCGTGGACTCCCTTGAGGGAAGAGATGCCATCCAGAGGGACCTTGATGGGCTTGAGAATTGGGCCAGTGCAAACTGCATGAGCTTCAACAAGTCAAAACGCAAGGTCCTTCACCTGGGTGGGGCCAATCCTAGGCACAAATACAAACTGCACACAGAGTGGGTTGAGAGTAGCCCTGAAGAGAAGGATTTGGGGGTGTTTATAGATGAGAAGCTCAACATGAGCCGGCAGTGCGCTCATGCAGCCCGGGTAGCCAACCACATCCTGGGATGTATCAAGGAAGTGTGGTCAGCAGGTCAAGAGAGGTGATTCTCCCCCTCTACTCTGCTCTTGTGAGACCCCACCTCGCATACTGCGTCCAGTTCTGGTGTCCCCACCATAAGAGAGACATAGATTTGTTGGAGCATGTTCAGAGGAGGGCCACAAGGATGATCCAGGGGCTGGAGCACCTCTGCTATGAGGACAGGTTGTGGGAGCTGGGATTGTTCAGCCTTGAAAAGAGAAGACTTCGGAGGGACCTAATAGCTGCCTTCCAATACCTGAAGGGAACCTACAGGAAGGCTGGGGAGGGACTTTTTACAAGAGTGTCCACTGATAGGACAAGGGGAAATGGGTTTAAGTTGAAGGAGAACAGATTTAGATTAGATCTTAGGAAGAAATTCTTCAGTACGAGGGTGGTAAGACTTTGGAATAAATTGCCCAGAGAAGTTGTGGATGCCCCCTCTCTGGAGGTGTTCAAGGGCAGGTTGGACAGAGCCTTGAGTAGCCTGATCTAGTTGAGAGGCGTCCCTTTCCATGACAGGGAGGTTGGATTAGATGATCTGTAAGGTCCCTTCCAGCCTATGCCATTCTATGTTTCATGTCTTCTCTTACAGTTCCTGAAGCTCTGACCAAAATGCAAATTTTTTATATTGGACAGTTCTTTTAGGCCTTTATGTTTAGTAGGAAAACTGGGAGTAACACTAAGATTTTCCCCTACTGGAAGAAACGATTATTGTTTCCTGCTCTTCATGCAGGATTTGATGAGGGGGGTGAGAAAGTTGGCAGGGGATTAGAGTCATTTTCTTTCCTTGCAAGTTTCCTTCCAAACAGATATTTGGAATAGTTTGTTGGCTTACTTCTGAGACTAAGTTTCTAGCACAGTAGTACTGATTTGTTTGGCGGCAAACTCTGAGGATCGGGGTGGGTATATACATACATAGATATATTTTTTTATTTGTATATTTATTTTAATGAAATGGAAGTGTCATCTGAACATGTAAATATGAAGAGAGAAGCCCTTTTTTAGAAACTTGTTTTAGGCAGAGTTTATAAAGCAGAGAAGAAAGTTGACTGGCACTGATGATGCTGGATCAGGTTGCTGTTCAGGTTTCTGTGTCAAAATTTATGCTAGGGCATTGCTTCATGTCTTTTGAGGCACAGCAATGAAAGCAAACTAAGAGCAAACTAAATTATGACACAAAGTTTTACAAGGTTTTTGTATTGCTTATATGCACTGAGTCTGGATGCAAAGTGAGGCAGCTCACTGAAGCAAAACTGACATCAGAAAGAGAACTAAAAAAACAACCATTCATTTTTAGTCTTTCTCCTGTCCTTCATTTCTAGTACTTGTGTAAGATCATTGAGTTGAAGCTCATAGTTTAGGCAAAACGATCAATTGACTTCTCATTGTTACTCTATTTGCTACAGCTGGAAAAGAAAGTGGAGTCTTTAAACCGTGAAATGGAGGAGACGAACTCTGAACTGAATATGCTCCTTCAGCGGCGGGACAGAGAAAACCAAGAAGGAGGGAATTTGGTAGCCATATTGAGATCCGATATTGAGCAGTCCAAGGATGAAAGGTTTGTGTATATCTTGGGTTATATAATGCTTAGTGGTTGGCTTCTTGTTTGCTTGTTTTCTCACTTTTTGTGAAGAAATCAATAACTAGGCAAAATTAAGTGAACTCAAATAGATAGATAGTGTAGGATGATGATATGTTGGCTTCATCTGTGAGGTTTTTTGAGTGTGTTTTGTGTTGTGTTTTTTTTATTACAAACCTGTCTTGATATGGAGAGCAAGGGTTTTTTTCTTCCTGGTTTTTTTTTTGTGGTCTGATGGAGACTTTGGTGTTTTGGGGTTTCCACTGTCTATAATCTTTGAAAAAACTAGGAAATGGAGAAAAGGAGATGATTCTTCCCCTCTACTCTGCTCTTGTGAGACCTCACCTGGAGTACTACGTTCAGCTCTGGGGCCCCCAACATAAGAAGGATGTGGACCTGTTGTAGTGAGTCCAGAGGAGGACCACAAAGATGAGAGAGGGCTGGAGCACCTCTGCTATGGAGACATGCTGAGAGAGTTGGGGTTGTTCAACCTGGAGAAGAGAAGGCTTCAGGGAGAACTTCTAGCAGCCTTCCGGTACCTGAAAGGGCTACAAGAAAGCTGGAGAGGGACTTTTTACAGGGCGTGTAGTGATAGGACAAAGGGTAATGGCTTTAAACTGAAAGAGAGTAGATTTTTGATTAGATAGAAGGAAGAAATTTTTTACACCGAGAGTGGTGAGGCACTGGAACAGGTTGCCCAGAGGAGTTGTGGATGCCCCATCCCTGGAAGTGTTCAAGGCCAGGTTGGATGAGGCTTTGAGCAACGTTGTCTAGGGAAAGTGTCCCAGCCCATGGCGAGTGGGTTGGAAGTAGATGATCTTTGAGGTCCCTTCCAACCCAAACCATTCTGTGATGTTTGTGAAAGCCTTTTGATCATAGAAACCTTTCAGTGCAGTGTAGATTGATTTGATATCTCGCTTGAATGTGTGGGTTAGAGAGAAGCTGTCATGCTGCATAAGCTTCTAGAAGAATTCCCTTTCTCACCTTTAAGAAACCGGCTTACTGTTTTTTCGAACTATAATGCTTTCATAAACATCATTTTTGTTATCTACTCTGCCAGAACACCTCTAGTTATTTTGATGTCACAGATATTACAGTAGTAGGCGTGTTCTCCCTACTGATGCTTCCACAGATGTGGAATCCTGAGATGTTGTGACCGCAGTATGATCTCTCCATCTACCTGTGGAGATGATGACAAAGGTTTTTTGCTGAGCCTGCTCTGTGAAAATGGCCTTGTTTTTTTGTGAGTCATCTGAATCATCTTCACTGATAACTGTCAAACTATGGCAAGATGTCCATTTTAGGCTGTCCGTTTTTCAGTAAGTTCAAAGTGTCTTTTAAATCGAGTACATGCCATTTTTGCACTGTTCAATATGCTTTTTTTTCTAGGAAAAAAATGCAGGAATCTTATCAGCATCTTTTGAAATTGCTTATGGAGTTGGTGAAGGCCACAATAGCTACTGAGGACCTTATCTGTAGCAAGATTGGTCTTTGCCTTGATGACAGTCTGGCTTCCGGAGATTCTAGAGGAAGTCAAAGCATTATGGAAGAAATGGGATTCATGCAGTGTTTCAAAGCAAGAGAAAAGCATCACCCAGAAAAAGGTGAGTACAAATCTACATAACCAGATGTAGTCATTTAATGGTCTTGAAAAACACCTTTTCATTTTCTTTTATACGGATGAGGTTCAGAAAGGGGATACATCTTGTTGCAGTGTTTTCTGTGTCTCTTTCAAAGTTGCTCCACGCTTGAGAGACTATCAGTGTTCTTTCATTTTAATTATTTTAATAGTGCGTTTCTGGAAAAGGCCGAATGGATTGTAAGGCAGGAAAGGTGAACTTCATGTACGCAGTGTTTTAGGCCCTGATGTGTGGCACAATATTTCCAAACGTTTTGAAAGACTGCCTTGATTTCTCACCGTTGAGTTATCGATGTGTACAAGTTTTCACCTTGCTTGGTCCTGAAGGTGCATTACAATGTCACTGTCTGATGTTGGGTATCTGAGTGGCCAGTTCTGTGTCATTTTTCTGTGTTTTTAAATAGCTTGCTTGTTTTCAGTAGATGAGCTGCTTGATGAAACTCTCACAGAACACAACCAGCTGTCTCCAGTGACTGATGAGAGGTCCGAGTTGAGCCAATACTTATGTGAAAGTGTTTTTACAAAGCCAGAATTGGCATGTGAAAATGAAGACATGATACTGAAAATTGGTCATCGTTTGCACACTGCAGTGGAGAGACTTCTGGAACTGGTTACAGAATCAACTAACCAAGTAAAACTTTTAAATCTGTATAGATGTATAATTATACTGAAAATATGACATCTGTTTTAAGGCTTGTGTGTTTAGCACCCTTTAGGATTTACTACTAAAAAGAAACATACTGTGTCTGAATACATTACAAGTTATCAGTATAGGGAGACACGTGCATCTCCCACTTCTTACAATGAAGGTTTTGGTCTTATTTAATCACTTTTCTCGAATGAGATTTTAACAACTTTTTTTTCTCCTAGCAGATCTGTAGGAAGGCTATAAGATTTATAAGATTTAATCTGGGATTTTAGATGCATTTGGTAACTTCTGGACACCAAAAGTTAAGGGGTTTTGAAGGGGTTTTAGCACACTTCACGTCAACACTTCTTCAACATTGATAAACAGGTTCAAGAAAACTCAGTCCTAGTTAAAATGTTTTGGGAATATGTAGATAGCAGGAAGCAAACATCATTGTAATTATATAGTGCTTATTTGTGATAAAAGGAGCTGGACTCAATATCATGAAAGAATTTGAGTATTTCAATACTGAGTTTTCCAGTGTCTAGACATTCAACTTTGGAAAGAGAAGCTGTAAATCTGAGGTAGGTGCTGTATACATTTAGAGGATTGATTTTAGTGCGACAGTAATTAGCCCTTAAATTAAGAGAAAATGTGAAGGGAAGGAATATATCTGAAATGCATCTTCTTGTCAGGTATTTTGTGCAACCTAGAGATAAGTGTCTGTGTGAAATGTATATTCACCATTTTTTAAAAATCCCTCCTAGAATGAGGTGCTTAAATTTGTGCTATTGGATACTGATGCTGGTTCCACTAGCATGTAGCTAACTTGTGGTTAAAGCGCTTGCCTAAGCCATGGCAGATCTAGATTCTAGGTCACCTTCATCAGCTACAGTGAAGCATACTCTGCTTACCTCTGTGAAAGTCCTATCCACCAGGATAAGCTACATATGAAATAAATGGGAATGGGGCTGATCTATTTCTTTCCTTTGATCTTGAGACGTTGCAAGATACATAGTCTCAGAGAACTGGTGCCGTACCTTGGAAACCTGATGATGTATTGACTTCACTATTAGACATGCCTGAATCTCTCAAAGAATTTAAGTGCAAGGATGCTTTGAATTTCAGGTAGTTCAGGGAGTGTCAAGCTGAGCAGCTTAGCCAACAGGGAGGTATCTCTTTTTATGCACAGTAAAGAAACTTATGTGCCTAAGGAAGATTTGTAGCAAAAATACAGGTATGTGAGTACAGGGAATCACCAAAGTGTCCAGGGCTTTGGACAAAGGCAACTTCAAAACCTGGACCTTAATGCATAAGTGTTATTTAAAGAAAACAGGAGGTTTTGTTCAAGTGTCTGTGGTACTGTTATACTGCATGTGTATCCAAAATCTAATGCCAGGGGAAATTGTTTACTTCAGCTGGAGAAAATGCATGAAAACCATGCACAATTTGAAGAAGAATTCAGCCGCCGAAATCGGGAAACTGCCCAAGCGGTTAGTCAGCACCAGGAACTAATGGAGTGCCTCAGCGAGGAAAGTGAGGCCAAGAACCAGCTGGCACTGGAGCTTCACAAGGCAGAGGGTAAGAAAATGAAACCAATATGAAGAGATTTTGATGTCATCTTCTCATAGGTTATTCCTCCAAATATCTACGGTACGCCTTTTGTGTCTTTTGTCATTGATTTGCTTGTCTAGAATCCATTTTCAGATTGTTAAGTTACTTGAAGCATGAGTCTTGTCTTGCAAATCTACTGCTTTTAATTCTCTTTATGAGAATTGGCTTTCCCTGGGGCAAATGTGATAGTGCTTAGTCCTGTCATTATACCATTGACTGCGTGTGAAAAATACTGTCATTTTTAAAACAGCGGTTTGCATTCCTGCATGACTAAACATGGGAGCTTGGATTATTGAAAAGAAGATGTATTCCAAGTGTAAATCAGCCCACCTCTCTGGCCTTGGAAAGATTCAGCATGAACTAGAGCAAAGTTTGATGGCAGTGGAGGCATAATCAGATTCTGTAAGAAAAGGCAGAAAGGCTGAGGCTGTTGATCTCAATGCTACCATAGGCTGCGTCTCGACAGCCTCATTGCCCCTCATGAAGATTACAACTTCAGGTCTCCACCTTCGCTTAGGAGCATCTTTGAGGGTTTCCATTGTCCTTCACATTGAGTTTCTCTCTCTAATCATGGCATCTGCTTTCCATTCCTCTTTTCAGTCATGCTCCTTAGGCTTATTTGGTCTTTCCAAGATGCTGTTTCCTTCCTTTCTGTGATTCATTTCTGGATTTCTTGGGCTCTGAATTTAATGCTTGGTCTTACTTTTTGGAGATTCTGTTTCTTTGAACTTCAGCCCGCAGCAGAGGACGTGTCAGGCTATGCTATGTTGTGAGGTGGTCCTAGGCCATTCAAAGCTTAACAATCCTCGTATACATCCCCTGTTTTGGAGACATTTTGTGACATGAGAGCCTCATAAAATCTGTTAGAATACATTAACTGGTACATTTTATTCCTTAAGATACTTCAAAAAGCCTAGCTACAGTGTAAATTTAAATTATTTTGCATGTCTTCCTTTCTATGTCACCTTCTATTGTTTGCATAAAATTATTTGTGTTTTCAAGCTGCTTTTTTCCAACAGATGAGTTTGTCTACTGCTTTATTTGCATTTTGACTTGGCATTTTAGGCATTATTGAAGGCTATGTTGCAGAAAAAGCTGCGTTGGAAGAGGCCTTGAATCTGAAAGAGGAATCTGAGCGTCGCCTTGTTGGGGAGCTGGAGAATATGCGTGAACGCTTCCAGGAGCTAACCCAGGAGCAAGCAATTCTTGGTGAGGAGTGGGTATGACACTTAGTGGAAAACAAATTTACCTTCAGCTAGGGCATGCTGCAATGTGTTTCAGTCTTTGGTTTGATGACGTAGTGAGCAGCTCAGTCTCATACACAGGTTAGCAGGGCCTTCCTGTAAAAGAAAATAAAATAAAGCAGCTGGTTCTTTGCTTATAAGGTGATAGTACTGTTAGTGAAGAGTACTGCTGTAGTCTCATGCTTAGTTAGAAATGGGAAGTGTCTGAGAAAATAAAAGGTATGTATTAACTACAGGCAGGTAGTTGCAACTAGTAAGTAACTGAAATTATGATTATTTGACACTGCAGTCAAAGAGAAGAATTGGAGCTTCAAGGCTTTTGTCTGCTTCCAGGACTAAGGAGGAGATAGCTTAATAATGATGAAAGAAATAAAATACTCCTGAAAGATTATTTGAATTGTTGCATCATGAAACAATTGTGGTGATGATGTGTACTTAGTTTCATACATAAGCTTTTCCCTTGCTCCCCAGCCTTGTCCTGTCAAAACACACACACATGATCAGTAAGGGTGACTGTGGCAAGATTTTAATGATCAAGCTCGAAGTCTGCTTAGGTTTTTAAAGGAGAGTACGCATGGGTTGAAAAAGCTGTGTGAGGTGGTGTTGTTGGAGAGGATAAGGTGAGGCAAGTATCTTAAACTTTTATATGAAGGTTGACTCACTGCAAGCCAAAGACAGCCACTGAAATACCAAATTGAACTCAGATAAGTGGGTGCAAATAAGCAGACTACATAACTCCTTCCCCCTCTCCACCACTCTCTCAGCCCCACAGAGTATGTGATACAAAGTAAGCGAACTACAGGGAGCTTGTGTAGAGAAGTGGAGTAGGATGAAGGGGAACTCTTCAACATACTAGGTGGAGTATAGTAACACTCAACAGATGGAAGTTGGTGGTGTGTAACTCACACTGCAGCTGTTGGACCACACATTTTAACAGTAACAGCAATGATTTAATAAAGATCCCGAAGAATCTCAGCATAATATAACTGGCTTACATGTAGGACATTTTTTTTGATTCACAGAAGAGTATTCAGAGATGTTATGTGATTTGCACTATGCACAAACTCAAGTCTAACTCATGCTGATCATTAATAGAATCACAGAATGGTTTGGACTGGAAGGAACCTCAAAGATCATCTAGTTCCAGCCTCCCTGCCATGGGCAGGGACACCCTCCACTACACCAGGTTGCCCAAAGCCTCATCCAACCTGGCCTTGAACACTTCCAGGGATGGGGCATCCACAGCTTCTCTGGGCAACCTGTTCCAGCGCCTCACCACCCTCTGAGTGAAAAATTTCTTCCTTATATCTAATCGAGATCTCCCCTCTTTCAGTTTAAAGCCATTGCCCCTTGTCCTATTGCTACAGGCCCTTGTAAAAAGTCCCTCTCCAGCTTCCCTGTAGGCCCTCTTTAAGTACTGGAAGGCTGCAATAAGATCACCCCAGAGCCTTCTCTTCTCCAGGCTGAACAGCCCCAACTCTCTCAGCCTGTCTCCATAGCAGAGGTGCTCCAGCCCTCGGATCATCTTTGTGGCCTCCTCTGGACTCGCTCCAGCAGCTCCATGTCCTTCTTGTGTTGGGGACCTCAGAGCTGAACGCAGTATTCCAGGTGGGGTCTCACGAGAGCAGAGCAGATAGGCAGAATCCCCTCCTTCGACCTGCTGGCCACACTTCTTTGGGTGCAGCTCAGGACACGGTTGGCTTCCTGGGCTGCCAGCGCACATTGCCGGCTCATGTTGAGCTTCTCATCCACCAACACTTCCAAGTCCTTTTCCTCAGGGCTGCTCTCAATCCATTCTCTGCCCAGCCTGTACTTGTGCTTGGGATTGCCCCAACCCATAATAATGAATCTGCGCATCATTTAAATAGCATTATATAGTTTTAACTTCTGGAATTTTCAGCTTTAATGTCATTCTAATACTTCTATAAGTGAATTTCTCTGTATCATATTCCAGTAGAAATTTATCACTTGAGATCATTGCCTTTCCATTTCTGGTAATGCCAGCATTACGTTACCCTCAGCTATGTCATCACGATGCTACCTTCAGCTATGTTGCGTAGATCTTTACTGCCTGAGCAGACTGCGTAACAGATAGATGTACATAGTGTGTGCTTATGTCACAAATAAAGACAGTAAGAAACAGTTATCTAGTGAATTTCTCTGTTGTCAGTAGCAGAGGAATGTAAAGACTCTAGGTTTCAGGGTATCAGCCCAAATTCTATAGGAGGGGTGGTTTGACTGGACACGGTATATATGTTGCAATTATCTGTGCACTTCTCAGGAGCCTTTGTTGTAGCCTCCTGCCTGGCTTTCGGCCCTACTGTTTTGTTGCTCTGCAGCTCTTGTCTGCCTCTTGCCTCTCCCCTACTTCATCTTTTCTTCTCGTTACCTTGCTGCTCTTCACGTCTCTTCTGACTCTTGTCTCTACCATTGTCCTGTTCTTGTGGGCTGCCATCCTTCTGTGTTCTTTCTCTGACTCTGCACTTGACCTTTCAAATATAGTGCAGTCAAAATACTCATGTATATACTCATAGAATAGTTTGGGTTGGAAGGAACCTATAAAGGTCATCTAGTCCAGCCCTCCAGCAATGAGCAGAGACATCTTCAATTAGAATAGAGTAGAATATTTCAGTTGGAAGGGACTTAAAATGATCATCTATTCCAACTGCCTGACTTCTTCAGGGCTGACCAAAAGTTAAAGCATATTATTAAGGGCATTGTCCAAATGCCTTTCAAACACTGACAGGCTTAGGGCATTGACCACCTCTCTAGGAAGCCTGTTACAGTGTTTGACCACCCTCGCGGTAAAGAAATGTTTCCTAATGTCCAGTGTAAACCTCCCCTATCACAGCTTTGAACCATTCCCACGTGTCCTATGACTGGATATCAAGGAGAAGAAATCAGCACCTCCCTCTCCACTTCCCCTCCTCAGGAAGCTGTAGAGAGTGATGAGGTTGCCCCTCAACCTCCTTTTCTTCAAACTAGACAAACCCAGAGTCGTCAGCTGGTCCTCATAGGACATTCCTTCCAGCCCTTCCATCAGCAACTAGATCAGGTTACTTAGAGCCCTGACCGCCCTGACCAGCCTGACCTTGTATGTTTCCAGGGATGGAGCATCTACTACCTGTCTAGGCCACCTGTTCCAGTGTTTCACCACCCTCATCATAAAAAATTTTTTCCTTATGCCTAGACTGAATATACCCTCGTTAGTTTAAAACCATTACCCCTTCTCTTATTGCTACAGGCCCTATTAAAAGGTACTGCATATGTTAGTATTAAAAGTTGTGTCCATCTCTGACTACTCATATGACATCTTAACAATACCTTATGAATACATACATTGTTATTATTATTAAATACCTTATGATTGTGTGCTACAGACCACCCAATCAGGAGGACCAAGTGGATGAGGCTCTACATAGGCAGACAAGAGTTGCTGCTCGTTCACAAGTCCTGGTCCTCATGGGGGATTTTAACCACCCTGATATCAGTTGGAAAAACAACACGGCGGGGAACAAGCAATCCAGAGGATTCCTGGAACGCATTAACAACAACTTCCTTATCCAAGTGGTAGAGGAAACAACAAGGAGAGGTGCCATGTTAGACCTCATTCTCATCCATAGGGAAGGGCTGGTAGGTAATGTTGATCTCATGGGTAGCCTTGGCTGCAGTGACCATGAGATGGTGGAGTTTGAGATCCTAAGGGCAGCTAAGAGGGGGAAGCTCAGCAAGCTTGAAACCCTCGATTTCAGAAGAGCTGACTTTTGCTGCTTCAGGAACCTCCTTGGTAGCGTGCCATGGGATAAAGCCCTGGAAGGACTGGGAGCCCAAGATTGCTGGTTGACTTTCAAGGATCATCTCCTCCGAGTTCAAAGGCATTGCATCCCTAAAAGGAAGAAACCGGGCAAAAACACCAGAAGACCTATATGGATAAGCAAAGAACTCCTGGCTAAAATCAAATACAAAAGGGGATTACACAAAGCATGGAAGCAGGAACTGGTAACCTGGGATGAGTACAAGGAAGTTGCTCGTGTACTCAGAGACCAGGTTAGAAAAGCTAAGGCCCTGACGGAGTCAAATCTGGCCAGCGATATTAGAAATAACAGAAAAGGATTTTATAGGTATGTGAGAGAAAAAAGGAAAACGAGAGAGAATGTGGGACCCCTCCGGAAGGATACGGGTGACCTGGTTACTGAGGATATGGAGATAGCTGAAATATTCTACAACTTTTTTGCCGCGGTCTTCACTGGCAACCACTCGAACCACACCGCCCAGATCACAGAGGATGTTGGCTGGGTCTGGGAGAGTGAAGAACCACCCAGGGCAGGAGCAGATCAGGTCCGGGAACACCTAGAGAACCTGAAGGTGCACAAGTCCATGGGACCTGATGAGATACATCCACGGGTCCTGAAGGAACTGGCGGCTGAAGTTGCTAGGGCACTAGCCATCATATTTGAGAGGTCCTGGCAGTCTGGTGAGGTTCCTACAGATTGGAAAAGGGCAAGCATAACCCCGATCTTTAAAAAAGGGACCAAGGACAACCCGGGAAACTACAGGCCAGTCAGTCTTACCTCTGTGCTAAGTAAAATCATGGAACAGATTCTCCTGGTAGCTGTACTAAGGCACATAAAAAATAACCAAGTGGTTGGTGACAGCCAACAAGGCTTCACTAGGGGCAAGTCGTGCCTCACTAATTCAGTGGCCTTCTACGACAAAGCTACAGCGCTGGTTGACGTGGGTAAAGCAACGGATGTCATTTTCCTGGACTTGTGCAAGGCGTTTGACACTGTCCCACATGACATCCTTGTCTCTAAAATGGAGAGACACGGATTTGACAGATGGACCACTCAGTGGATAAAGAACTGGCTGGATGGTCACACTCAAAGAGTTGTGGTCAATGGTGCGATGTCTACATGGAGACCAGTGTCAGGCGGTGTTCCTCAGGGGTCTGTTCTGGGTCCAGTGCTGTTCAACATCTTTGTCAGCGACATGGATGTCAGCATTGAGTGCACCCTCAGTAAGTTTGCCGTTGACACCAAGTTGTGTGGTGCCGTGGACTCCCTTGAGGGAAGAGATGCCATCCAGAGGGACCTTGATGGGCTTGAGAATTGGGCCAGTGCAAACTGCATGAGCTTCAACAAGTCAAAACGCAAGGTCCTTCACCTGGGTGGGGCCAATCCTAGGCACAAATACAAACTGGGCACAGAGTGGGTTGAGAGTAGCCCTGAAGAGAAGGATTTGGGGGTGTTTATAGATGAGAAGCTCAACATGAGCCGGCAGTGCGCTTATGCAGCCCAGGTGGCCAACCACATCCTGGGATGTATCAAGAGAAGTGTGGTCAGCAGGTCAAGAGAGGTGATTCTCCCCCTCTACTCTGCTCTTGTGAGACCCCACCTCGCATACTGCGTCCAGTTCTGGTGTCCCCACCATAAGAGAGACATAGATCTGTTGGAGCGTGTTCAGAGGAGGGCCACAAGGATGATCCAGGGGCTGGAGCACCTCTGCTACAAGGACAGGTTGTGGGAGCTGGGATTGTTCAGCCTTGAAAAGAGAAGACTTCGGAGGGACCTAATAGCTGCCTTCCAATACCTGAAGGGAACCTACAGGAAGGCTGGGGAGGGACTTTTTACAAGGGTGTCCACTGATAGGACAAGGGGAAATGGGTTTAAGTTGAAGGAGAACAGATTTAGATTAGATCTTAGGAAGAAATTCTTCAGTACGAGGGTGGTAAGACTTTGGAATAAATTGCCCAGAGAGGTTGTGGATGCCCCCTCCCTGGAGGTGTTCAAGGGCAGGTTGGACAGAGCCTTGAGTAGCCTGATCTAGTTGAGAGGCGTCCCTTTCCATGACAGGGAGGTTGGATTAGATGATCTCTGAGGTCACTTCCAGCCTATGCCTTTCTATGATTACCTTAAGAGAAAATTGAATAGTGGGCTCGTGCAGGTTGTCCTGGCTTGCAGAGTCTATGCTCGTTTACCCCAGTAAGCAGAGGAAGAGGTGGGAGAAGATCTCTTTTCCTCATGGGAAAGACAGGAGAACATAAACGGATTCAGGGGCTGTAACTGAAACTATGTATGTTGTGTTTGCTTTACAACGGCAGCTATGGCCTCGAGTAATATGTCCCACAGGAAAGGCAAAATAATTCCATGATACTGTTGAACAGAAGTACATCGGTGTGTTATGGAAACATTTGACAGGTTACGGTCTCTAAGTCTGTGCCAGTGAGTCCTGCTGGACTGAATCCTGCTTTGAATCCCTTGGCAGGAACTGAAATGGGGGTTTGAGGCATTAATTATTCCATGTCTATCTGGGGAAAATTACAAAAGGAGAATATTGGTTGTCCTGGAAAATGCATAGATGACTATCTATGAATGTTGCAACAAACTTGCATGGTTATAACATAGAGCCATTTCTAGAGTAGCTCTAGTCTAAATCATTGATCAAGACATGTCGTCAGAAGCTTTGTGTCGTAATAACGATGAAGTGTATTTTTACTAAATAAGAGGTAGGCACTATCTGTATTACATGGGAGTTTTCAGTGATTTAGAAGATGGAGCGGATCGCGGTGTCCTTTTCTTGTCTTGTACATGTCTTTGTGTTTTGATTTCTAGGAACGCCTATTGCTAATGTAGTACAAAAAGAAGGTTCAGGTTTGTAATGTGTGGGCTTTTTCTGGTTTGTGTTGCTGTAACACTGAGTGAACAAATTGATAGCTTGGATTTTTATTTTAACAAAGAGGAATAGTACTTCATAAATAGGCCCAAGAAATTACTGGGATTATTAATATCTTGGCAAAAAAAAAGTTGTAACTTCTGTGATATGTCAGAAAACAACTAAAACTAAGAATATTCAAATCACTGATCAATATTTAAAGGAAAAAAGAGGTTTTGCTGCTGTTAGGCTTAAAATACATTGTGCCATTATTTTCATGTTTGCCAGCTTCATTTTTTCTTTTGAGGGGATAGGATGGGTTGTAAGCTTGCCTTGAGCTTCTAATGATACATAGTAGGCTGTTAAAATGAATAAACTAATTTAAAGGGGGGAAAAAAGGATAAAATATTTGAGACAGTATAAAATGGAGGGCTAAAAGTAATACAGCAAGAACTGAAGGAAGTCTTAAGAGAGACTAGAGAAATGTAACTGAATGGATAGGCAGATCAGGAAAACAGAGGGGAGAGCAAAATGATAAGGAAGGCTAGTTGTGGAAGGAAAGATGAAACCAAACACAAACAAGAAGGATCTGTAGTTTTACACTGACTTTGGACGTCTAATGCTAGAGTAATATTGGTAGGTACTAAATTGAAAGAGGCATTTTTAATTTTTTTTTTTTCCCCCCTAAACTGAAGTGTGCATTAATTCCTGAGGAGGAAACATTTAGATCTGATAAATTCATAGCTGTCATGATTATGTTTTGTGATTTACTCAAAATATAATTCTTACCATAGTTTTAGATTAATTTTATTTATACACACACATATATATTCATAGATATGTTCTCTTGCATATTCACTGTCTTCTTTCTAGACTTCAAAGTGGGGGAAAGACACTAGGTAAACCAAGTCCCTGAGGGGAATAAAAAAGAATTATCTAGGTAAATTCCAGTTAGTGTTAAAAAGCTGCACTGGGCTGACTTGCCTGTTACCATTTCTTTATTCTTTCTGTCCATTCAGATTTCCCTCAAACACTATGTTTATTGATCATATTTTTGGTAACTACCTCACTGTCTTGAAGTTTGCTGCTGCCTGCTGAATGAGAGGGAACATCTAACCTAGCTGGTTAGAGTTTGTTTGGGAATTGACTTTCTCCCAATAGCTGCAGTCCAGCTCTTACGAGCAGCTCATTAGAACTTGAACAGTTGCATTTTTTGTAAGTGCTGAGCCCTCAAATTCATCCCCTTTTTCCCACCCTAGCCATCTGTAGTACTCTTCCTCTGGTTTGGAGTTGTTTGTAGTACGTGGAAGATATAAGAAATAGAAATCATGTCGTCTGGAGTTGGTTGACATCGCTTTTTCCTTGGAAAGCTGATGCCTCCTGCCTTTTTTGATGTGGAGTACTAATATGAGTAGAATGGCCTCGCTAATAAAATACACTTAGAATGGAGCTTGGCAGTTGCTAGTGATGGAGCGATGATCTTGGGAGTGGGGAGGAGTGTGCTGGGGCATTACCAAAGTGGAATTGCATGATTTGAATTAGCGTTAATAAATAGCAGGTTTGTCCCTACAAAAAAAAAAAACTAAACAAACCAACAAAACCAAAAACAAAGAAAACAACTGCAATCTGATAATCTATTCATGTTGCTTGAAATTACTTTTATACACTTGGAGAACATGTGCCTTAAAAAAAAATAATTAAAAAATTGTTCGAACAGATTATACTTACTGAGATTGAAAACGTTTCATAGAAAGCAGGTTTCAAATTTTGTCAATTCCATGTAAAATCTGTTAGCCTAATTTCTTTTTTCCATTAACTTGCATTTCTGTGGTGGCCATGACTGTTTATTTCAGTTTTGTCTAATCCATATTTTGTTCCTCAAAAAGCAATAGTGTTCCTTTCGAGGCTAAAAAGAAGCCGTCAGCTCGTTAATGATAGAAATATAGCCATTTCTTTGGATGTAGAAGGAAAAATTCCTGCGCTTGTTTTAACAAAAGCTTTCTTTTCGGAGGGAGCTAGCATCTCCAGCAGTTCCTCCAAGTCCTTTATTCATCCTCTGATTTGTATTTGTCACCCAATAGCCAACTTAAAACGGCAGGAGAAGCCCAGTGACAGGGTCCCTGTCCCTAAGGGAGGTCAGGGCTCTGAACATATGGTTGTGTTTTCCTTCAGCTGGCGTGGGTCATGCTCTCCCATTGACAGTACCCATGTACACTGTGCATCCTGAAGAGTTCAAGTGGCTGATAAACAATTATTGGTCCATTTTGGTTGGTTTCAAAATCTACTATGGGTGCTTAGCAAATCTGACAGACAGTTAGAGCTTGGTACAGCTCCGTATCTGCCTAGTTTTCTTTTGCTCAATTAACCTTTTAGTTTTATCTGCCATATTTTATTATTGTCTTAATGCAGAGAAAGTATAGTTGCTACAGTAAGAGACCAGGGTGACTAAATCATGAAATCATGGGGTTGCTGTGGACCTCAAAAGCTCATTTAGTCCATATTTTTGTCCCAAAACAGAATTTGCTTTACTTGTTTCTCTTTGTTCAGCCTCTTTAATTTCCAGAGACAGATTTCCCAGTCCCTGCACACTCTGTTCCATTATCTTTGTTGCAGTGACACTTTCCTCAATGTTTAACATAAATGCTATTGTGTCGTTCTAAGCTTGTGACACTTATCCTCTTAAGCATGAACATGGAAATGTTCGTGTTTCTTGGCTTATTTCAAAGTGTCTAGAAATTCAATTGAATACCTGTGGATAGTGAAGCACTAGAAAAGATGTTATAAGGAGGCCGTGGTATCACTTTTGAAGTTTTGTAACAGCAACTTAAAAGGGTGTTAGATCAGAAATCATGTGGATTGAGTTGATCATGCTTGGAAAAGGGAATTGTCCCGTTCTGGGAACTGGGCTGGATGGCTAGTTAAGGTCCTTGTTGGAATAACACTTAGCTTTTTTTTTTATGACTGAAAACATTTAAAATGAATAATGGAACATTTAAAAGGTAAAATAATGAGCTCTTGTAGGATCTTACTTTAAATACTAAATGGCTGGACTTCTATTTTCATGTCCAGGTTAGTTTTATCTATATTCACATTAAAATAATATTGCATCAAGTACGTTCACAGTAGAGTCTCAGTTTGAGTCTCAGTGTATTCAGTGCATCCAGCTGATTGCAAATGGAGTTATAAATTATTATATATTATTATGCAGGTATAAACTGGCTCTTGACAACCTAAGTAATCTTGAGCTATGTACATTTTCATAGTTTTGGTATTTCTTTTGCAGTTTGTGTAGAGCAAATACGTGCCATCTTTTCCCCAGGTGTTTCTTGCCTTTGTAGCCTCAGAATTGGACTGATTTTTCTGTAAGTGTGACTTTTCTCTAGGTTTTAATCCCCGCTCAGGTTAGGAGAACAAGATTGACTTTACTTTCTCATAGCAGCTAACTTTAGAGTAGAGCTGGGCTCTGGTGGCCACTGAGAAGATGGACTGGGCGCTAACTCAACAGCGTGATGTCACCAGCAGTATCCAGTATGGCACGAGGCAGAGGAGTAATTGAGAAGCTGACCTGAGTGTTGGAGGTCTAAGGAGGATCTTGGCATCGCAATTTGGAGGAACCGAGAATTCAGTATTGGATGGCTTGATTGGGAAGAGATTTGAAGTAGAGTGGAAAGTTGGGATGGAAGGGGATTACAAGGATTTAGGATGGAATACTGAAGGAGGGGGCAGTTGGAAGCATGGGTACGAGAGACTAGGTGGCTGAAAGTGGGGTGAGGGCTTAAATTTAGGGATGGAGCGCATCTGGAATATATCTGCAACCAGCACTTACTTTGGGATTGAGGACAGATGCTATGTCCTCCTTTACTACATAGTCTTAACAGAAATGGCTTTTAGAAACACACTGGGCAGTCAAGTATCACGCCTCCGTTAGTGTCTCTTACAGACCATCTCAGGAGATTTTTTTTTCTTTGCTTTTGGTACTGTCTAAAGGACCTGAATTTAATCTCATCTTAAACTCAATTTGATTTTTGTATCTTGCACTGAAAACTTTGTTGTTATTTTTGTGTTCTTATTCAGGTCTACTCAAGGAAGTAGAATTTTTAGCGAAGGAGAAGTTAGAGCTTCAATGTCAGGCAGAAAAGGACCATTCCAACTTACGTTCTCAAATGAAAGTTTTGGAGGTAGAACTGGAAGAACAGCTGCATAATAATGAAGACCTGGCTACACAGTTACTGGAGGTTGCTGAATTAAAACAGCAAATTCAAGTTCTTGAAAAACAGCTTAAAAATCAGCGGCAATTCATGGATGTAAGCAAGCTTGGTACCACATTTCCATGATTTTGGAGGGGATAAATACTCCTCTTAGTTTGTGATTGAGACTTGGAAGCGGTTCCTAAGATGGGATACTTTCTTTTTCTCATTTGACATTGAGACTTTGGTATTCTATTCTTGTAAAAGAAAAAAAAGATAGTTTTTAAATTCCCTTTTTGTGGTATTACAGGATAATTTTTTCCGTTTTTATTAAATGCTAATTGTAGTTTGTATGCGCTTTGGAGTTAAAAAAGTCTTTGTCTTTCACTGTAGTTTTAGCTATGCTTTCAAGACTACTAGAAAGCGTCACTTATTTTTAAGTGAGCATAGTCTCTTCATCACAAAAACAAATCTCAGATTTTTTTCTTGTACTCAATATTTTAATGAAATGAAAAGTTTCTTAAAGATTTTCATTATCTCTGGCTGGATTTACAGGAACAAGCTATAGAAAGGGAACACGAACGTGATGATTTTCAGCAGGAAATTCAGAAGCTGGAAGAACAGTTAAAACTTTCAGCAAAATCACAGACTTCAGGAGAGCCCAGAGAGCATAGGGTGAGTAAAATCACTCTTAGTGGCCAAAGGAGTTTGCTTACTACAATTAAATACCAAAACCTGTATTGTCTTGGGGGACTGGCTCTTGAGAGACTTTTTTTTTTTCTCTGATGTCACCTAGAGAACAGATTTTCTTCCAGCTGACTGGACTACATTTAGGCAGTGTGAGTGTACTTGCATTATTTCTTATGGAGATGGAAGGAAATGCAATATGTGCTTTACAGGAAAATTTCACAGCCTATGAGTCTGGTTTAAATTAACTGCGAAAGACAACAATACAGACACTCTGCTCTGCAGAGCACACCTGTTGGATGACTTCTGGGTTCTAAATGTGTTTTAATTTTTCCAGCTATACCAGTTGTAATAAGAGATGTTCTTTGTCTGCATGCCTTGTCCTATTTAAGCTTATAAATCAGTCCATTTTTTCATGTGTTCATTTGTGTAATGCTTGGTTTCAAAGATTAACTTTTGCTTTTTGTTTTTGTGTTTTTTTCTACATAAATGAACATTATGCAGAACTATGACTTGATTGTACAGGTATGGAAAACAGCATGAACATCTCTTTAACCTTTCTTTCCTTTTCCTTTCAATCCCTTCTACTAATTAGTTCTGCTTTGGCTTTTTTTCCTGATCTCGATATGTAAATTCTACTTGAGCTTGACTTGGAGATAAGGATGCATGTTTTAGGCTGGCAGAATTCTTGCAGGAAGTGAGGAACTGCTTTCAATTTAATTTTCTGTACATCAGTGCTTCATTCTCCTGGTTTATTGCTCAGATGCATTACAGGCAGTTACTTACCTGTAAAAGAAGTTTTTGGCATGGAAGAAGTTGAGGTTTGGAGTATGAAACAAAGATAATAGAGTTATGATGATACACTGTGCCTTAGCCTTCAGCTTTTGTTGATGGCCCTGCTCTTAAGTATCAGTGTGTATACTACTTAATTGTGTTTCCATCTATTCCTTTAGGTGCAGTTTTTGAAATTGTGTACCTCCATGTTAGAGAAACAAACCTTGTAGGAACAACTGAATCTTTGATAGAGTGAATTTTCCAAGCTGAAGGGCACCTGATTGTCACTTGCCTTCTGTAACCTCTGATAGGACTTCATTAGGCTTCGTAAGAAGTAGAGTGATTACATATCATTCTGCATGCATAGAATCATAGAATCATGGAATCGTTAGGGTTGGAAGAGACCTTAAAGATCATCTAGTTCCAGCCCCTCTGCCATGGGCAGGGACACCCTCCACTACACCAGGTTGCCCAAAGCCTCATCCAACCTGGCCTTGAACACTTCCAGGGATGGGGCAGCCACAACTTCTCTGGGCAACCTGTTCCACTGCCTCACCACCCTCTGAGTGAAAAATTTCTTTCTTATGTCTAATCTAAATCTCCCCTCTTTCACTTTAAATCCATTGCCCCTTGTCCTGTCACTACAGGCCCTTGTAAAAAGTCCCTCTCCAGCTTTCCTGTAGGCCCCCTTTAGGTACTGGAAAGCTGCTATAAGATCACCCCGGAGCCTTCTCTTCTCCAGGCTGAACAGCCCCAACTCTCTCAGCCTGTCTTCATAGCAGAGGTGATCCAGCATGGATCATCTTCGTGGCCCTCCTCTGGACTCGTTCCAGTAGCTCCATGTCCTTCTTGTGTTGGGGACTCCAGAGCTGAACACAGTATTCCAGGTGGGGTCTCACGAGAGCTGAGTAGAGGGGCAGAATCACTTCCCTCGACCTGCTGCCCACGCTGCTTTGGATGCAGCCCAGGATACGGCTGGCTTTCTGGGCTGCCAGCGCACATTGCCGGCTCATGTTGAGCTTCTCATCCACCAGCACTCCCAAGTCCTTTTCCTCAGGGCTGCTCTCAATCCATTCTCCGCCCAGCTGTACTTGTGCTTGGGATTACCCTGACCCAAGCAATCTTGGCTTCTAATTTGCATGAATGCCATTATTTGGCATTAAGGTTTTCTGAGTACATAATAGCACATGGGCCATGTGTGTTACACTGTGGCAAAGATCAGAAAAAGAATGGTGAAGACTTTTGTTTTGAAGGCCACATGACTTCTTGTATATCTGTTTGTACCCAGAAGGTATACCTCTGTTGGCAGCTTTGGCATATAAAATCATATAAGATATGTGTCAGGTTATTAAAAATATGTCAAACTGTTAAGAGCACAGCTTGCTTTCTATCCAAGATGTTAGATGGGTGACAGTTAGTTACTATTTACTAGTGTGCTTGTGGCTTAGTAAAGAGAAAGAGCTGAAAAAACTAAGACTAAGTGCTGTAACTTTGCAGCCTGTCTCAGAAAAAATTAAAATTGACTTGGAGAAAGGCACACGAGGAAGGTAACTTAGCAAGTGATGTTTGTGGGTAGGGTGAGGTACGCCAAAATAAAATGTCAGGATTTAGACAGTTCTTGTACAGTTGTTTGATGCAGCTGTAACATCGGTAATTGCTTAACTCACTCTGAAAGTATTCGCTTCACTTGAGCTGATTTCTGCACGTCAGAGTTCTAACAAGTCCATAGTTGTTCTCTCTGCTGCTGTCTAGGGTCAAGGAATATGTGAGTGGGATCGTTTCATGGAAAGAGTGCTGAGCAGTGCTGGAGGCTGCCGTCTGAGAGTGTGCCATAAGGGTGAAGGTTGGGAAAGTGGTTCCTTAGCTACAGAATTGCAGCACTGACTTTCTAGCAACGTGGTGTTAAACTCGGTGCTTTCCATGAGTGGAGTGTCATAGTATATGGGGTTCTGATGATTTATGCCAAAATTTTATAGCATTCAAAAGTACTAAGCTTCTAAAAGATTACGATATACAGAAAAGCTTTTCTGTAAGGCCAGTGTTGTGCTTAATAGTTGATTAATTGCTGATGAGATTAAAAGAGAATAAGCATGCAGATGTATATGTGCCTTTGTAACCCCATGAAGATGTAATTTTAATCACTTTTGGTATTCTTAACTAGTCTGTGATGCTCTCCATGTTTATTGATTTGACTAAATTAACTCTATTCTTCTGTCTTTTGCTAGAAGGTGGTTTTTGTTTTAGCAACATCTCTATAATACTTTGAAGATGTAAAGTTCTATATTGAAACAAATTTTTATTTTATAATATTGAAGTGCAATTTGTATAAATTCAGACACATTGAACAAAACATTTTGTAAAATCTCATCTTCCTTGCTAATTAGAATTCAACAAATTATTTCTCCTTTGGAAGGATTCCCATTGCTTTCCTATCTGAGCTTGCTTTCACTGTGCTTAGAAACTTTAGAATTTTTGATGTAGTCTGTCACATTTGGTTCTCTCCTGCCTCTGTCACCTGCTAAATCTCCTAGCCTTGCCTTCCCGTTAATTACTAGGATGAATGAGTGACTGTTTTCCTGCAGCTCTGTGAGTGATTGGATCTCAGTGAGCTCAAATGCAAAATTGTTATCCTCTTCATATTTAAGCGATTTTCGGAAAAAGAGTACCTGTTCTATGTTGACTACTGTGAATCTCTCTGATTTGCAGGTGTTGAGTATTTTATGCTGTTTATGTTTCTTTCAATTCTTGGTATCTTCCTTTAAACTGGAATTCCTTGAAGTAAGGGAAGAGTTCTAAGGTTACAGAAATCTAATGCTATTAGTAATAATTCATGTAATTTGGGGTTTTTTTAGTCTTTAAAAAAACAACCAACCAAACAAACAAAAAAACCACCAAAAAAAACCCAAAGAAACAAAAAACCCACGTAGACCATAAGGCCCTTTTTGATGACCAGTGGGCCTTGAGAATGTCTTCATCCAGCACTTTACTCTCTTTTAATATTTGTAGTATTCTAGCAATCAAATGTGTATTTAAGAGGTGCTGCGTTTGGAAAACAAGATTTCAGAAAGTTACTTTTTCATCCTTTCTGTCTATATCTGGTTTTACTTGCATCTGGGATTTTAGCACTGGTTTAGTCTGTAGTAAAACTTCACCTGCTTTACCATGAAATTGCTCTTGCTTTCGATTGGAAGTTTGTTACGTTGCCTGAGTATCTGTATAATGTGATTTCCGTATAGGTAGAATCTTTGCAAGCAGAAATAAAAGAGAAGGTGGATGATTACAATAAGCTCTTATTAGAAAAGGAGCAAAAACATCAAGAAATTACAGCTCGTGATAGAGAGATAGAGAAACTGGTGGCACAGATACGAGAACTGGAGCACAGCAGTACTGAAGTCTCAAAGACTGTACACTACTTGGAACAACAACTGCAAAAAATGAAGAAAGTGGAAACCGAATTGAGACAAGTAATTTTTAAATACTTATTTAAATGGGATTGGCATTAGGCAGGTGGTGTCTTCATGGGGGTATATGAATGACTGTGTTGGTGGTGTTTGAGAGTATCCCTGGCGCCCAGCGGTGAGTTCAACTGTTGGATTAATGGAAGGTATCACAGCCATAGTTTTACACTAACTGGTTTGATGAACTCTAAGCCTACTTACTGTAGAGACTGCTTTTTGGCAGTTGTCATGTTTGCATGGAACAGAGCTGCTCTTCTGTTTCTCTGGAAGTTCCTGAGAAGATAGCGTTACTGAATATTAAACATTATGGGTCTTCAATAAATAACTGTGTTTAAAATCATATTGTCTTAATCAGTAGCTCTTCTTGCTATGGGGCTTTGCCAGGTTTCTTTGCCATACTCTGAAATTTTTAGTGCATTGGTACTACTGCAGATTTGATCACAGTTTAGAGTTAAGAATTACATTCCATTTAGCAAAACTGTGTCTTCTGTCAAATATCTGAGTAACTTTTTCTGCCTTCTTAAACTAAGTGTTTCGGTTTCCTCCCAGCAATTTTCCTTGGTAAAGTATTGTCGTTGTGTCTGTCCAGTTTGAAGATTTGAGTGGCATGGTCTAAACTAAATGTATTAGTTTAATTGCTAATTCTGTAAATGTTTACTGCCATTATTTTTATTTGAAAAATACTGAACAAAATATTTTTTTTTGGTTTAACTTCAGCTAATGTGATATAGACTAGCCAGTCATAGTTTATTAGGTACTATTATTCCCATCTATTTGACGCCTGTGATATTGCATCTGGAAATCAAATTGGTTTTAGATTCCCCTGTACAAGACAGACATTGACATACTGGAGCTTGTCTAGCAAAGAACCACCAAGATGGTCAGGAGGCTTGACTAAATGATTTTTGAGGGGAGGCTGAGAGAACAGGGTTTGTTTGGCTTTGTGGAGATCTTATTGTTGCCTAAAATGATGTAATATGAGATTATAGAGAAGATGGAGTCAGTTAGAGGTGCACAATGAGAGGATGAGAAGATATGAGCATAAACTGCAAAAAGGGAAATTCCAGTTAAACGGTAGAGGGAAATGGTCATCCTGGAGGTAGCCAAATGTTGAAAAAGGGGCTCAGAGTGGCAGTGGTGTCTCTGTGACTTGAAGTTCAGAATTGCGCTGACCGAGGCCCTGAGCAGAGCCAAGCTGGTTCTGCTTGGAGTCACAGATTGAACCGGAGAGCTCTAGAAACTCTTCCCAGCTTAAGCTATTCTGTGATTTTTATCCAAACATGCAAAAGCCATGCCTGTTAGCTTTCTGTTAACTCCCGCCTGTTAACTCCAGCTTACCTTGGAGTTGATAGAGACTGTGATACTGCTGTTGGCAAGTTGCTCTTGTCTCTGAAATCTTAGCTTTCTGTTAAACTGGCTTTCTTTATCCATATGAATTCAAAATACTCTTTTAGCTGTCTGAATATCCAAGGAAATGGGACTTTCTTAAAAATCCTAAATAAGCCAAATTCAGACTGTTTAATTAGTTTCTTGGAACAAACAATCAATCAACTTTGTTTAAAGTTATACTATTCAATTTGCCAACTGTAGGCATTGTAATAGCTTGTCTTGAAGCAATTTCATGCAGTAAATAAGTGCCAATGGAGCCCTAAAAATGATCACATCGTGAATTTTTTTCTGTAAAAATACATGCTATGTGAACGACAATTATGGATTTTTATTGTCCCCCAAATGCTAACATACAAAAAACGTAGATATTGCAAATAATGGAGACTAGTGCTGCTAAGAAATAGGTCTGGAAGGAGTAGTTTTGAATATGGAACAGTATCTTTTTGTGAAGAACACTGACTAAACTCACAGCTAGCAGATCTGTTTATTCTTCTGTCATGTTCTTCTCCTGGTCCAATTCCTTTCTGTCGTTCAGGTGGTTGATAGGTAACATTGACGCTTCTGGTTAGAGTTGTGCTGGGAAGATTGCTCATCCTTTGGCTTGAGGTCTTGAAAGTGGGGCTCATTTAAGGAGTCTGCTATCATTTCAGTATCAGGGAAAGAGTATACCATGTTAGACTACATCTGCATGGACATCTAGAAGGTTTTACAGTGAAGATGCATTACATAAAGCACGTATTTTTGCCTGGGTCGCCACTTGTTTTTGCTGGGTCATGGTAGCAACCTTGGAACATTGCAACTGGAGAATGCTAGGAGAAACTTAACTCTTGTGTGCAGAGCCATGCTAGTACCATGGGCTACGGCACGCTTGCAGCTCTGCTGTCCAGACGCAGGAACGTCTGAGGTAAGGCAGCCCAGTTCTGCAGGAATCTGGATTTTCACGTTATTACTGGAGGTTTTTTGTCAGTGATCAAGATGAGCTTTAAAATGGTGTGGATAGCATGTTATTTTTAGTTGATAAAAAAATGCGCGGTCGTTGCTTGGGTTTTGTTGTTACATGTGTCCTTTCATGTATGGCAGCAGGATGCCTCGGAGGGGGCTGATTACTATCATAGGTTTAATGTAACGGCAAGAACAGCTTTCATTTTTCCCTTCAGGACAAACAAAAATATTTGTGATTTGTGCTTTCCTACCCAAAGAAGTGCAGGAGATCTTTTCATAATTATTACATTTGTTCTTTTATCCTAGCAGTGACATTATATATTATATTATATATTATATGACACAGCTTTGTGCCCTAACTGGCTGTCTCTCCTGTAATTGTCTCTTTCCTCTTGTGTGCTGGGTGTGTGAGTGAAAATCAAATGGCCTATTTAGTATGGACAAGAAGGTTTGGGCAACTGTTTTAAATACCTGTTCTTGGGCATGCTGTTTTGATACTGGGATACAGCATTAACTTCATAATTTATTTATTTATATTTTTTTAACTGATGCTTCTTTCATTTTAAGATCAGAAGATGCTGTCCATGTACTCTGGGACTTAGTTCTCTTTGATTAGAGAAAAGATGGTCAAATTTTACATAATTTTTTTGGCAAATGGTATAATGAGTCTAAAATAACCCTTCTGTTAGAGGTATGTGCATTGAGTTATGGACAGAATAACTGTTGAACAGCAGAGGCGGTTACTGCCTTAGGTTTCTTGTCCAGCTTTCCTTTATTGTGTTAAGTACAGGTATGTATTCCTGCTGTTTGGGTGACTTCCCAAGTGAAGCTTTCATCCTTGGACTGACCCAGTTCCTGAGAAGGACTAAGAGAAAGAGGACCAAAGGAGAAGTTTGAAATAGAAGGAGGGAGAGCAGATCGAAGCTCCTGTGATCCAAGAGGAACGGGTCAAGGATCTGCTCCTTCGGCTGGATGCCCACAAGTCTATGGGGCCTGATGGTATCCACCCGAGAGTCCTGAGAGAGCTGGCGGATGTCATTGCCAAACCCCTGTCCATTATCTTTGGGCAGTCTTGGCTCACTGGGGAAGTTCTGCTGGACTGGAGGCTGGCGGATGTTACGCCCATTTACAAAAAAGGGCGGAAGGAGGATCCGGGGAACTACAGGCCTGTCAGTCTGACCTCGGTGACGGGCAAAGTCATGGAACAGGTTATCTTGAGTGCTATTAATGAGCACATACAGGTTAACCGGGTGATCAGGCCCAGTCAACATGGGTTTATGAAAGGCAGGTCTTGCCAATCAAACCTGATCACCTTCTATGACAGGGTGACCCGCCTGGTTGACGAGGGAAGGGCTGTGGATGTAGTTTTTCTGGACCTCAGTAAAGCCTTTGATACAGTTTCTCATAGTGTTCTGGTGGAGAAACTGGTAACTGCTGGCCTGGATAGGTACACCCTCCTTTGGGTTAAAAACTGGCTGGATGGCCGGGCCCAAAGAGTGGTGGTAAATGGGGCTAAATCCGGCTGGAGGCCGGTCACCAGTGGGGTTCCCCAGGGCTCAGTGCTGGGTCCAGTTCTGTTTAACATCTTTATCAATGACCTGGATGAGGGGATTGAATGTACCCTCAGTAAATTTGCGGACGACACCAAGCTGGGAGGCTGTGTCGATCTGCTCGAGGGTAGGGAGGCTCTTCAGAGGGATTTGAACAGACTGGATCGTTGGGCTCAGGCCAATGGCATGAGCTTTAATAAGGCCAAGTGCAGAGTCCTTCACTTGGGGTATAAAAACCCCAAGCATCGCTATAGGCTCGGGGAGGAGTGGCTGGAGAGCTGCCTGGCGGAGAAGGACCTGGGAGTGTTGGTTGACTATCGGCTTGATATGAGCCAGCAGTGTGCCCAGGTGGCCAAAAAGGCCAATGGGATACTGGCGTGTATCAAGAATAGTGTGACCAGCAGGAACAGGGAAGTGATCCTGCCCCTGTACTCGGCACTGGTGAGGCCGCACCTGGAATATTGTGTCCAGTTTTGGGCCCCTCGCTTTAAGAGAGATATTGAGCTCCTGGAGCGAGTCCAAAGAAGGGCAACTAAACTGGTCAAGGGGCTGGAAAATAAAACTTATGAGGAGCGGCTGAGGGAGTTGGGGCTGTTTATCCTGGAGAAGAGGAGGCTGAGGGGAGACCTGATTACGGCCTATAAATACTTGAGAAAAGATGGTGGGGAGGTAGAGGAAGGGCTCTTTACATTAGTGATGGGTGATAGAACAAGAGGAAATGGGCATAAGCTTAGTCAGGGGAGATTCAGGTTGGATGTTAGGAAGTATTTCTTCTCTGAAAGGGTTGTCAGCCACTGGAATAAGCTGCCCAGGGAGGTGGTTGAGTCCCCATCCCTGGATGTGTTTAAGAATAGGGTGGATGAGCTACTTGAGGATATGGTTTAATGGGGATTAGGGATGGTTGGACTCGATGATCTCTAAGGTCTTTTCCAACCTAGAAATCTATGAATAAGTTTTTAAAATAAATAAATAAAACTATGGTAGCATGTCAGACCGCAGATCTGACAGAAACTTAGTGTTGGTGCTTCACATTCTGACTTAACATGATGTTTTTGTAGTAAGGTTTTGATCTACCCCAAACTGTCCATCTCTTAAATTAAGTCTCTGCCTCTTCAATTTAGCCTGGCAAATATATGATATAATAAATGTGGCAATGGCTACAAGAGCCAGATGTTTAGGTTATTAAACATATAAACACTATGTAATTGAGGAATTATAATATATCACTGAATACTAGATTTTCAGAAGTTGTTAAACTTGATTAGAAAAAAATAAAGGGATAAAAACTTGTGAGCTAAAAACATTCAGTTATTTTTAGGAATAGCATTCCTACTTCTAGACCATTGGGATTAGGTATTTTTCTTTTTGTACTAGAGTTTGTCAGGAGTGAAGTATTTTGGCAGGATTATTCTGGTTAGGTGGGTATGCCTATGACAACAATTAATTCTAACATGAAACAAAAAATGTTTTGCAGGATAAAGAGGCATTGCAACAGCAACAGTACAATAACCTGATTCAGATCTCTGCCCTACAGTCTAAATTGGATGAAGCGAGGCACAGAGTACCGGCTGACAGCAGTTCTGCCCCAGTGCTGAAGGAGCAGTTACAAGAAGAGCAGCAAGCCCTTCAGATGAGAGAGAGAGAAGTAAGAGTTCTGGTAGGGTCCTGTAGACTTCTGGGTCACTCACATAATTGCAGAAAAATTTTGTGCAGACTTGTAGCTGGGAATTCAAGCCATAGACCCAATGACTAGTGGTGTTGTAGTAAATGTACCTTCTTACCCAGTATTCTCTGTGCTTTGGTGTTAGCTAAGCTTGCTTTTTCTTGCTTTGTTCTATCATCCCCCTGTCAATCTCTCTTCCCACTGGAAACTGTCTTGTGATGATTAACATCAACTTTGAGACTGATTGATCAATATCTGTTGTAAACTGATTATCCTTTCCTTCCAAAGTTGAAGTGGAGCAGAAGGTAGATGTATTTTTGTTCAACTTCGAGAACGTGCAATAGTTCCTGTAAGAACAGAAGGGACAATTACCCGTAATGGTGCCGTCTGACGTGTGATTTGTGAGCCAGACAATGTTACCAATAAGTACTTGTGCCAGGCTAAGCTGAAACGCAGTGTAATTGGTCACGTTATTTCAAACTTTTATTGGATTTACACACACAGATACCTACACACACACTCCCCCTGCTGTATGTTTCTGTGATACTACCTAATTATTATAGTATCTGTAATATCCAAACATACAGTCCAGTTCAGGATGTGCAAAGAAAAAAACCATGGGTGATCCTCCAGTTAATCATGCACTATTGTTTCAAGACCAGTAAGACAATGAAAACTAATTTCTTACAGATGGCAGTTCCCTGCCTTCTGTGAAGTCAGACTTCAAGAGCCACTAAACCCTTTTCATTCTCAAAGCCCTTATACATTGCTATCCATTAAGGCAAGAGATGTTGAAACCCGATGGTGTCAAAGTCACAGTGTTTCCAAATAGCTCTTTGCTCTCAAGCTTTCAAACAGCTAAAAACAGACAAATGTGTAGTTATTGACTCTTTTACAGGTTGAAGGAATCAATACTCAGAACTTTTTTGATTGCTGTGTTACTAGGATTAGCACTGCAGTGCTAATTTCTGTCCTCTAGGAGAAGGAGAATGGTGATTATGTTAACTGCTTGTGATCACATTAGACATCAAATGCTAACATATCTCCTATTGTTATGTCAAATTACATCAGTGCTCAAGCCTTGATTGTTCAGAATATAGATGAACATATCTTTTATGAGCAGTTAGATTTTATTTTTTTTAAAAGAAAAGAAAATAGAAAACCACCTTTGCAGTACTTTGGTTTTTCAGAGGTATTTTATTAATGTAAATTGATTAGAGAGAGCTCAAATCATAGAATTTGCTGAAGTTACTTGCTCTATAAGGCAATACTCGCTCAGTAAGGCAATGAAGGAAGTTTTATCTTTTCTGCTTAAGTAAGAGGACTTAATTGAAACAACTGTGCATTTTCTTCTTTTTTAGATTGCAAACTTGTTAGACCAACTACAACAACATAAAGATAATTTGATCAGTAAAAACAAGGAGATATTGCAGATGAACTTGCAGTTAGAGATGCAAAAAAACCTTAGCACTTCCACCATCAGCCAGCTTCAGTTAGAGAATGCACACTTGAAGGTAGGTTTCCTTAGCTTTAGTGTGCACCAGCTAAAACTTCAGAGACCTTTCTGGGGTGTCTTGGTCTTCGTCTTGTGATGTTATAAGCAGATACTGAGTTTGTTTCTCTTGTCAAGGGAATATTGTGTTACTGTTACAGGGCTAATGCTGGTTATTGTAGAACAAAAACCCCTTGATACTCTAGATTAATGCTTATGGCATTATCTTCTACAGTCATTTGATTTAAATAAAAAGCTTACCTCTTTTCTGGCCCTGACACATTATGAACTACAGTGTTGTTATTTAGTAAACACTGTACAGTTTTGTGTGCATAGCAAATGTTACAAGTTATAAAACTGATTGGTTGTTGGTCTGGCAACTAGAGTGTTCATCTCTTACCTTGAGAGTTGAGCAATGTTGGGGCAATCTAATCCAGTGGTACAAACCCAAAGTAGCTGTAGTTGTGTTCTTGAGTCCTTTAACATTCTACAGTGAGGAGAATGTTTAAATAAAGCCTTTAGTTCTGTTCTGCCATTAGGTTAGGAGAGAAAGTAAGTCCTTTCTAATGAGGTTGCTGGTTTTTCTGATCAGGAGGATCTAGCAAAACTTCATGTGAAGCAAAATCAAGAGCTGGGTATGGGTGATTCCTCAGATTTGTCATTCTCACAAGCACTACTTAAAGAAAAGAATCAAGAAATTGATCACTTGAATGAGCAAATGAAGAGGCTTCAGCACGAGCTAGAGAATACTCTGGAAAATAAAGTAAGAGTACTTAATATATGTTAGTTGCTTGATTTTGGGGGGAAGCAAGAGGTGTATAATCTTTTTGCAAATTAAATCTATTTGATAATTTTCTTAGGAAAGTAGAGAGTATTCTGAGTAGCTACCAGTCGAAGTGTGCAGTTCTTCCTGCTATTAAAAATGTGATTTAGTGGCTGTGTGATTCAGAAGACAAATGCAATTTAAATGTGCAGTAGTAATTCTGTCTACATACAGTAATATTCAGACCTTACCCTTTTGCTCAGGTTGTGGAAGACCAAAAATCCGAAATTGAAGAACTCAGATCACTTGTTGAGCACCTTCGTGGTGACCAGGAAAGGCTGCATAAGGACAAAGATGAAGAGGTAGAGCAACTCCATGGAATAATTGAGAAGCTTCAAAAAGAGCTGGCGCAATTTGGACCAGTATGTTATGAAGTTAGCGACAACCAAGATGATCTGTGTCAACTTGCGTTGGGAAAGCCAGCGGAAAACCTTCAGAATGAGTTGAGGAAGGGGCTAGTAGATTGTCAGGGTGATATTGATGCAAACAGAAGAAATGCATTATTACTCTCCAAAGTGAGAGAACTTCAGGAGGAACTAGAGCTTGTCTCAACTGCTAGAGAAGCTCTGCAGCAGCGACTGGAAGAGAAGGAATCACAGTTCAAAATAGAAGTGGAAATTTTGGAGAAAAAATGCCAAAAATTACAAGAGTCATCAGAGCAGCATGTTGCAGAGCTAACCTCTTTGAGAATACAGTACGATGTACTTCAGGAAAAGTACACTCTTTTCCAAACACATTTTTCTCAGAGAGAGGTTGAAGCAAGGATGACAGCTTCTCGCATTCAAGAACTTGAAGATACTGTGAGAGAAAGGGAAGCAAATATTCTAGAGAAAGATATGCAAATAAAGAGAATGGCAGATCAAAGAGAAGCTGACGCAAGTGAGTTGCAGTACTTAACAAAAAAGACAGCAGAGCTTCAAACTGAGTTGGAAGAGAGAGATGCAAGTCAGGCTCAAGATGTTTGTAGTCTTCAGTTAGAAGTTTCTAGACTTGGTTTCCAGGTGCAAGCACTGAATCAGAAAGAAGTAGCTTATCAGAGAGAAATCAATGAACTGCAAGGTAGCACTGCAAAACTGGAAGATCAAATCAAGGCATATGTGAAAGAGCTTGAAGTCTTACGATTGGAAAGAGGTGAACTTATTTCACGGTTGGAGTCATACAAGCTAAAAGAGCAATGTGATCATGAAGAGACTAACCTTCTCAAGCCGTTCTGCCAGAGGGACAGAAAAGGCAAAGCCCTTAAAGAAGTGGAGGATTTGGAAGAACTGGAAGCAAATGTCCATCAGTCATTTGCAGTACTGGCTTCCCCAGCTGATAAACTGGTACGTGATTTGTTTTTTAGTAGTATTATTTGTTTTTTCAAAATAATGCAATTTTATGTGTCATTTAAAGCCCTATAGTTTATCCTTTTCAGTGCTGTAAGAAAGGGTGAAGATGAATACTGTGACATAAAACCAGCTGTGGTGAGTCAGTTGAAGGGTCTTTGTGTAGTTTCTTCAGCAGTGGCCAGAGGTAGATGCCTGGAAGAACTAAGAACAGGGCAAGCATGTGTGGAAACCTGATCCAGTCAGTTTTTCTGAGCTGGATATGGCTTAGGGCATGGATCCCAAGGAGTATGTACTAGGTGTAGGTGGCAAGGTGTTGGCAGTTGGCACAGCTGGTTCCACTGCAGGACACAGCTGAGCCTGTGTGGCTCTGCTGCGAAAACATTAAGAAAGGGCAAAACACTGCACAGGCAGTGAGGAGTAAGGGGAATGGGAAACAGCCCATGGAAGAGACCATCCTGGAGCAGGTATCCACATTGCACTGGAGGAGGTAGAGGAGTTTGGAATGAAGGAGGAAAATTGACCCTGGGGGGAAAAGGTAGGGCAGGGGTGAGGGGAAGCTCTTTCAGTGTTTGTCTTTGTTTCTTGCCATCCAACTCTATTTTAATGGCAATACAGTAAATAAATTTTCCCCAAGTCCAGTCTGTTTTGCACATGAGAGTGGTTAGTGATATCCCTGTCTTTATCTCCACCCACGAGCTCTTTCCATCTTATTTTCTCCTCCTGGTCTGTTGAGGAAGGAAAGAGTGGCTAGGTGGGCATTTCACAGCTAGCCAAGTCAACCCACGTGAGCTACTAGGACCATGCTTGCCATGTTAGATGGCTGTCTTGGAGATCTACTGGAAAACACTTAGTCGTGTCTCTTATCTTTTTAGAAAACTTATTATGACTCTTACTTAGAATCTTCTCTGGAACCATTTGCTCCACATAACCTAACGCGAAATTCCTCCATTTTGAAAAGTAGTAGGACCCAGATGACCTGTTTCTCAAAGAGCTGGAGGGGGGGGTGAGGGGGGGTGTATATATATCTATATATATCTATATCTGTCCTATACCAACGTGCTGGCTTACAGACATGGTAAGTGTTAGTAAGAAGGCTTATATGAAAATAATTTCTGAGTGCATGGGAAAGGATAGAAGTTAGGTATCAGGCTTATGTGGATTTTGAGAGTCCTGATTGGCAGTATGATATGGGCGTAAAAACGCAAAGACTTTATACTGTGCTACTTGCTCGTTCCTAGTGGGAAGGGAAGATGACTTTTCAACACCAGGTAGAAATGATGGTTTGTAGGTAGAATCATTGGATTTCCAAGTTAGGCAAAATAGCTGAGCCTTGATATCAGTATCACTAATGGTAAAAACCTGCTTGCGGAGTTACCATGATGTTGCAAAATGTTTCATGTTACTTTGCCACTTGGCTTCATAGCCCAGCAGTCACAACAGGGTCCAGTTCTTTATTTTAAAACCTGCTCAGTAATAACAGTGGGTTTTCATTAGGATTTTGTCTGTTATCTTTGAGCTACACTGATGTATTTAGGATGGAAACACCTCATGTAAAAAATTTTTTTCTGTTGAACACAATGCATGGAGAGTTAAAGTCTACGAATGCTTCACAGAATGAATAGAATTTAATTGTAAAGGTAGCATCTCATAAAGAATAACTTAATTCTGAATTAGGTTCAGCAAAAAAGGAGTTAGGATTCAGTGAAGAGAGAAGTGGTAAAATTTTGAAGGATATAAAGGTATGCTGGGTTTCTGGGGCCAGTTAAATGATTTAAAAATCACTTTTCAAGTAGAAACTTAGATTCTGAAATGTTTAAGTTCATGTATATATGTCAGTATATGTATTTCCATGTTTAAGTGCTAAAAGTTTTGAAGTAGGCTAAGTAGGGATGATTATCAAAGTTGGAGAATATATTGAATCAAAGTAAGTAAACTACCATGTCTTCATGTATTCATTATGATAGACCTTTTCCTATGCATGTAGCTCATCCCAGTATAAGGAAAAGTACCGTATTGGATTTTAGAGTATTGGCTATCTGAGCAAGATAGTGACCATGAGCCTGAGAGCTGGAGAAGGGGAAAAATAATGTTATTTGGGCATTTCTGTTCTGTTATGCATTAGCTAAATGCCATTACACAGAACATCTTCAGAGGAAAAGAAATGACTGCTGCGTGGAGTACCAAGACAGAAGACCCACATGAGATTAACCAGCTCTTTACTTAACCCTGAATCATGAATAAGAGTTGGTTCAAATTGTTAATATTGCAGAGCCTTTGTGTAATAGTGGACTTAACATAAACAGATGCAGCATTTTTAAAGGAGCAAAGAAACCCCCTACAGTTATTCTGGGGATTCAAAAGCGGAACAATGTGAAAATTAGGAAACGTATTAAAATGAAAGCTGGAGGAGCAGCTAGAAGGGTAAAGTACTTGCAGCTAGCTCTAAACTAAAAACAGGCTAGGACTCGTCAGTTAAGATGGATGATTAACACAAAAGGATTAAGGTGACAGTCTAAAATAGGGAGAACAATTATTCACTGTATCTTACAATGTAAGAGGTATGGAGGCTGAAATGAAATTTGCACGGTGGCAGGTTTAAAATAAACTAAAAGAAATATCTTTTCAAACAGTGCATCTTTTAGATTCTTAGCCACAGAATCTAACAGGTCAAAAGAGTAATTTTAACTTAAAATGACAGATGAAGCAATTGAAGGAAGAATCAACCAAGAACTGTCAAACAAAGATGTTGACTGTGTAGGTGGCCTGGGATGTGTAGGCGTTGGGTTGCAGGGAGCTGGGCAGACATGCTTGGGTAGGCACCACTTGGCAAGGAAAGGACAAAGCTCTGCTGTCCAGCAGGGTTCCTTTGCATCAAGATTGTTCTAGTCCTGTTAAACCTTCTTCCGGATGATGGTGGTAGAACAAGAGGGAACCACAGAACCAGGAATTCAAGAATTCCTGATTTGAAGAGAGGAGAGAAGATGGGAGGGAAGGCAGCAAGTAAGGAAAACAGAGCCCTGGTAAAGGGCCAGATCGGGAGGAGACTTTGAGAGAGGATTCAGTACCTGGGGCTTTGAAGGTGAAAAACATGGGGGGAGCAAGTTAGCCAGACCTTCTGCTTGGTTGAAGAGGCATTGGAGAAGAGGCTGCAGCTTGGCATGCTTGATATATGTTCTGTAGTCTCCCTTCTGCCACAGAAGAGGCACAGCCTTTGCCATGAGCACACCTGTGCCTGCTTTTCTCTCAGGAGTTTCTACATTAATGGTATCACTAAGCCCTGGAATTACAGAGAGTTGGGCACTAGCCCACTGGACCCTAAGGATGAGGGTAAAGGTATTTTCATGATGTGGTCCAGAGATATTCCATTTGGATGTCAGCCTCCAGGTGGAGTGAGTAACAGATTTAGAGGCTGAAAGACAGGAAGACGGTTTGACTGCTTGACTTCTGGAGGAAACAGTGGGACTTGTTGGAGCAGTGGCTCTGCAACAGCAGCCTTCCCATGGTGTCTGTGACACACCTGCTTGTTGAAAAGAGCATTAAGGTCATAGAAAAAGAACAATGACTTCAAGAAGCCTTGGGAAGAAAGCGCTTTATGTAGAAACGCTGACTAAATGAGAGCCCTTGTAGCAAGGTAGGCAGGGATGTATCTGCATACTCCGTGTCATAGTATTGACATTAATCAGATGTCTCTGCAGGCTGAAGGTGTAAGTGCCTTGGCCTGGCCAGTGACTATGCCCTCACACTATGGAAAAGATGCTGGAAAGATCTATGGCCATTCAGATACCCAAACCTTCAGGCTTGTTAGTTAAGTGCAAGGACAAGAACTGAGGAAGATGGACACCTGTTGTATCCATGCTAGCTGTGTTTCCCTGCTGGCCTCTGTTAGAGATGGTGGTTGGGTAGAATGACTTTGGTCTGACCTAGTGTATCTGTTTTTATGGAGTCAGAGTTTGAGAAATGGTCTGCAGTTTTGCTGATAAGCAGAGACTTAAGTTTGTTTGATGCTTGGAAAAAAACCCAAAAAATAAATGGATAGAGTACCCCTGTGGGAACAGGACACTAAAAGGTACAAGTATGGCCGTACCAAAATTTAGGATATAGCATGTTGGTATGTATGGCTGCTGTGTGTCTCACATGATGGGACATGTGAATCCATGTTCCTCTTCCCAGCAGTGACTAGAAGTAGATGGTTGACAGTTTCTCCTGCATTGAAATGGCAGGCATAGGAACCATCTGTAGACTTCTTAACCATTTTTTCTTGGTGCTGTGGGTCAGGAATTAAGCCTTAAGATAGTTCAGGAGATTTGTCCAGTTGGGAAAGCAATAGGTTTTGATTCGTATGTATTTGAAAGTAGGAAGATTACCTACACAGTTACAAGGAATACCCTTTTTTCCGGATTGATACAAAGATCAGCTCTGCAGAAACACATTTGTTTATTGTACAGATCTTTTTTTAATTCTTCTTCCCCCCCTCCCATTGATGATATGCTTGTTAAAAAGCCTGGTTAGCTGGCATATAAAATATAGTGCCAGATCATTTTTACATAAAACCTGGGAAGAATAATAAAGACTATTAAATTTGAGAAGATCTCTTTAAATGCATGTTTTTCAGTTTGTAAAATCGTATTTAAATACCATTAAACAATTAACATGTTATTTCTTTGTAGGAAAAAGATGAAGTTATGTTTGACATGACAACTCACAATATAAATCCAAAAACTCAGATTAAGCAATCAAAAGAAAACATCTTGACTCAGGAATTGGATGTGATCAACAGCTCTGAAGAGAAGCAAGATTTGAAAAAACATTGCCAGCAAATGTTGGAAAATCATCAGACTCCTGATTCTCCAAAACACAATTTGAACATAGGCAAAGACACTTCAGAAGACTTCCAGAATTTCATTGCAGGTATGGCTTCATGGGGCTCACCTGAGATTGTGAGAAAGCAAGATATAAGCATGGAACTTCAACCAGTGCTTCATCTGACACCCTTTTCGGAAGTTGAAAGCACAGATTTGGAAGTTATGCACACCAGGTCATCCATGCAAGAAGATAATTCTGTATTGGTGGGATATTCTAACCTCTATGAAAATGGCAATGAGGAAGCAGCAGTGGGAGTAGATAGAAAATCTCCAGCTTTCTCTGAAAGTACCTACTCCGTTGATGACGACCAAGATATGGAGAAGATTTTAGTAAGTGATATTTCATGTCTGAATTCTAATTAAACAAGACTGCTCAGCTCTGTCCCCCTTGGATCATTGTTGGGCCATTAGCTTCAAGTAGTAGAAACTTACACACCAAGAGGGGTAGGTCCAGTAATGTTCTGGACATACGATTGTTAGTTCCTCTCTCACTGTCAGATAGTGGAGCAAATTCTGGCCTGTATTAAAACATTGTTTACCACTGCTTCTAATAATTGAAAACAGCCTTCCAAAACCTAAAATTGATCAAAAAGATGTTTACAGCAGGCTTTGTGTCCTGCACATCTATACACTGCTGATGTGGTGCCAGTGAAAATATGGGTATTGCTCATGTGCTCTCAGTAGATTTATTGAGAAGACTCTTCAAATCCATGTACTTTTGCAGTGACACTACATGGAAGTAACTGATGAATTTGTGATAATTCTTCATGTGCAAGTTATTGAGCTAAAACCTGTAGAACTTTTTTGCTACCACAGTACTCACTTTACTGTAATGGTTCTCCACTTACGAGTATCTGTTGTTGAGTGTTAGAAGAGGCTGTTTGAAAATCGGAAAATAGAGGGTTTTCTTTTTAATGTAAATATTTTATATATCTGTGTCTGTATCATTTCACAGGAAGATAAAGTCTGTACTTCAAAAAAATTAATCTTCTGGGTTTGTGCCTTGGTCATGAAGGGCAATCAATTATAAATATGTGTCTGTTTCTTAAGACTGTTGAAAAGGAGAAAAAAATGAGATGGAATGGGGTTCCAAAAGCACCAATATTGCATTCATCATGCTATTTGCCATCTCTAACACTGTAATCAAGTAGGCATTAGCTAAAATCTGCACTAGTAACAAAGTTGTTATAAATGCAGAAAACTCTACAGCTGGATTCAGAAAACTACTTTAACGTGACAAATTCTTTCCAAGCAGATGAGAGAAGCTGATAATCTGACTTTAACTCCTTCTGACTTACAAGACGATGTAAGATCAAGAGCATCTGCCACAGATGCCATGAGCGATGGATATGGCAGCAGTAAGTTTAACTTTGTAGATTCCTTTCACCTTTTACCTTCAGTGTAACAATATTATAAAGTTTCCTCTTTCTCCCATGTTTTTTTACTGTGGATCTTTTATTTGAAAGCTGTGCCATTGTTGGGTGGTTCTTTGTTTAGAACGACTTGTATATTTGTACTAGTGGAAGTCTGCTTTTACCTTTTCAGCTTTATACACTGAAAAAGAGACAATGGGTTTTAGCGAGTCTTGAATTAACTACAGCACTTCTCTGGTGCTAAAGGCACCTTACAACCTTTTTACTTTTGTAAGTAAAACCAACCAACTTCAGCTGACCTTGTGTTCATACTAGCAGGAGAAGTCAGTTATTTTGCAATTTTATCCTTGTTTCAAGTTCTTTTCATCTTTGTAACACTTTTGGGGGTGGGGTGCTGTCTCTTTCTTCAGATACCAGCTCAAACTTGGCAGCTAAACTAAAGCAGGAGCCACAAGCGTCAGACCACTTAGATGCTAGTTTCATGGCTTATCTGCGATACCGTGGAATGTTTCCAGATATTATGGAATCAATGAGAGAAAAGGAAATAATTTCACCACAACTGAAGGTAACGTGATTAATAAAAGCATGCCAGTAAATTAAAACTGAAACAGTGAAAATGAAATGCTAATATAAAATAGTTAGCTGCTACCTTTACACTGTAAACTGTTTGGTAATGGTTTAAACTTAAAGGTGATTATGGTTCTTGAGTTGTTTTTGCATCTCTTGTATGACAAATTTACTGACATTTGTCTTGCTTGTACTTGTTAAAATTTACAAAGTTTTGTTAGGACAGCACTGGTGATATTCCAAATTGTGGCGGTACAAGGACTGGTTGATCTTATCTATGTGTTTGTCTTGGAGGCTTTACAGAAAGCTGTTTCATAAATAAGCATAGCTAGCTGACATTGTGCTCGTCTGCCTGTCCTTGCTATTCTGATATGATGGAGAGCTGTGGAAGCACCACTGCAGGGTGTGGAGAGATCTTTCCGAGGTAATGCAAGAAGCATGAAGAATACACAGAAGACTGAGCAGTGACTGCTTACTCTAGTCAGTAAGACAAATTTAAGACAGTGTATGCCTGGGACTCTTTGGTTTCGTGCTGCAACTGAACGAGCTCTCAGGCACTCCAGGAATTCCATCTGGTAAAAGGGAGAAATTGAGTGTTCCAAATCATCTTTTGGATGAGGCTGGTGAGAAGTACAGGGATAAGTGCAGTAGGCTACAGTGAGTTTGAATACTTGAAGAAACTTCAGTAATAAGAAACTAGAAGAAATATGTTCCCTACAAAGTGAATGCTGTCTGCTAAAATGTTTAGCAGATTCTTTCAGCTTGCTCAGCAAAATGAAGGAAGATCTGTGCAATGAAGGAAGGCTGAGTTCAAACTCAAGCTGACTGACACAAGTAACTCACAAGATGCAGGAAACTGGACCTTTACCTCGGCTCAGGACAGAAGGAGGAACTTTCCCCCATCCTCTGAAGTGCTTCTTCATAACAGATATGATGGTCTGGTGTTGGAGGATGAAGAGCACATTGAGTAACTGACATGATCCAGGAAAAGCCAACCATGCAATCTTGATGAAACCACCCACTCGCATTAGGACAAATGCCACCAGAAAATCATGTAAAGTATTAGTGATTGGAGATTCCCATTTGCTGTCCAGACAATTTCTCTAGAGAATTTTGCTGCCTACCACGAGTTTGTATTCATGACATTACTGAGAGACTGCTAAGCCAATAGATTATCATCCACCCCTACTGTTCCATGTAGGGTCTAACAATACTGTAACAAGGTAACTTGGAACCATCAAAAGACACTATATGTCTCTTGGATCAATGTTAAAAGGATTGGGAGCACAGGTGATATTCTCCTCCATCCTCCCAGTCAGAAGAAGGGGTCCAGAACAGAGGATATAAACAGGTGAATGCCTGTCTGTGTAGCTGGTGCTGTACTCAGGATTTTGGTTTCTATAATCATAGATTTACCTTTGAGAAGCTGAGTCTGTTGGGAGTTGATGAGATTCCCCTGACTAAGTGGGACAAGAGTGTCTTCACCAATAAGCTGGCCAAATCTATAATGAGAGCTTTAAGTTAGACTTAGTGGAAGAAGGAGATTGAGTTTTGAGCAGTAGAGAAGAACCAGGGACTGCTGATGTATTAGGAACCAACGGGGAAATGTCTTTGAAATGCCTCAAAAACTGGGGCTTGTTCCTCAAAAAGGTGGCACAGTCAACAGCCCAAGTGAAGTGCCTCTGTACCAATGCACATAGCATGGGTAACAAACAAACAAGAGTTGGAAATCACTGTGCAGCTAGAAAGCTATGATCTGATTGCTATTACTGAAACTTGGTGGGACAAATCACATGAATGGAATGACGCAATCGATGACTATAAACTGTTTAGAAGAGACAGGGAAGGAAGGAGAGGCAGCAGGGTTTCTCTCTATGTAAAAAGAAAAAAAAAATGATAGTGCAGAGCCGTCTTTGAAAAACAGAGTAGAGTCAGGACCCTACGTTTTTTGAGAACAAGTTTTCAGTTGTGTAAGGAATTTGTGGATGGAACTCCCTGGGAAATGGCCCTCAGGAAAAAAAGGAGCAGGAGCTGGCAGCTATTTAAGGACGTCTTTCTTAGAGCACCAGAGCTTTCAATTCCCATATGCCAATCAGGCAAGGAAGGCAGGAGACAAGCATCGCTCAGGAAGGACTCCCTGGTAAAACTAAAATGTAAGAAGGAAATACACAGGCTGTGGTACCAGAGATACGTAAGTTGGGAAGAATATAGGGACACTGCCTGAATGTGTAGGGATGGGATCAGGAAAGCCAAGGCACAGTTAGAGGGGAATTTGCCAAGAAACGTGAGGAAGAATAATAAGAAGGGCTTCTACAAGTACCTTGGACAGCAAAGGAAGATTAAAGAAAAAGTGTGTGTATGTACACATGCACACATATGATAAATAAGACAGGAGAACTAGTGACAACTGACAAGGCTGAGGTACTTGGCAACTTTTTTTGCCAAGTTTTCACCAGCAGTTGTTCTTTTCACATCTTTAGTCCATGAACTTCAAGGCAGGGACTGAGGGAATAAAGTCCCTTCCGCTGTAAGAGAAGATCAGATTCAAGACCACTTGACGAACCTGGACATACACAAGTCCATGAGACCCAAAGAGATGAATTGCAGAGACTTCAGAAAATTGGCAGATGTAGTTGCCAGGCCACTCTCTTTGAAAAGTCGTGGCAGTCAGATGAAGTCTCCAGTGACTGGAGAAAAGGGAAACATCACACTCATTTTTAAAAAGCATAATAAGGAGGACTCTGGGAACAACTGACCTTTCAGCCTCAACTCAGTGCCCAGCAAGATCAGGAAACACTTTCTCCTGGAACTTATGTTGACACACATGGAACACAGGAAGGTGATTAGGTACAGTCAGCCTGGCTTCATTCAAGGGTAGATTGTGCCTGACTAATCATAGAATCATAGAATGGTTAGGGTTGGAAGGGACCTTAAAGATCATCTAGTTCCAGCCCCTCTGCCATGGGCAGGGAAACCCTCCACTACACCAGGTTGCCCAAAGCCTTGTCGAACCTGGCCTTGAACACTGCCAGGGATAGGGCATCCACAACTTCTCTGGGCAACCTGTTCCACTGCCTCACCACCCTCAGAGTGAAAAATTTCTTTCTTATGTCTAACCTAAATCTGCCCTCTTTCAGTTTAAATCCATTGCCCCTTGTCCTATCACTACACAACCTTGTAAATAGTCCCTCTCCAGCTTTCCTGTAGGCCCCCTTTAGGTACTGGAAAGCTGCTCTAAGATCGCCCCGGAGCCTTCTCTGCTCCAGGCGGAACAGTCCCAACTCTCTCAGCCTGTCTTCATAGCAGAGGTGCTCCAGCCCTCAGATCATCTTCATGGCCCTCCTCTGGACTCGTTCCAGTAGCTCCATGTCCTTCTTGTGTTGGGGACCCCAGAGCTGAACGCAGTATTCCAGGTGGGGTCTCACGAGAGCTGAGTAAAGAGGCAGAATCACTTCCCTCGACCTGCTGCCCACGCTCCTTTTGATACAGCCCAGGATACGGTTGGCTTTCTGGGCTGCCGGTGCACATTGCCGGCTCATGTTGAGCTTCTCATCCACCAGCACTCCCAAGTCCTTCTCCTCAGGGCTGCTCTCAATCCATTCTCTGCCCAGCCTGTACTTGTGCATGGGATTGCCCTGACCCACATGCAGGACCTTGCACTTGGCCTTGTTGAACTTCATGAGGTTCTCACAGGCCCACCTCTTCAGCCTGTCAAGGTCCCTCTGGATGGCATCCCTTCCCTCCAGCATGTCCACAACACCACACAACTTGGTGTCATCTGCAAACTTGTTGAGGGTGCGCTCAATCCCACTGTCCATGTCTCCAACAACGATGTTAAATAGCACTGGCCCCAGTACTGACCCCTGAGGAACACCACTCGTTACAGGCCTCCACGTGGACATTGAACCGTTGACCACAACTCTTTGAGTGCGACCATCCAGCCAATTCCTTATCCACCGAGTGGTCCATCCATCAAAACCACGTCTTTCCAGTTTAGAGATGAGGATGTCATGTGGGACAGTATCAAATGCTTTGGATAAGTCCAGGTAGACAATGTCAGTTGCTCTTCCCCTATCCATCAATGCCATAACCTCATCATAGAAGGCCACCAAATTAGTCAGGCAGGATTTGCCCTTAGTGAAGCCATGTTGGCTGTCACCAATCACCTCCTTGTTTTCTATGTGCCTTAGCGTAGTCGCCAGGAGGATCTGCTCCATGATCTTGCCAGGCACAGAGGTGAGACTGCCTGGCCTGTAGTTCCCTGGGTCTTCTTTTTTCCCCTTTTTAAAGATGGAGGTTATGTTTCCCTTTTTCCAATCATTGAGAACTTCACCAGACTGCCACGACTTCTGAAATATGATGGATAGTGGCTTAGCAACTTCATCTGCCAGTTCCCTCAGGACCCGCGGATACACCTCATCAGGTCCCATGGACTTGTCCACCTTCAGGTTCTTTAGATGGTCTCGAACCTGATCTTCTCCTACAGTGGGCGGTTCTTCATTCTCCCAGTCCCTGCCTTTGCCTTCCGTGACTTGGGCCATGCCGCTAGAGCTCTTGCCAGTGAAGACTGAGGCAAAGAAGTCATTGAGAACCTCAGCCTTCTCCATATCCTAGGTGGCCACATCTCCCGTTTCCTTCTGGAGAGGGCCTACATCTTCCCTGGATCTCTTTTTATCACTGACATATCTATAGAAGCCTTTCTTGTTGCCCTTGATGTCCCTGGCCAGGTTTAACTCTATCAGGGCTTTGGCTTTCCTAACCTGATCTCTGGTTACTCAGACAATTTCTCTGTTTTCTTCCCAGGCTACCTGTCCTTGCTTCCACCCCCTATAGGCTTTCTTTTTGTCCGAGTTGGTCCAGGAGCTCCTTATTCATCCATGTGGGCCTCCTGGTGTTCCTACCTGACTTTCTCTTTGTTGGGATGCACCGCTCCTGAGCTTGGAGGAGGTGATCCTTGACTATTAACCAGATTTCTTGGGCCCCTCTTCCCTCCAGGGCCTCATCCCATTGTACTCCAGCGAGGAGATCCTTGAAGAGGCCAAAGTCTGCTTTCCTGAAATCCGGGGTAGTGAGCCTGCTATGCACCCTCCTTGCTTCCCTAAATATCTTGAATTCTACCATTTCATGATCACTGCAGCCAAGGCTGTCCTTGAGCATCACGTTCCCCACCAGCCCTTCATTGTTAGTGAGAAGAAGGTCCAGCATAGCACCTCTCCTCGTTGGTTCCTCTACCACTTGGAGAAGGAAGTTATCATCCATGCATTCCAGGAACCTCCTGGATTGCCTGTGCCTTGCTGTGTTGTCCTTCCAACAGATATCGGGGTGGTTGAAGTCCCCCATGAGGACCAGGGCTCGTGAACGTGAGGCTGCTCCTATCTGTCTGTAGAGGGCCTCATCCACTCGGTCCTCCTGGTCAGGTGGTCTGTAGCAGACCCCTACTACTACGTCCCCTGTCCCTGCTCTGCCTTTAATCCTAACCCGTAAGCTCTCAGTCGGGACCTCATTCGTCCCCAGGTGCAGCTCCATGCACTCTAGCTGATCCTTGACATAGAGGGCAACTCCTTCTCCTCTTCTTCCTTGCCTGTCCTTCCTAAAGAGCCTGTACCCTTCTATTCTGACACTCCAGTCATAGGAGTCATCCCACCACGTCTCCGTGATGCCAATAAGATCGTATTCCAACAGGCGTGCACACACTTCTAACTCCTCTTGCTTATTCCCCATGCTGCGCGCATTGACATAAAGGCATTTAAGTTGGGCCCCAGATGAACCTGACTTCCTGGCTGGAGCAGCTGGAATTCCTTTCTTCTGTTCTACAGGTACTTCCAGCATATCTTTATCATTCTTGATATTCCCCCCTTCCCCCTTCAAATCTAGTTTAAAGCCCTGCCAATGAGCCCTGCTAGTTTTTGCACTAAGTCCCTGGTTCCCCTCTGAGAAAGGCAAGTCCCATCCAGTGCCATCAGACCTGGTTCAGCGACAGCCTCCCCATGATCAAAGAAACCAAATTTCCGTTGATGGCACCAGCCTTTGAGCCATCTGTTAATCAAGTCTGTTTTTCTGTTCCTTTCTATATTCTTTCCTGCCACTAAAGGGATTGAAAAAAACACTACCTGGGCTCCTGACCCTTCAACCAATCGCCCCAATGCCCTAAAGTCCCTTTTGATGGCCTTTGGACTTCTCTCTGTTACCTCATCAGTACTGACCTGCATGACCAGTAATGGATAATAATCAGAGGGCCGTACCAGACCAGGGAGTTTCCTAGTGACGTCCCTGACCCGGGCCCCAGGGAGGCAGCAGACTTCCCTGTGGGTTGGGTCTGGTTGACATATTGGTCCCTCTGTTCCCTTCAGAAGGGAATCACCTATGACAATTACCCTCCTTTTTTTTTTTAACAGAGGCAGTCAGAAATCGTGGAGCAGACTGACTCCCCTTAGGCAACCCTCCGTGTGGCCCCTCATCTATATTTTCCTCTTTTGATGAGGTTTTAATGCCAACGGCAGTCCGACCCGGCTTTGGAGACACCTCCAAGCAGGGACAGCCATCACCCTCCCTGTCATCCAGTTCCCCTTGCAGAGCACTGTACCTGTTCCATAAGGACACCTGGGGGGCGAGGGAATTGCCAGGCAATTGCTCTTGCCACGCCGTGCAGGGACCTTGTGCCATTGCTCCCTGTCCCCTAATTCCTCACGTTCCCTGATCCCCTTTTAATCTGATGGCCTTCTGTGATAAATTGGCTGGATTGGTGGACAAGGGAAAAGCAAGTGATGTCATCTATCTGGGCTTCCATTAGGCCTTTGATATGGTCCTCAACAACATTCTTCTCTCTAAATTGGAAAGAAATGGATTTGGTGGATGGATAAGGAATTGGCTGGATGGCCGCATACAAAGGGTTACAGTCGACAGCTTGATGTCCCAGTGATAGTCAGTAAGGAGTGGTGTCCCTCAAGGGTCTGTACTGGGACTAATACTATTTAATATCTTAATGACATCAACAGTGGGATTGACTGTCCCCTCAGCAAGTTTGTGGATGACACCAAATTGAGTAGTGTGTTTGACATTCCTGAGGGACAGAATGCCATCCCGAGGGATCTGGGCAGGCTGGAGGAGTGGGCCTGTGTGTACTCCATGAGGTTCAACAAGGCCAAGTGCAAGGTCCTGCACCTTGGTTGGGGCAATCCCAAGCATTAGTACAGACTAGGGGATGGAGGGATTGAAAGCAGCCCTGTGGAAAAGGACTTCGGGGTACTGGTGGATGAGAAATTGGATGTGAGCTGGGACTGTGTGCTCACAGCCCAGAAAGCCAACCATATCCTGGGCTGCATCCAAAGAAGCGTGGCCAGCAGGTTGCAGGGAGTGACTTTGCCCCTCTGTTCTGCTCTGATGAGACCACACCTGGAGTACTGCATCCAGCTCTGGAGTCCTCAGCACAGGAAAGACACAGACCTGTTTGAGCAGGTCCAGAGGAGGACCACAAAAATGGTGAGGGGGTGGAACACCTCTCCTATGGAGAGAGGCTGAGAAAGTTGGGGTTGTTGAGTCTGGAGAAGAGAAGGCTTTAGAGAGATCTTCTTGTGGCCTTTCAATATATGAGGTTTATAAGAAAGATGGAGAAAGATGTCTACACTACAAGATCTGTAGTGACAGGATGTGATAGTTTGATGTGGGGGAGGGGGTTCTGGTGGTAGGAGAGGGGATTTGCTCCCTGTGCCACCAGATCGGATTCCCATCACCCTCGGGGTTGAGACAATCATTGGCACCTCTGCGAATTGCCCTATTTAAGTTGGGACAAAGGAACAGAAAAAGTGCTTTTGCCCAGGAGTGAGGAGAAGGGAGGAGGGCACTGCCCTCGCTCCTTGGCCCCGGCCGGGCGGCTGCCTGTGCCAGGCTGGTGCCACGTGCTCAAGATGGCAGCAGCGGAGCCAGCTGGGAAACTCGGGCAGAGCCCTGCTCCCAGGGTGCCCGCTGGGCCAAGTTTACCCAGAGAGAACGGAGATCTGAGAGAAACAGCCACACCGACACCAGGTCAGTGAAGATGAAGCGGGAGGAGAGGTGTACTGGAGCTGAGTTTCCCTTGCAAACTGGTGGTGAGATTGCAAGTGGCCTCCTTGCAACCATGACGGTCCTCGGGGGAGCAGAGACCCACTCGCGGCCAGTGGAAATGCCCACATCGGGGAAGAGATGCCTGAGCGAGGTCGTGGAGCATGGGATGCACGACGAGGTACTGTTAATAATGGAGCATGGGATGCACTACGAGGTAGTGAGGCATCTGGAGTCCGTGGGACGACCAATGCCAAAGCGAGTGGTCACAACTCCCTAAGAATCCAAGACTGGTAAAGCCCGAACTGGAGCAATCTGATGGGGAAGGATTGCATCTTGCAGGTAGGACTCACGTTGGAGAAGTTTAGGGATTTTCCTCGTGAGTAGGGGATCCACTGAATCAAGGGAAAATGGTGTAAGGACTCTTCCTCCTTTAAGAAAGGAGCGGCAGTAACAACATGGATTAACTGACCTGCACTCCCCCATTCCCTGTCCCCCTGAGCCGCTGGGGGGCAGGTAGAGCTGGGAACAAAAGGAAAGGGGAGTGGGGAGGTGTTGTTTTTAAGATCTGGCCTTGTTTTCTCTTTATCCTCTCAAGTAACCGGTTTTTGGTTCCCTTTGTCCTTGTTAAGCAACTGTTAATAAATTGTTTTGTTTTAAGAAGAGTGGAGTTTGTTTTGCCCGGGACCATGGTTGGTGGGTGCTCCCTCTGTTCTTGTCTCGACCCTCAGTTCCTTTTATTATAAAACTATGACACAGGAGTAGGAGCAACAGTTTTAAACTGAAAGAGGGTAGATTTAGATTGGACATAAGTAAGACATTCTTCATGATGAGGATGATGTGTCACTGGAACAGGTTGCCTAGAGAAGCTGTGGATGGCCCCCTCCTTGGAAGTTTTCAAAATTACGATTGGTTGAAGCTTTGAGCAACCTGATCTAATGAAAGATGTCTCCATGCCTGTGGCAGGGGGATTGGACTAGATGGTCTTTAAAGGTCACTTCCAACCTACAACATTTCTGTGATTCTGTATCTAAAAAAATAATAGTTCACAAAGAGCATAATTTTATAGACTTCATGGAAGAGATGAATTTTATTTTATTTTAAGAAACATAATTTTTTTTAATTTAGTTTCATTCATGGATCACCAATCTAGACTTGACTGGCTGTAAGATGTGAGTGCATATTCCAGTTTAGTTGGAACACATTAGTTTGCTACTGTCGTTAATTTTTATAAAAGGTTTTGATCGTTTAGCATTGGCTCTAGAAATAATCACTATTTTGATTCCAGTGACAGAAAAGCAACTCAAGTTAGTTCAAAAGCTAAGCCATTCTGAAAAGTGCAAAGAAAGAATATCAAGAGTTAAAGAAAAGTACTTTGTGGTTGTGTTAAAGTGAGTAGCAATGAGAAACAACTCCACATTGAGCCTGGGATATTTCTGATGAGATGTATGTAGAAAAGGATATAAATCTCCAGTGACCTTCCTTGAAAAGAGACCAGGAAACATCTGTGCATGATGTAATAGTTTGTGAACAGGGAATTTATTTAGAAGAGATTATTTTGCCTGACAATGTCAGAGGAAACAATTTCCACTGTGTAAGTTAAGACTGCATATTTTGGGAGATGTTATTTGTACATAATCTGCTAAATTAAAGCTTGTCTAAATACGTAATTGAGTTTTCCGACATCACTGGGGTTTAGTAACATGGCTTCGGACTGATAGAATTTAATTTATTCCCAGGAAAGTTAGCTAAAAAGCTAAAAAACAACAAAGATAAAGCACAGGTCTTTGGCTTAATTGCATATTAGCATGTTGATGTGCACAGCGATAAAATGCCCTGGCTGAGGCTGCCGTTTGTACTTTAACATTGGCAGTACAGTATTTAATAATACAGTGGCCTCTGTAATTTAAGAATACAGTGGCCTCTGTAAGGGGCTGGAAAATAAAACTTATGGGGAGCGGCTGAGGGAGTTGGGGCTGTTTAGCCTGGAGAAGAGGAGGCTGAGAGAAGACCTGATTATGGCCTACAAATACTTGAGAAGGGATGGTGGGGAGGTGGGGGAAGGGCACTTTACATTAGTGATGGGTGATAGAACAAGAGGAAATGGATATAAGTTTAGTCAGGGGAGGTTCAGGTTGGATGTTAGAAAGTATTTCTTCTCTGAAAGGGTTGTCAGCCACTGGAATAGGCTGGCCAGGGAGGTGGTTGAGTCCCCATGCCTGGATGTGTTTAAGAAAAGGGTGGATGAACTACTTAAGGATATGGTTTAATGGGAGATTAGGGACAGTTGGACTGGATGATCTCTAAGGTCTTTTCCAACCTAGAAATCTATGAAATGAAATCTATGAAATATTGACCTCAGTTGTTAGAAGATAAAACTGGTAACTGTTTGCTCACTCCATATGTGTGTATATATAATATATATGTGTGTGTATTCTCAGTTTATTAAGCATGCTGAGTAGCACGGCAGACCTATGTGCCTTTGTCTGTATCACAGCCTTCCTATTTTTGTTGTCTAATGCTATCTTATCCTACTCTTGCACTGTCAGGGTGCTGATGCCTGTTTCCTAATATTATGCATTATGGTTTTTTTTTCCTTCTCAGACTGTGCTGAAGATGGTATATGAGGAGAGTCGCAAAATATTGGCTTTGTCAGAACACACCTTTGGTTTTAGGGAGCTGAAAAATGTTCACCAGACCACAGCGGTGATGGAGGGATGGCAGAAGGAAGGCTTGGCCTTACTGGATGCTATACAGTCACTGAAAGATTACCTTAGCAAGGTGGCAGATGGAGGAGACAAGGTATGACAATAAAAATACCCTTTAAAGCAAGGTAACCAGGGGTTTTTTTATGTATGTAGAAATGCATGTTGTTATATAGTTAGTGTGTGTGTGTGCATGTATGTGTATATGTATATATGTATGAGGAGCAAGGGATTCTTTCCTGTCTGGATTTGAATAGGCCTCTTCAAACATCTTTAGTCTGTTTAAATTAACAGATAGGCATACTCTTACACAGTAATGATATCAAAGACAGTGGGTTAGAGATTGAGAGATGCCATATTAAAAAAGTACGTATTTTTTTAACAGGAACATTCAGATATTGCTACTGACTGGAGAGGAGAACTTCTGCAAGCAGTACAGAGCGTGTTTGAGAAGGAGAGAAACGTGTTGCAAATTGACTTGAAGTCTCACTTCTCCAATCCTGGACCTGGTGGTGACGGTTCATTAGTGGAAAAACTGGAGTATATCATGAAACAACAAGTAAGAAAACCTCTTAAAGTGTTATGCCCATAAATCATTTCTTGTATTCCCTTGTATTGTTTTAAGGTTTTACAGTTTTATTACTTCTGTTGTTAAATCTTACTTTGTGCATTAATCCAGATTGTGTGAGATCCGTAGGCTTCTACAGTTTATGTTGGTACCATTTTTCTCAAACTTTGTATATTGCGTTACAAAACCTATTGATTATTTTAGCTGGCATCCACAAAAAAAAGTGACCAGGAGATCATAATAGTGAAAAGGAAACATGTCAAGGACCAGCTGGAGTGCGTGGAGCTCCTCCTGGGGATGGATGAGGAGCCAACTGAGAGCTTATGGGTCAGGGTTAAAAGGAGGATAGGGACAGCTGACATTACAGTGGGGGTCTGCTACAGGCCATCTGACCAGGAAGACGAAGTGGATGAGGCTCTCTATAGACAGATAGGAGCAGCCTCATGTTCATGAGCCCTGGTCCTCATGGGGGACTTCAACCACCCCGATATCTGTTGGAGGGACAACACAGCAGGGCATAGGCAATCCATGAGTTTCCTGGAATGTATTGATGATAACTTCCTATTCCAAGTGGTAGAGGAACCAACGAGGAGAGGTGCTTTGCTGGACCTTGTTCTCACCAACAAGAAGGGCTGGTGGGGAACTCAAAGCTCAGGGGCAGCCTTGACTGCAGTGACCATGAAATGGTGGAGTTCAAGATCCTTAGGGAGGCAAGGAGGGTGCACAGCAAGCTCACTACCCTGGATTTCAGGAGAGCAGACTTCGGCCTCTTCAGGGATCTGTTTGGTACAGTACCATGGGATAAAGCCCTGGAGGGAAGAGGGACCCAAAAAAGTTGGTTAATATTCAAGGATCACCTCCTCCAAGCTCAGGTGCGGTGCATCCCACCATAGTCAGGCATAAGTGCTGAGCGGCCTGCATGGATCAAAAGGAGCTCCTGGACCAACTCAAACACAAAAAGGAAGACTACAGAGGGTAGAAGCAAGGACAGGTAGCCTGGGAGGAATACAGACAAATTGTCCGAACAGCCAGGGATCAAGTTAGGAAAACTAAAGCCCTCAAAGAATTATATCTCAGCAGAGACATCAAGGGCAACAAGAAAAGCTTCTATAGATATGTCAGTGATAAAAAGAGAACCAGGGAAAATGTGGGCCTTCTCCAGAAGGAAACGGGAGACCTGGTTACCCGGGATATGGAGAAGGCTGAGGTACTCAATGACTTTTCTGCTGCAGTCTTATTGGCAAGAGCTCCAGCTGCACAGCCCAAGTCACAGAAGGCAAAGGCAGGGACTGGGAGAATGAAGAACCACCCACTTGTTCTGGGTTTGCTGGAGGGGCTGCAGAAACAGCCCCTGTAAGTAGCTGTGAAAAAAAGCTTAATGTGCTGGCTTTACGTGATGGGGTTTGACAGCTTGGGAGGGGCTGTGGAAACGGCCCCTGTAAGTAGCGTGAAAGGCTTCTCTGGCTCTGAAACTGGTCGGACAGGTGAGACCCTCCCCATCCCCTCAGGCCAGGGCTGAGCCAATCAGCACCTCTGCAAATGCTATATTTAAGATGGGGACAAAGGAGCCCGAAGGGAGGCTGGACCTACACTGAAGAGAGCAGGGAGGTGGGGGCTGGCCCCCCCTGGTCTCCTGGGCCCACACTGGGCCACCACTACCCGACTGGAGATGACTGCAGCGACGTGGCTTGGAGAGCTCCGAAGCACCTCACTCCAAGGGACACCCTCGTGGTAGCGTAGCTGCCTGCTGGGCTAAACCACAACACCACTGTAGGAGAAGATCAGGTTCGAGACCATCTAAGTCTAAAGGTGGACGAGTCCATGGGACCTGATGCGATGCATCTGTGAGTCCTGAGGGAACTGGCAGGTGAAGTTGCTATGCTGCTGTCCATCATATTTGAGAAGTTGTCTCAGTCTGGTGAAGTTCCCACTGACTGGAAAAGGGGAAACATAGCCCCCATTTTTAAAAATGGAAAAAAGGAATACCTGGTGAATGACACGCCAGTCAGTCTCACCTCTGTGCCCGGCAAGATCATGGAGCAGATCCTTCTGGCAACTATGCTAAGGCACATGGAAAACGTGGAGGTGATTAGTAACAGTCAGTATGGCTTCACGAAGGGCAAATCCTGCCTGACAAATTTGTTGGCCTTCTACAGTAGGGTTATAGAGTTGATGGATAAGGGAAGAGCAACTGACATCATCTGCCTGGACTTGTCCAAAGCATTTGACACTGTCCTACACGACATCCTTGTCTCTAAACTGGAGAGACATGGTTTTGATGGGGGGATCACTTGGTGCATAAGGAATTGCCTGGATGGTTGCACTCAAAGAGTTGTGGTCAATGGCTCAATGTCCAAGTGGAGGCCAGTGATGAGTAGTGTTCCTCAGGGGTCAGTACTGGGGCCAGTGCTGTTTAACGTCTTTGTCGGTGACATGGACAGTGGGATCGAGTGCACCCTCAGCAAGTTTGGTGATGGCACCAAGTTGTGTGGTGTTGTGGGCACGCTGGAGAGGTGGGCCTGTGAGAACCTCATGAAGTTCAACAAGGCCAAGTGCAAGGTCCTGCATGTGGCTCAGGGCAATCTCAAGTATAAGTACAGGCTGGGTGGAGAATGGATTGAGAGCAGCCCTGAGGAGAAGGACTTAGGGGTGCTGGTGGATGAGAAGCTCAACATGAGCCAGCAACATGCACTGGCAGCCCAGAAAGCCAACTGTGTCCTGGGCTGCATCCAAAGCAGCGTGGGCAGCAGGTCGAGGGAGGGGTTTCTGCCCCTCTACTCTGCTCTCGTGAGACCCCACCTGGAATACTGTGTTCAGCTCTGGAGTCCCCAACACAAGGACATGGAGCCGTTGGAGCCTGTCTAGAGGAGGCCACGAAGATGATCAGAGGGCTGGAGCACCTCTGCTATGAAGACAGGCTGAGAGAGTTGAGGTGGTTCAGCCAGGAGAAGAGAAGGCTCCAGGGAGAGCTTCTAGCAGCCTTCCAGTACTTAAAGGGGGCCTACAGGAAAGCTGGAGAGGGACTTTTTACAAGGGCCTGTAGTGATAGGACAAGGGGTAATGGCTTTAAACTGAAAGATTAATTATAAGGAAGACATTTTTCCCTTTGAGGGTGGTGAGGCACTGGAACAGGTTGCCCAGAGAAGCTGTGGCTGCCTCATCCCTGGAAGTGTTCAAGGCAGATTTGAATGAGGCTTTGAGCAACTTGGTCTAATGGAAGGTGTCGCTGCTCATGGAAGGTGAGTTGGAAGTATACGATCTTTGAGGCTCCTTCCAACCCAAACCATTCTATGATTCTACGATTTTATGAAATATTTAATAAAAAGGGAAGGAAGAGAAGAATTCTGTCTAGAGCTTCACAGACTTCTCTTGCAAAGGGTATATATTGCACAAACTCTGAATCAGTTTGGAATTTTTTGCTGATAATATTTATTTTTTTGCTTCAGACCAAATTGTTTGTCATAAATATGATGTATAAACTATTATTAATAACTATTACTCTATTTGGGATCTAGTGAAGTGGGTTTTTTCTTTTTTTACTTAATGTTAACATGAAGCATGTTGCCTGCATATAAGGCTTGTACTGCAATGGTTTCTCTAGGGTTCATCTTTATAAAAAATTTGGGATTAGCCTTGTAGATTTAATAGGACTTGGTTTGTTTTCAGGAGGAGCAGAGGCAGATGGTTGTAGAGCACCTTTTCTCCTCAGACCGGAATAGCTTGCTGTCTGAAATACAGGACCTCCGAGCTCAGCTGCGCATGACACACCTTCAGAACCAGGAGAAGCTACAGCAGCTACAGGAAACCCTTACCAATGTAGAAGACCATGGGAGCAAACAAGAACACCACCTTCGAAGGCAAGGTAGTAATTGCCAAGTTCTTGTTATCTGGTCTTCTATATCAGTTCTTTCTCTTTTTGCCTAGAAAATAAAAGGCAAAAAAAGATGGTTTTGCAGAGAGGCAAGCAGATGCTGTACTATTCCTCGGTTTTACAGTACACTCAGATTTCCTATGATTTTAGCAGAGGAAGGAATTTTTCTTTCTAATATTAGTAGTTAAGAAAAACCTGTGAAAAGCAAAAAGGAGCTTTAAAATAACCCAAAACAATAGAACTGAAAGGTGACTCTTCATTAAATAGTGTGTACCTGTAGAAAACCCATCAAGAATAGTAAAATACCCTTGTTGGTTTTCAGGGAATTCTTTATATGTATGTTTGTTAATAAATGGATGGATTTGCTTAATGAGGTTTAGAATCAATTAGTAACAGGTTACTTACGGTATATCCCAGTAGCTTTCATAGTCTCACCCAGCTTTCGTGTTCTTCTCACTTTGCCTGGTCCACTAGCAACAGAGCTGTAGCGTGTATGTGCACCTCTCTGCTGATTCTTCTCATGTTTGAAAATAAATTAATATTCCAGACAAGAACACTTTAATACAGCTGATTTTTTTTTCACCCCAGTTTGAACTAGTGTAACTGATAACAGTGTCAAGTTCTCTGTAATACAAATAACTGTTAACACTTTCTTATCCTAGTTGAATTATTAGAATATAAGCTTCATCAGGAAAAAGCTATCATCAGTGACTTGCACAGCACCCTCTCTGAGGAGCAGAAGAGAGCCTCTGAAACATGTGAACTCTTGAATCAACAAAAAACAGCGCTAAAATCAGAGCTGCATGAAAGTAAGCAAGAGAATGAAAGCCTGCAGAAATCTCTAGAAGAGCTTCAGAGGGAAACAATCCAGTTACGGTGAGAAGTAGATTTATTCATTTATTTTATTTTACTTATCAACAGATCTGAAAGAGCTTTATACTCATTGGATCCACAAATGGCTTTGCACTGGGAAACACAAGGAGGGAAATTAACCTCTCTCACTTTTTGTGGATATGTTGATTTTTCTTTATTAATGGCTCAGATTTATTTTTTCTCCAATTTAAATTTGCAGATTTGCCTTTTCTGTAACCTTGACTGAGAAATAAGTACATGTTGAATGGGTATATTAAAACAGAACAGAGTAGATCCTTGGTAACCCTGATAAACCGCACTCCTGCAGCTTGTGTTTTAGTCTTTTGGTTGTTGCTTCTCTTTGCCGGTCATCTTGTGCATGTTGGCCTTATCCCTAGTGTATGCCAGTGTGTTTTTCTTTCCTCTCACAGGACAAAAGTTTTGCTCTGCCAGGATAGGTAGATAGTGTCTCCCTGTCTCTTTATTGTTACTAAATAGAGCAATTCTAGCTTTGCTTGCATGGAGGTATATGTTTTCAGATGCCAAGTAACTGTGACTTGAAAACGGACCCTCTTTTAAAACCTCTTATAAAGAGCAGAGACCACCTTAAAGAAACAAATCAATAGACCAATTCACAAAAAGTAACCCAAAATGTCTTGCTTGTGTTACTGGTGAAGGATATTCTGTTCTGAACATAGATAGAAGTGTTGTTTTGAACTTTGCAGTTTTGAATTGGAAAAAAAAGAAAAGGATTTGGCAGCTGCACTTGAAGACTTGCAGACTGAACATCAGAAGGAAACAGAGGTACGAGGCTTGTTTGAGGAACAACAGCTTCAGCTTAAGAAAGCAGAAGATGAAAAGACAAAGGCCTTGGAGGTAATGCCCTACATCTCAGTGCTTCACTTCACCTCCCTTGCTGTATGAAGCTAACAGGTTATTTTTACAGTCTTTTTCATGTCCAATGGTTTTTGCTTAATAACTGTTTAAAAAAACCCTTCAAACTCCTACAGAATGTGCAGTGTTTATTTTGTTTTCACAGAATTAAAGCTTTCAGTTACCCTCCTTAATTGCACATGCAGAAATAAGCAAAAGTCTTATGTCTACCCCTCGCCTTTTTCTTTAGTGTTTTTGGAGTCTTATACGTTTATGTTCTTGGGACCAGGTTTGTACTGCCCCTTGCTGTGTAGAGAGCCAGATTCTTCAATTGTGTAACTGCACCCTTTATTCCAGAGCAAACATGCTATGAGGATGTGATGTGTATGATCAGCTGAGATTATAAAGAAAACCACCCAACGATACATGTGCTTGGCAGAGAGTCACTGGAGCCTTTCCAATATAACACGTATTTCTGGAGGCTAAAGCCTTTGTTTGTTCTTTCTTCTAAATCAAGCAGAAAACAAATTAACTGGTTTCTCTCTGGTACCATGATAGCAGTAACTCAGTTCTTAGAAAAGGCCTACAATGACTGGAAAAGGAAGATTTGGCATAAACCAAAACCAAACTCTATCAGATAACTCCAAAACAATTCTAGCTAAATGCCCTTAGTGAGGAAACACAATTCTGAGTCTGTCCTTGTAGTCTGGCCTCTCACATCATCTTTCTGCTACATGTTTAGGTTTGTGGGTAATTTTTGTTACTACTTGCATGGTAGAACATGGTGCTAACATGCTCATGCAGGGAAGGCAGGGACCGTTTTAGTCCAGGCAAAGAGAAAAGTGCATTGCCCTAGGTGTAGTTGTGCAACAGATTCAAACATTAACGTTCACATTGCTGCAGTCATGCATTCCCAAATCCTCCCTTGAAGCCGTAGTACTGAGGAAAGTTGATGCCACTTAACATCTGACCTGACTTTCTGCAAGATCAGAGAGGTGGTGCTGGCTGGAGGCTAGGACAGAGCCCCCTGCTAGGAGGACAGGAGTGCTTGCTCTGACTGTCTGCAGGCGCCCTGGGACTGACCCTTCAGTGTCTCCCTTTCCTTCTGAAGAAAGGCTGGCTCCCAAAATGGATGGAGGGATGGGTTATTTTTATCAGCCTGTACTGTGTGCTTTAAACAGATGGGCTGTAAAATCCAGAGGTTTTACATTTACTTGCTGCTTAGGTTTTTGGTTCTTTTTAAATCAACGTGGGTTATTTCTGCTTCAGATCTCAATTAAGAGGATTGAGCAATGTAAAGATTAGTGATTTCCTAATGTCGTGGGTTAGGCTGATCCAACAACTAAAATCCATGCAGTCGGTCTCTCACTCCAGTAAAATGGAGAGGAGAAAAATATAATAAAAGAGTTGAGGGTCGAGACAAGAACAGAGGAGCACCCACCAACCATGGTCCCGGGCAAAAGAGACTCAGTTTCCTTAAAGCAAAACAGTTTATTAACAGCTACCTAAAAAGAGAAAAAAAGCAAACAAAAACAGTTACTTGAGAGGATAACAAGAAAACAAGGCCAGATCTTAAAAACAACACCACTCCCCCCCTTTGCCTTTTCCCCCGGCTCTACCTCCTCCCCCAGCAGCACAGGGGGCAGGGAATGGGGGAGTGCAGGTCAGTTCATTCCAAGTTGTTACTGCCGCTTCTCTTAAAGGAGAAGGAGTCCTTACACCATTGTCCCTTGCTCCAGTGGATCCCCTACTCACGAGGAAAATCTACAGACTTCTCCAGCGTGAGTCCGACCCACAAGATGCAATTCTTACCTCATCGGATTGCTCCAGATGTGGGCTTTACCACAGTCTCGGATTCTTAGGGAGTTGTTGCTACTCGCTCTGGCATGGGTTGTCATATCGACCTTAAATGCGTCTCCATACAGACTTGAAATGCGTAAATGCGCCTCGACCTGTGCCCATGATTCACAACAGTCTCAGGCTCAGGCATCTCCTTTAACAAAGCACCTCCCCATCGGCGGGGGTCGTCCCACGGACTCTAGATGCGTACCGTGCTCAGGCTCTGGCATCTCTTCTCCTACGTGGATCCTCCACGGGCTGAGAGGGGGTCTCTGCTCCCCCGAGGACCGCTTTTGGCTGCGAGGGGGAGCGCTCGCCGTCTCACCACTGGTCTGCAAGGGGGACTCAGCTGCGGCACACGTTGTCCCGTTCCATCTCACTGACCTGGTGTCGGTGTGGCCGTTTCTCTCAGATCTCAGTCCTCTCTGGGTGAACTCGGCCCGGTGGGCACCCCGGGAGCGGGACTCTCCCTGAGTTCCCCAAGCGGCTCCGCTGCCACCATCCTCAGCGAGTGGCACCGGCCCAGCCTGGGCCACTGGCCCGGCCGGGCGCCGGGGAGTGGGGGCTGCGCCCCCCTCCCTTCTCCTTGCTCCTGGGCAAAGGCACACCTTTCTGGTTCCTTTGTCCCGACTTAAATAGGGCAATTCGCAGAGGTGCCGATTGGCTCAAGCCCCGAGGGGGATGGGAGTCCGTTCTGATGGGCAGCTTCTGCCACCAGAACCTCTCCCCCTACATCAAACCATGACAAAGGTCTTAACTAATTGAAAAAAAATCATGTACCGGAAGATATTTTAACATTACAAACTTTGGTTTTGTTACTTGGTGTCATGTTGCTAGCAAGCTTGCTTCTGGCACTTTAATTCAAAATTACAAGGTTAATTTTTTAATTACAACTTTTTAATACCCAAACTACTCTAGTTCAGTCTTGAATTTGTTGCGGTATAAAAGAGGAGGTTGAAAATCACCAAATGCCAGCCTGGCCCACAAATAAGTGTTTGTGCCAGACTATTAATATGTGCTTCCCCGTCTTGACCAGGAACTGCAGGCTGCCTTGGAGCTGCAGGCGGTGCAGAGTAACCAGCTGGCCGTGTCCTTGGAGCACGAGCAAACGGTCAATGATAATCTCCGCAAGGAACTTCAGATCGAGCACTCCCGCTGTGAAGCATTGCTATCCCAGGAACAGACCAAACTGTTGGAGCTACAGAGAAATTTGGACGCTGAGAAAAATCATTCATTGGAACTCCTGAATTCTTTGAATCATGAACGTGTTTTGACAGAACAGTTGAGCATGAGAGTGAAAGAAAGTGCTTCTTGTCAGCACAGGGAGTCACTGCTGGAACAAGCCTTTGTTCGAGAGCTCCAAGCCCAGCTGGAAGAAGAGAGGTCTCGAACTGTGGAGTTAACTGATATTATTGAGAAAATGCACCAGAAGGCCATCCGTTCCAAAAGGCAGCTAGAGGCTGAAGTACAGATGTGCTGCGAAGAAACCCAGAAAGAGAGAGAGGTCAGTGACAAATTGAGAGCTACGCTGGAATCTCTTCAGGGTCAAAAGCAAGAGGTGATCCGTTCCTTAGAGACCCAGAAGAAAAGAGAGGCGAAGCTGAAAGCTGACTGGGAACAACTGCAGTTACTCTTCAAGACAATGAAGGAGAAAGATAAAAACAAGAAAGAGGCGAGAGAGAGCGAGCGAAGACAGCAGCAACAAACAGAGCTAGAGAAACAGAAGGACTGGCAGAGAGATCAAGAGAGATTGGTGAGAATGCCTCTGCAAGTTTTGCCTTACACTTGAAATAGCCACCAACTGGGATTTAACCCTGTGGATGTTGTTCTTTAATTGAAATGTTGCCTTCCCTTAAACAAAGCATTCTGAAAAATGCTTTAGATGAGCTCTTTTCCTGCATTTCTCAAATGCAGCTGTTTCCAGGGGTTTTCATCTGGGTTTATTGTTGATAGAAGTTGATCTTTACGTCTTTGCCCATGCTGGGAATTGCACTTGTTAACAGATGGAGAAGAATATGGCTTAAACACAGAACGGAACTGAACTAGATTTCATGTCATTGCCCTTATTTTGAGCTAGGCTCTTAATTATGGTTTGCAACAGTACGAATTTTACCCTTCTTGTTTCTCAGCTTCTTCACTTTCATTAGAGGAGAAGGGAGGCTTTGCAGGCTCTTTGGAGATTTGTCCATCACCATGTCTGGAAATGGATGGAGCAAATGCCCACTCTGGAGTCATAAATGGCTTCCTGGTGGCCCTGGAAGGCAGTACTGTAAGCCTTCCCCTAAAAGTGGTCTGTGAGTTGCAGAACACTGATGCATATGCTAGTTAGGTGTGATGCTTTTATTTCCAGTCTGTATGTGTGTGTGTATAAAAAAACAAAACCAAAAAACACTTATCTGTGTGTATGTGTGTATATGTGTGTGCGTGTATATGTATAAGATGCAATTAACTAGTACTTATTCTGTTCAAATAGCAAAACTTGGAACGGCAACACCAGAGGGATGAGCAAAGAATCCAAGAGCTGCAGGAAATACTGGCAATATTAGAAGAAAGAGAAAGAAATCTCCCGTCTTCAAACCATCAACAGGAACTGTCGTGTACCTTAAACAGAGATCGAAATGCCAAACAGGCCATGACAAAAGAAAATGAAAAATTGCATTTGCAACATCAGCAACAACAGCTAGAGAAGATACGGAAGCAGCTGCTTTTTGTAGCTGTGCACCTGAATGAGTTAATATATAAAACTGTAGACAAGTGAGTAGTTGTTCATAAAATAGTAGTTTGCTTTCTATCCTTCTTCTGAACTTGTGTGAGTCATCGCTGAAAGCCCTGTGCTGAAGGGAATGAGTGATATATCTGCTTACAAGGCTTAACTGTGTGTGAAACCATGGTTTTGTGGTGACAGCAGACTCTGGTTAGTCATCCCACTGCAGCCATTCCCGTTAGAAGCTTGCGTGCCTGTGTTTGAACTGGATCTGTGAAGTGACCCTGCTTAAAGAACAAGTCCCCAAAAAAACCTGATTGGAAAGAGTTGTTTGGTAGTTTGGCAACTGCAGCAGTCTAATTAGAGAGTAATCAAAAAAAACCCGAACAGGTTAATCAACACATCTGCAGGTTTAGAATGAGAAACTCCATTAAGCATGGCAGGGAAGAGCTAGGGGCCAGGAAAGAGTGGCCAAGTCGCAGTAATTTCGCACTACTTTGGCAGCAGAATAAAATACTTGTGATGTTTTGCTGCAGCCTGAATTTGCGTGATGGAATTTCAAACTGGTATAAAATACAGACTTCTGAATAAATACTTAACTGGCACTATTTAGAAATTCTACTCTTAAAAATTAACAAGACTTTCTAATTTCTGCTTGTGTTCATAGCATTTTGTGTGATGCATAGTGCGTAAGTACAGCCTCAAAACTTAAAGATCGTCCTGTGGGGAGAAGGAATCAAATGTATGTTAACATTACTACAAATCAACCTGATACTGAACAAGTGTTTCTGTTTAACAGAACAGTTAACGATTGGTCTGTACCAAATGATGAGGCTGTAGCTTCTTTACTGCAGACGTTAAAGGAACTAAAATCAGATTTATTGTCTCCTCCTGCATCTCAGGTAAGTAAAACAGTGTATATTTGTTGATTACCAGTAAGTTGTTATCTATTCTTTGGGTTGCAGTAGATGTGTAAGTTGATTGATTGATTTCTCCCTCTCCCCTTCCTTTTTTGGTAAAGCATTCAGGGGAAAATTGGGATTTGCCTTGAGGATGGAAAAAAGATGTACACTTGTACCTACACTGTCATTATATTAACATATTTTAGTATCATACTTCTGCTTCTTTGTTGTATTGCAGAGTCTGCTTCTGATGGCATTTTTCCCCTAGATATCCCAGAAGATGCTGCTTCTGTATGCGTCCAAAGACAGTTGTTTTTCAGCAAATAGCCAAGTAATTTTCAAAAGGCACAACAGTGGTTTGTTGTCTCAGGAGAGGTGTTTTGGCAGATGTTTGCAGTATTGCACATACTTTACACAAGCCTAGGGATTATCAAAGACTGAGCTCAGGTCTATTGATACAAAATATGTAGCTTTTGGATTCCATCTTATTTACCAGATAACTTTGCCCTATTGTTTATATCTTTCTCGTGTAATAGGGAGAGAGATCTTCAACCACATTGCTGCCCTTTCAGCCAAAATTTTGGGATTTAGGGCTAGCTAACAGTCTTGGTTCTGTTTGATTCAGCCTCTCTCTACTTCTTCACCTGCTTGACAGCAGATCCCCAGAAAACAGACCTTTGAGAAAGAGTTTTGACTGATACATGAGAAGGCTTTTGTAATTTCTGTTGTTCTTTTGTGCTCTGTAATGTAGCTCTGATGTATGATAAGCTGGCTAGGCATGGTGCAAGCTCTCCCTGTGCCTGACTGCTTACAAAATACAATAAATACTTTTCCTTCTGTCGCCTGTGCAGCCACTTAGGTGGTTGCCAAATGGATCATCTCCAGCCTTCAGGACAGGGATGTAACCTCTTCCCAAGTAGGTGTTCATGGAGTTATTTTGGTTAAGCCTTCCTCTCACAAAGCTTTAGAGCCCTCTGCTGTGGACAAAATGATTGGAGAGCCTGTAGTGGGGGGACTAGACCATCTTATGACTCTATTTAAATCAGACTTGGCAGAAGTCCCTCCATAGCTGACCTGTTTTTCTAGCTCAGCTCCCTCCAAGTTATTACTGTACTGGAAAAGAAAAAATAGTTTGGGTTGCTTGTTTTTCCTCCAATGCCATTAGATCTTCTGCATTAGAAACTCTGTTGCAAATGCCTTTTACAACTTCTAGGATTTATAGGCTCTGATAGTCTCTTCTCTTGTTTAACCAGACTTTGCAATTGCCTCCTCCAGGGACTGTGACCACACTAAAATTAAGGGATTCAAGTTTTCTGAGTGAAGTGTAAAAAAAAAAACCAACCAAACAAAAAACAAACAAAAATGTAGTGAAACACTCTGAAGACATATGCCTTTCTATATCTTAGAGAGGGAAAACTATACCTTGATACCCCTTCTTCTTTGGGCACAAACATCCCTCCTCTCTGCCATCTTTTCAGGCTTTTTTTTATTTATCTCTAGAACTGCCTTTTATTTCAGGCCACTCCCTGAATTTCTCCTTCCTTTAAGGTATTGAACCACATGCTCTGGAGACCAAAGGAATTTACTGCTGTTACCTCCTTGAGTTGTAATAAATTGGGGACTGTTAGACAGGGAAAGTGGCAAAATGCCAAAATGAAAAGTCTGTGCCAAAATGAATATGGAGTCAACTGGTCAATCAAATGCCAACTGGTCAGTAGTAATCAAGTGGGTAGATGGATCATACAGAACACCTCAGACATTACAAGTATCTGTTACTGTCTTCAGACTGAGTTTTTGTAGGTCTGAAAGTGCCTGGGATGATGGGACCGTAGTCCTTACTGGGACAATGTAAAGCAGCTTCCTTCCGCTTCAGTACGATACAGATGGGTTTTGTTCCCCATATTTGAACTTTTTAAAATAATACTTACCTGAAGTGTGTATCTGAAGTTCTCTCTGCCCTTGTTCTCAAAATACTCTTCTGTTCCATCTCCGTGTGTGATATGGCACAACTGCCATGCCAGTGCAAGCTCTGTGTAGGGAAATGCATGCTTTAGTTTATCTAACTTCAGTATAAGAACCTGAAATTGTGTAGAACATCTGTGAATTATAAGTACGGGACAAGAGCTTAACTTGAGTAGAAATAAATAACAAGTTTCAGAACAATACTGAAGGTAGTGTTAGATTCGTGAAGCATTTTATTTAACTTTGGAAAGCGTTAAGAAGAAGCTGAGAAGTGGAGAGCCTTTGCTTTCAGCAGTTTTAATGAAGTTGCTAAGTCCAAAGGGAGGGAGGCGGATTACATGCCGTGCAGGTACAGATAGCATCGGAACCCCAATTTGTTGCTGTTTGTACTGCAGGCAGTAAAAAGACTTAGATGGCTGTGGTTTATGAAACTGTATTATATAAGATTTTTTACGTGACAAATTGTGCTTTTCATAGAAGACAAATGTAAATGGCACGTGTTAGGTTATTAAAGTATTGTAAGAAATTACTCCTGAAAAAGTTCAAACTCCCAATAAGGTTGTACTCAAATAAGTTGCTAGGAGAAATTGGGGTCAGTTGTGTGTACTGGCTCCTCTAATGTACAGATTTTATTTCAAGGGAAGAAAACATTAACTGCCTCTAAAAAAATATCTTTTGTTTCTCTGTGGTTTGCTGCATCATGCAGTGGTGTAATTGTTGACTATTAAATCGATAGTTGATATGAAGAGGGTTATGAAGCCAGAACTTCCACAAAGAAGTGGACCTGGAGTTGTGGGACTCATTCCTACAAGAGATGACTTACCACAAAACTGAGTTTCTCAGAATTGAATGTGATTTTTCAGAATTTACTTCTGTAGATACTTCACGACGTGCTTTTGTGCGTGCACATACATAGACATCTTTCTTCACAGTTTCTGTGGTGCCTGTTGGTGTGGAAGAAGTTTCCAAGTGTTTGGAAGATGTGCTGTTATTAAAGGGAATAGGATTCCTGTAAAGCTGATCACACAGATCTGTAGAGAAGGGGTAGCTTGATGAACAATTAATTTGATACTTCTTAAGAAGGGCTGTTTGCATGTTTCAGTTTTCCATCCGACCGTTTAACACGCGAATGCCATTGCTGATTTTCAGGCTCGTTATTTTAATGTTTTAGTTTGCCCATAAAGTTAGGTTATTATTCAGTTTGAGATATTTGGCTGTGGAAGTAATGTGCAGAAACCATCACGGCTCACTTCCTTTTAGATCGGATCTGCAGATGATTCTGACTCTGTTCAAGAACTGGAAAAAGACGCTTGGCAGCGAGAGAGAAACATGTTGCAGAATGCACTGAAACAGGCTGAATCCGAACTGGCTAAAGTGACTGTTGAAATTGAAAACAGACCAGTGGTAGAAACTTCCAGTCCGAAGGTAAAATGATCATGATGGTCAGCAAACGGGCTGTCTGGAGCTTGGTGAGCAAGCAGTGCCATAGCCATTGGCGTGTCAGTTAAACCTGATGGTTTAACTAATAATAACTATTAATAGTTATTTAAAGCAGTTGTTGTTTTCTTTGTTAAAGAGTTAAACTGTTTTAGAGCTTTGGGTATGACAATTTCTTTGAAACGTTCAGGAGATTTCAGGCAGTCTGACACTCCGTGCTTGGGTGCTTTTAGCTGTGTACAGAATTGTTCCAGCTGCCCTTGTCTGCAGTATGGACATTCGACACGAAGATAGCTTGTTTGTGGATGGTTTTCTGCACACCAACCAGTAACCATGCCAAAATTTTCTAGCCTAGATACACATAGACATGCAGAAATGCAGTAGAGTTGGTAAAAGCCTCCATGTATGGTGTCCAAACTGCCAGAGTGTAGAACTGCTACTTTGCACCGAAACTGGACAAGTCATAGTCTGTTATACAAATACTTGCTCAAAATTTCATTTTAGAGATAAATGTGTGCTGCTTTCATACTTCATAATTATTAAATAGCTTTCTACAGTTTTGTAAAGCAAAATAGATTTTAGATACCCATGCATAACCAAGGTGTGGGAGATATTGCTGGAAAAAGTGAATAACTTCTGAGCTTTCTGTAGCTAAATCTTAACAGATTGTGGGGTTTTTTCTTTTTTTTTTCTCTTTCTCCAGTTGCAGAGATTATATAGGAAGTTCCTTAGAGCAGAGAGCTTTAGAAAGGCTCTAGTTTATCAGAAGAAATACCTCTTGCTGCTTCTCGGTGGATTTCAGGACTGTGAGCAAGCAACCCTCTCTCTAATAGCACGTATGGGAATCTACCCTTCACCTGCAGACCTGCAGCTTTCTGGATCACGTTCCCGTCCTTTTACCAAGTTCAGATGTGCAGTCAGGGCAATCATCGCAGTATCGAGGTAAAGCCAAAACACTCGCTGTCTCTCGTACACGGTGTTTTCTTGGAAATTTTAGAAATTGATAGTTCCTATGGTTTATCCTGCATTAACATTAAGCAAAAGGAACAGGTTGTCCAGAGAGGAGGTGGCTGCCCCATCCCTGGCAGTGTTCAAGGCCGGGTTGGATGAGGCTTTGAGCATCCTGTTGTAGTGGAGGGTGTCCCTGCCCATGGCAGGGGGGTTGGAACAAGATGATCTTTGAGGTCCCTTCCAGCCCAAACCATTCTGTGATTCTATGTCTTGTTAGCTATAACTTTGGCCAAACTGCTGTTTCAGAGTCAGCACTGAATTGGATGTGTACTAAACTAAAGGTTTACAAAAAGCAGCTTTTCTTGAGAAATACCCAACAGCAATGTATTTGAGAATCAGTGCACCTCCTTTCAGGTCTGACCCTTCTCTACTTCAACTCACTGGATAGTCTGTCTTGTATCAGAATATGATCACCTCATCAGTGATGGTTTTCCTCTCTTGAATGCAGCAGCTTGTGTTTCATTGAGTATGATTCTATCATACTCTGTCGCTTACTATCAAATGGATTTTTTTATCTGTACTTGGGACAATATGCCATCTCATAATGGCTTTTGAGCCTATTTAGTAAAAAAAAAAAAAGAGTTTTAAGTGTAATGGGTGGTTACTTCTGAGCAATTTTCTTGTCCAGGAAAAATGATTACTAGCAAGTTTAAGACTTTCAGGAGATGACACAAGATGTCTTTAGGCTGTTGTCTTCGACGTGGATGCTCCAATGATAGCAATATTAAAGGACGTAGAAACAGTGACTTCCAAACTACTCCTCTGAGGCAGGAAGAGCTGCCACAGAACTCTCTGGAGATCAGGGACAGAGTGGAGGAGCAGTGCCAAAACAAGCAAACTTTTCCAACAGTTAAAAAATCGTTGTGGAGTAAAATGAGATAAGCCTTCTTTCTAAAAACTGAAGTTGAAGAATTCTTCCTCCACTCCTGCAAGGATTGTTACTTATGTTGTTTAATATGTTTCATGCCAACAAAGAGTTTAGTATTAAAATTCAGTGTATTTTTGCTTATTTTTAATGATGGTACAAATTTATTTGTTACTAAGGTTGAAGTTTTTGGTGAAAAAGTGGAACAAAGTTAACAGAAAGAGCGCATATGGTGAAACCATTTCTCACAGTATAGGAGGTACTACAGGTAAGTGTTTTGGACAAGTACATTGATTTAATCATAATTTCTCTTTAGTGATATCTTTCATTTAAAAACAAAACCAAAAAAAATACCCACAGAAGTGGCAAAAAATCTGTTTATATGTTAACACAAATGTGTTTATCGATTTCCTGAACACAATGACTGTAAGTTTACAAGGACATTGTAAGAAATGAGAATTGAAAACTTTCAGAATTCATAATTTACAACAAGGGCGAGCTCCTCCTCTTCTCCCTTTATTGCAACTGCTCAAGCTGTGAAACTGAGTTCTGTGTTCCTAAAACTCAGAGAAATATGTTTGGTACAGTTTGAAGCTACCTGTGATGGAAATTAATGCTTCAAGTTATTAATAAGGCAAGGACAAATACTGCTGTAATCGTATTGAGATGGTACATGCAGTATCAAAGCAAGTCTTAGAAGTGGTGTACTTGCTGGTGTTACCAGAGGTGAAAAAGGGGTTTTAAGTGGTACCAGAGGTTCGGAAGAGACTTAATCCGATGGCAGATATCCCCAAACTATTTTCTCCTGGAGTTTATTCAAGTGCTCTCAAAGATGACAAACTGGAGCGGGAGACCAGATAGATGGTCTGATGCATTCAGTACGGACTGCGTTCCTTTGACTTACTTACGGATGTGTTTGTAAGAATTTGAACAAACATCCTAACGTAGTACCCAATACTGTGGAAGTCTCCCGTTTTATGTAATACTCCAGTACTTGTGGCTTTTCAACACTAAACAAAATTCAGATGAAATAGTGCATTTTTCATTACCTGGTACTACATAATTTTCACTGTTGCTGGAAATACTTACTTAAAAAAAACCCAACCACTTCCTACATAAAACCACTGTGGTGTGATTCCTGTGAAACTTGAATCCTGAAACGCGTGCTGAACTTTCTACCTGACTCCAAAATAGCCTCATTAAAAATGTTTGATTTCTTTTTGTGATTTAAAGGACTTATTGGAAGGGGTTTTTTCTTTTTTCATGAAAACAGACAATAACCCCCGCCCCCTCCAAACCTCCACCACACCAAACAAAAAAAAAATCTTCCTTTCTCTGCTGTTTCTGAAGTCAGAGAGTGTAAGTCAACAGTAACAAATAGTTAGAGCCAAGCAAGTATTAAAATTTCTTGAAAAAATATTTTGCTTATATGAGAACATCCTTTGTGTGGATATAGCAACAGCTGCTGAAAAAGCAAGTCTGGAGAAGGAAAATAGTGCAAGTTCTCCGTTTGCAGAACGCAGTTGTTCCACATCAAAGTGTCAAATTTGTGTTAAAAATGGTTAAAACAAACAAAAACCCAAACAAACCAAGAAAGCAATTAGCTATAGGAAGTGTGTTTTAGCTGCATTTAAAACGAAACACAATTTACTCTGCTGTAATTCTTGTGCGTTTTATCAGTTATGTTTATGATGGGCTCTTTGGGATGGTTCCCAGTGTGTATTTTTTTAACTGTTTCATATTTAACGCAGCCTCTGGTGCTAGAACAGAAGTTCTGAAAGAGCAGCAGCCCTCAGCTGTTCACATCAGCTCTCCCCCAACCCGGGACATGGGGCTGTGCCACAGAACCACCTCTGCAAGATTTGTGAGCCGCTCCCCCAGCTCCTCTCACTGCGTACACAACAGGTCAGTCTGCAATCCCTGCCTGTGTTAATCACGGATGGACAGTCTTCCATAAAAAAGGAGGAGGTACTTGAACAAGAAGAGGAATTTTTCTTAGATCTGGTCAATGTTTTCTTTCTTTCAAGATGCTACAGGAGAAAACCTTGTTTGCTTTAAGCACATCTGATGTTCTTGGTCTGAGAGCATTCCTAGTGGTGTTCCCCAATTTAATTTGGACAGGCTACAGGATTTACAATGGCTATGTCTGTTAGCCCTCTTTGAGGGGTAATTCTTGTTGCCTTTGTCATCCAAGTTGGAGATTAATGTCCGAGCATCCTGTGGAAGCAGCTCCCCTCCGTATGACAGCGTTGCATTAGTATTAGCTGCCTTCAGGCTCTGGGCATGCACACAGAATGGGAGGTGGAGAACTTGCAGGATGTGTGTTCTTGCAGTTTTTCATGAATTCTGGCTAGTTCTGCATAGAAGTACAACCCCAGCTACCTGTTGCTGGGTCGGATGTCACAACTGACATTCTGTACAGCGCTGCTAAGACAGTCTGAGCTTCAAGCTCTGCACTGGAGTTGGATGAAGGTGGCCTCAGTCATTACTGACCTTCCCACTCCCAGGCTCTCTCTGGGACTCAGAGCAATCTCAGGCATTGCATAGTCCATTACTGTGTGTGGTGTCTTCTCTCCCAAGCCACTCCTCATATGTGGCTTCCTCCTTACAGTAAGGATTTGCAGGAGTTGTAGAAAGTAACCTTTCTCAGTCCCATCAGCTTGGGATGTGTTGTTTGTTTCTTAACATCCTTGCTAAATTAGAAGCTTCAACCAACAGGCAAGAATTTTCTTCATGAAGAAAAAAGTAGTAAGGAAGTAGCTGTGGTGGTCTAGAGGTATGCAAAGACAGCAGATACTCCAAATTATTTTAGGTTTTTTAACATTGCTGACTGATTTGGGGGACAGGACAGTGTCATGAAGGACAGGTAGTGTTCTGGTTTGTGTAGAATTTAGCAAAACGTTTTGGAGAGTTAAAGCCGTGCAAGTGTTTCCCAAAAGACTTAATTCTGCCCCGCCTTATTCCTCTGTCATGGCACATATCTGGGTCTGACAGCCAGAAGCAGTAGCTGGTAGCTTACCTGTCAAGAAAAGTCATTTGTATTGTATGGAACAAGGATATTAATAATAGTTGGCCCTGACTGATTACTCAGTGTGACTGGGTTAGTAGTAGCTCAAGTCTAATACGGCCCTGAGGTAGGTTAAACGATGCCTGTTGCTGCTTTTGCTTCCTGGCAAAGCTATTCAGAAGGGAGGGGATGGATAGGAACTGCCTTCTGCTAGTAAAAAGGTGTAGGGGGAAGGAATAAATCCTAACTCCCAATAGGAGTGTGTTTGCACAGGGTGTCCCCTCCAGTGTATATTTCTGCTAATATTTGAAATTTGTTGTCAATGTCCAGAAAGGAAACACAAAGTACCATCTAAAGGGTTCCCTTTTTCAACCTTGTCTGTCAAGATAGCATTTTACCTGCTGAACAGGAGAGTACACACCTGGATGCAGCGTGCTCCTCCTCAGTCCTTCTCTGCAGAAGATGGACTTTTCTCACTTGGCCATTTGGACTCACCTCTGACTGCAGCTGTCTTACCTGAGGGACTTTGTGTTGTGAATCAGTAGAGGGAGATTCATAGCTACTCCAGCTTTTATCAAAACATCCTTTCTTTTGACTCCCTTGTGTACAAAGCTGCCTGGTCTATATTGGTTTATATGTAACTTTTTGGTGGTGGTGGTGGTTTTTACTGTTTTACTTTGCTTTGCACTGAATTACTGCCTATATGAATGTAACTTTTTATTATATTTATTTGAGTATAGCACGTGAAGAAGAAAATAATTTGTTTTCTTTTTAAGATTGTATCCATCTACAAGTTCAGCTTCAGAAAAGTCATTTGTGCCTACTCAGGATCCTGAACGATCGCTGACGGAATACATCCATCGCTTAGAGGTTATCCAGCAAAGACTAGGGGGTGCACACCCAGGTAAGAAGAATTTTGTTACCCCTCACAGCTGCCAGCAGTCTGGGCTGTTTTTTTCAAAGTTCTTCCTACGTATTGCTTATGACACTTAAAGCATGTAAAGAGCATCACTTTAATGAATAATTATAATTGGAGAGGGGGAGAAAAAAATAAGTCAGTCTCTGAAATTAAACTATCTAAAACTAGTCCAAGTGTAGCATTTCTCAAAGTAAGTTCGTAGTGAAATTCTTCAGCAATAAGGCTGAATAATTTAACGTCATTTCCACACCCTGTTATGAAGTCTAAATGAGCAAGCATTGCAGTTTAAATTGTGTATTGAGTTAATCTGCTTTCGTAACAGCTGAACAGGGTTTTCTCTGCAGCACAAACTATAACACTTAGCTTGTTTATTGCTTTCTTATATTCCATAGCAGATCAAAAAAAAATCTGGAGGCTGGTGAAAACAGCCATCTAGTTCTAAGATTGATCAAAGACCCCGCAAAGAATTGTAGTGGCACTTATCTTTGCTATTTAAAATACTTCCACCTAATTTCTAGACTGAATTTACGCAATCTTCTAGTTACTTACTCCTGTTATATCTAAGTTATATCACAGAAATTCCTTGTCCCAAGGAAGAACTTATAAACTGTCATCATGTCATCCTCAAATCATCGCCTATCAAGATATGATTATACGTGTTTTCCAGTGTTTTGTTATTTTTGAGACTCAAGTCTAAGCCTTCTCCAGTGTATTAGTATCTCTAGATTGTGAAAACAGAGTTGGACCTCCGGCTGCAGCGTCGTTTGTGCTGACCAGACACAAAGATAACTTGTTCCTTGTTTGTCCATGTAGCCATTGTGTTGCAGGGGCAGCCTCCTGCTGCAGCCCTTTCCCACCCAGGGCAGCAACACAAATGAAACAGCAGTGTGATATTTACGACATCCATGCACAGGCACACAGAACCTGCTCACACAACCTGTGCCGTGGCTATGCCAGGGGAAGTCGTGCTCTTGCACACCAGTCCCAGCAGGTGACTGGGGGAGAGCACCCATTTAGTTCAAATCACTGATGGGGTGGGATTGTCATGACCACAGTCCACGTCGGGGTGTAACACAGAGCTTCATTGCAGGCCCAGGGAGAAGCCCAAAGCTCCAGAGCTGCCTCCTGTGTGGAGGCTCCAGAGGAGCCTGTGCCAGCTTTTCCTCCAGGGTCTTTGTAGCATTTTGCCCAAAGCTTGCTTCACCCATTGGGTTTATGTTGCTAGTTCCCTGGTCTGAGCTAATAGAGGCCACCGGGTCAGATAGTCATAGAATCAGAGAATGGTTCAGGTTGGAAGGGACCTCAAATAATAATGCTGCCATGGATGTTTTCATCCAACCTTTATCTCTTTTTATCTGCTATTCCTGGTTCCTTCCCCATGTTACTTCTGGCTGCTTCTCCCCACAGTTTACTTTGTCATGCTGCTGTCAGGTCACTATGGTCCCTGATCTCTACGCAAGCACTGGTTACATCCTTCCACTAACCACCACCCTTGGCTCCCCAGAATCTCAGCCAAAAGCTGTAAAGCTGACCAAGTAGATATTTGGTTGTGGCACTATGGGAGGGCCACGTAGATTCCTTTGCATGTTGCACATACACATCTTACATACTTCTTTCACTAAGTGTAACCATTGTCAGCTGCTGTTTCCCAGGCAGAGTTGCCTCCTGTCCTTCACCCTTTGCCCAAAGATGTGTGCCTTTACATTGGTTGTGCTGAGATGAGAAGAATATTTGACCATATGCAGAAAATCTCTGCCAGTCACCAGCACTCTTACTGCTGGCTGTTCCTCCAGTGTTTAACATCAGCGGATCATCTCTGGGGGGATTTTTATGGGAAAAGGAGTGGGGTTTCAATCTAATGCTGATCACAGCATTAAAAAGTGATTCTTCGCCCTGCAGTTGTTACAGATGCTCATTCAAATCACATCTACCACACTGGGTCCTCAGCAGTTCCAGGTTTGAACTCTTAATCTATGCTGTAGAGGTGCTGTATTTTTCTCAGTTTCCCACCATTCATAAAAGGCATTATTAATTGTGACTATTGACTTCACTGCTTTTAGAAAAATGCTGATTCTTAAGTTAACTTCTGAGGTAATGTTTTTTTTTATTACATGTTGCATTCCTAACACATTTTTAGTGTAAACTTTGAAAAATTAAACTTGAAAATTACTTGCTTCTCTAGAAAGAGAAGAATCTTCGCTTTGTCAGCATTCGCAGGAGCCTGGTATAGCTGGACAACAGCTATAGGGAATGTCTGAAACATTGCCTGTTTTTCTGGCGCTCTGAGTTGATCAAAGGAAAAAAAAAGAAAAAAAAGAAAGAAAAAAAGAAGGCTAGTTTTGCTTACAAATCCTAGTCTTGCTTACATCACTAAAGTCAACAGCTGCAGTGACACTTCCATCTGAGAACGTTGACATTGTTCTCACCAGGATTTTACCTAGAAACCTCAATACTGTGACTTTCAGGTTTTTGAATTTGTTGGGGTTTTTTTCCCCAAATACTGCAATTGTTTATGGCAAACACAGATAGATAACAAATTTTAGAATTGCAACCTGATAGCATTTCATAGAAATAAGGTATTTTGCTTTATGCTAAGTGTGGAATTAGTACTCCACAGCTGGGACACCATTAATAGCAATTCTGTGGAAAGTGCACGTCCCTTGTAATTTTCATGTTACCAGAACGATGATGTTGGGAATTACAGGACGATGTTGCAACCCTTAGAACAGCGCAGTGGGCAAAATGATTTCCCAATTTCTAATGAACTTTAAAACATCTACTCAGTGACAAGACCTTACCCAGCAGCAGAACACGTATCGAATCATCGCCAAGAGTAGCAGAGTTGAACTAAGCAGCCCTGTTGCTGCCTGTTAAGTAGGCTGGTGATGGAGCGTTGGTCTTAACGCGTGAATGTTCTTCAAATCTTGTTCTGTGTTGTTCCTAGGTGACTCATGAAAATGGTAATTGCTTCCCCTGTAGGTCATATTAAGCACATTGAGGAAATTACATAACGCTAACTGTACCCTGTTGCTTCATCACACCGCAGTTTGCTAATATTCATTTGTTTTATTTAAATTTAGTGCAAGTTCCAGGCCCACCTCGCCAGAGAAACATGAAAAAGTGATGAGAACACTTCTGAAATCTGTACTGTGAAACCCTCCCGAGTTACTGCTTGCTTCTGAGTTGGTCTGTACTGAATGGAGGCACTTGCAATCTCTTCTGCAACTGAATAAAGGGTAGTGCGTTTGCATCAGATTTTTATATGACTTTTTATTATATTTTAGTACTTTAAGAGGAAATTACTTTTGACTGAGCAATATTTTACATTCTCATGTGAAATTACTACTAAGTTAACAGCTGAAGTGTGCCTGCATCACTATTTTAAGTTGCAAAGAGTCTCTTTGGTGTTTATTTTTCTATAGTGTATAGTTGGATTCCTTGTAAAAAAAAAAAGCTATTAAAATGGCATTTTATTAGTGAATTCTGACACTGGTTATTTATTTCCACCTTACCTATGTACTACTTTTGCTGTTCCTAAAATTGTTTGGATTTTAGTATTTCTGTAGGATCGTTCTGACTAATAGAACAGCTAAAATACTCTCCCAAATATCAGATACATGTAGCCTTGTGTGAATTTAGGATTCGCTCTTCTGGTTTTACAATAAAGAAGTCCTTCCCTCAGTCTTTCTCATCACATTCCAATTCAGTGTCAAGCCACCACTCCTTGAGTTCTTCTGTGACTGAGCTACGCACGCATGATGTATTTGGTCTGACTGAAGTCATGCTTTATAACTAATCTCTGCCTCCTCGGGAAGTCAAATACATGTTATATTTTCTCCCAGTGTGACCTTCACTTATTAGATACTTCACTCAGTATCAGAGCTGTCCTTCCAGTTTCCTTTGGTGTTCCTTCTGGAGAGAAGGAAGACAGAGCTTTTGGGGGAAATTGCCACAGTGCTCAAGTAAGGTATTTCCATACAGCACAGGGTGTCTGCCCTTACTGCGCTGTGGGTTTGTTCTGTCTGGCGTGTCCCCTCCCCAGAGCTTCAAGTAACAGCTTGGCCAGGTATCTTCTCTCACTGCTGCTGGTGTGTTGGGTTGTATTTGCTAATGATATGAATAAAGGTAACAGGTGCTAGTCCACATACGAGCAAATCCACGCTGGAACTAGTGAGAAGAGAAGGGCACTAATCTTCCCCTGGAAGACTTACACGTAGTTTGGAAAGAGCCGAACTCAGCTGGCTGCACTGTTGCCTCTCCCTCATCAGAGACATCAGACGTCAGAGACAGAAAAGGAGCTGCTTCTGACACTTGGCAAACTGGAGCGTCTGTGTTACAGAAATGCTTACGTGTTTAGGAACTTGAGGAAAAAAACCATTTTTTCCAAAATAGATTTGGATTAGACTGGTGTTTGTAAATGGGAAAATAGAGTCAGTGCAGGAAAGCAGAAATTAAGTTCAGTCTAAAGTGCAAATAGATGGGATAGAGAAATAAGTAAAGCTTATGAGCACTAAATTAGAAGTTTTTAACACAACTTTTGGACTGCTGGTAGTTATCTGTCCTATTTTGTCTGGATCCTTTTAGCTTCATTTTCCTAATTCAAAAGGCTCGTGACTTTTAACTCTATGCATTTTTGGCAAAAACAAATAAACAAATCCCCTAAACTATATCTACCTGCAATATAAGTGAAACTCCTGACTGCAGATCTGCCCAGTATCTCGTGCTGTATGTACCTTTCAGGGAGGCAGAGCCAAATGGGTATTAAGCTGCTGCTCAGACAAGAGGAAAGCAGAGGCATTCTGGTGGTACACCCATTTTCAGTCATAATGTTTTCAGTGCAAAAATGAGAGATTCCAAATATCATGCTGGACAAGACTTCTTTCTGTGATATTTACCTTTGGTATTTCTTGTCATGATATGTCACAGAAGCCAAGTGCTTCTTGGGATAACCTAAGATTCATTCTTCTCTTTTTCTTTAGAAAAAGTACGGGCAGCCTTATAACACTAGAAGTATTTTAAGACTCTGGAAAGGTGAAATCTCTACCTTTGAAGCATACATGGTGTTTAACTTTGGGGTATCAGAAAAATCTCTTCTGGAGGCAGATTATTTTACTATTATTAACAGATTTTTATCTATCTACAGGATATTTGACAATTGGATGTTGGCGTTCGTCTGAGATTGCTGTACTTATTTAACTACTTTTGTCTTTCCCAATGCTTGCTCTTACTCTTAATGAGCTAGTGCTGTGCCACCATGCTAATTCTTTAAACGTTTGAGAATTTTTATTTGACTGGCTGAAGGTTATGTTTAAAAAAAAAAAAAAAAAAAAAGACAATGCAGCCAGCTAGTCTTGAAAGTTGGCTTCAGACTTCTCATCAGTATTGTTGTAACAGATAAGAAATTTCCTCTTACTTGAGCAAAAAGGTACTAGGTGATCTGCATGGAAGAGGATACGAAGGGTACTGTGTGTGGGAGGATCCCAGCTGTGCTACTGCAAGGACTGACTCAGACTCCATTTCCACAGTCTCTGGTAACGGATCCGTGCACTGTCCTAAACAGGGCTTGGGTCTGCGTGTGCGTGACCCAGTTTGTACGTGTGCTAGGATAACATCGGGCAGAGTTTATTATCCTATGACAGCTATGGGAGAACCTATTATCTGACTTGGTATTAAAGCTTGCCAACAGTAACTTAACTTGTCCAGAGTTCCAGACCATTTTAAACTGAAAAAGCTTATGCTGGATCAGTGACAGTATCATATTTATTTTAAAAATCTGATTGTAGCAGCCTTAGTGCTAGATGTAGCATTCTCTCAAACTGCACACTCTGAATGGCGTTGGTATTCTTTTCATTTAGCATAGCATGAGATTGTCTTCTGTTATAAATACTGTGCATTTCTAGACCAGAATTCAAAACTGGCACTAAATCAAATCTGTAACTTCACACTCACATATGAACTGCACGTGTCGTTCTGACTTGGGAAACAGGAGGACTGTTAGACCTTAGGGCCTGTACTCACAATGAGCCAGTAAGTAGAGACATTGCAAATCTAAACTAATGACTAGTTTTAAAATCTGGCACTTTTAGGTAGACAAAAAACACAAAACAAAACAAAAACATCTTTTAAAAGACAAAAGGTAAATTTTTTGTATGTGTATTTAGTTAGTCTCATGGTTCAGCCCCACCACAGCTGAGCCACCACTCAGCCACTCGCTCACTGCTCCCCTCAGTGAGGTGGAGAGGAGAAAAGTGTAACACAAGGTCTGAGGGTGAGACAAGAACAGGGAGGGATCACCCACCGACCATGGCCCCAGGCATAACAGGCTCGGCTTGGAGACAAATCAATTTAATACCCAAAAGGTTGGTGCAATTGAACTTTCCCATACTCATTCTGGAGTTTTAGAAAGCAGCATTCTTTATAGCGGCACCGGGTGCACGGGGGATATCTTCTCCTGGCTGCACCCCTGTCCCCTGGACAGAGACTTAGTGATACACTACGATCATGCATATTCATAATGTGTTTACATATTCATTGTTATTCTCTTAAACAATGGGTTACTTTTCTCCTGCTTTACATGGAAATTACTTCACATGCTCGGTTCTCTCCTCCGCCCCTTTCTTTAGGGTCTGGGGTATGTTTAGGGCAGGTGGTCCATGAGTCAGTGGTTGCCATCTCCCCCAGCTGGAATTACCTTTTTCCCAAGTCACTACATCTACTTTGTGTCTCTTAATGCATGCCTGATAAATATATTTTAGGTGATTTCTTGGTTCCAAGTTGTAGTAAGTGGTTCTTTAGATGACAGCTGAAAAGCTGTTACTGGGTGCTGTATCTTGAAAGACTCCGTGTATTATTCAGGTGTTCATCACATGCCGGGAATCGTGGCTTTGACAAAGCGTAGCAGTAAGTAAGCTGTATTCTACCTGACGCTATCTTTTAGTGTAATTACAAGATTAAACTTTTTAAACAATGGATTCCATTGTTTAAACATTGGAAGAGCCAATGGTTTTGAAACTTCTAGACACAAAATTCCTTGGCTCACTTATTCCTAACTCTAAAATGTGCAGACCTTTGACTCTTGTTTTGGTTCTTGACAAAATACAAGTCCTGTTAGAGTTTTCTGTAGGCATCTCCTGCCCTTTGGCAGGTTTCAGCTGTCACCAGCTCTCACCTCCTCTGTTAACAAGTCCTTCTTCAGCCTTCTGCGCAGAAGAACATAAAACTCCATGAGTTTGTGCCCCAACCGTACTGCAGCTGCACATTCAAGCCAGACGTGGCACAGACATTGGCAGAATTGTTAAGTCATGAAGAAGGCCGAAAATCTTGGGAGGTTTCTAGTGAGCACTGGTTTACATGTGTGCCTTGGCAGCATTTGTAGGAAATCAGAACCCCATTGTATCTGAAAAAGAACTATCCAAAAGGACAGACGGGTATCCTTCAGTTTAAACTAGTGGATGTTCAAGAGGAAAAATTGCTCCCTTTATTTCAGTGTGGCTAACGAAGTAGGCAGTAGCCCAAAGGACTTGTTGCTCTTTCAAAGGGAAGCTGTAGGACTGCAGAGGCAAATCCTTACACCCCTGGGCTTCAACCAGCTGCTCTGTATGACACCCAGGGTTCTGGAACCAGGAGCTGCAGTTCCCTCCCTGACTTAGCACAGCGTCCTGTGTGCCAGGTTCCTACAGATGGGATGAGCTGGTTGGAGGAAAGAGTCTCTCTCCCATCTTCCCATGAAACCAGGTAAATGCTTTGCACTCCCAACACCCTCATGCAAGGATTTCAGTACCTCCCCTCGCCTGCTTGCTCCCACGAGCTGTATCTGGTGGCCCTTGATCCTCTGTTGGAAAAGAGTGAATGCTCGCTGCCCGCTCTCTCTCTGCCTCTCAGGATGTCTTAGACCTTCCCTGTGCCAGCCTACGGGCCGTGTCTTTCTCCCGCTGAAGAGTCCCAGCTTACGCAGATGGCTCTTTGTGGAAGCTGTTCGACCTCTGAGCTTCCTCGCTGGATTTCTCTGAAATTCAGCTCGGCTCTGTCCAGAGGTAGAAGACTGCACCCAGGATTAAGGTCCAGGCTAAGCATGATGTAGGCAGTGGCATATGGATTTTTTTCTTTTGTTCTCTTTTGTTTTCCTAGTTATTCCTAATATTCCTTTTCCCTGCCTTTTTTTTTCTTTTGTTCAACCTTTTCCTGAGCAATGTTTGCGTGGCACCAACCAGCAACCCAGGAGTTTTCCCTGACTCCTGAGGAGAATGGACAGCTCGGAGCCTGGCCTTTTTTTGTACATGAAGCTGAGACTGTTTTCTGTTTCAGTATAGCCTTTCTTTCATAAGCTTTTTTTTTTTCTTCTTTTAAGTTTACAGAAAGAAGGAGGTTTTTTTCCTCTTTAATTACAGATAAAGATCTTGACTAGTATTGGTCAAAGGTCAAAGAAGATTGAAGTTGCACACAAGTTTGCTAACATGAGCTAAATTCAGTTACTTTGCAGATCAGGAGAGTGATGATGAGTAGCCACCAAAATCAGATGATCAGCGATTGCCCTCTAGTACATTTGAGTTTTAAAAACTGTCAGCGGGTGAGCCTCATGGAGGCCCTTCTTGAGAGGAAATCAAAGTTTTGAAACAGGTGGCCTAGGACTCGGGCAGTGCTTGCCGGGGCACAGCGCTGCGGGGCGGCCTCTCCCCCGCAGCAGCACCGCAGCCCCGCACGGCCCGAGCAGCGGGCAGCACGGAGCGAAGCGCTGCCGCAGAGCGGCCCCGAGCAGGCGTGGCACTCCCTGCCCGGCTCTCCCGTCCGGAGATGGAGACTGTCTGTCTCTGAAAAGGAATTGCTTGAAAGGCAGCGTTTTGAAAGCAGGAGTGCTGGCGTTCAACACGGAGAGCTGGCTCTGCTTTTCTTTCTGCCTCACGGCTGAAGTAAACCTGGCAACGAAGGATAGGAGAGTAGGAGAGCATTCCCAGGGTTTGAGTTGAAGGGAGCACTGGCGGTCATGAGCTGAGGATACCTCGTTGGGAGAGCGCAAGACTGACAGAGTGAGGAGAGCTACTCCCCTTGAGTAACACCCTTGCCCTCCCTTCCTCTTCGTCGTCACGCCACTGTTACGCCTGGGAGAAGCCACGAGCTGCTGAGACACACAACAAATGGAGGGGAAAGCGATGGCTGCTAACAGTAGGGAAGAGAACATAAGAATTGGACTAAACCTTTCCTTTCTTTTTCAGAGGTGCCTTCCAGCTGGTGGGAAGCCACAGAAGAGCACAGCCTAGAGAAAGCACTGCTTCAGGTGGAAGAGGAGCAGCAGAGGTACAAGGAAGAAGCGTTGCCTCCTACTTGGTATCCTGGTGCTCATGGAAGCAGGGGAAAACCTGTCAGTGCTGCCTACTGTCCCCAGGGGAGGCGGTTGGGCAAGGTGCTGTGAAGGGAGAGAGGTCCACAGTCTGTTGCCTGTGGTGCAGTAACAGTGCTAGGTGCTGAACAGCTCTGTTTTGAGTGGGGGGTTATTCCAGGTGACCTCAAAGGTCCCTTTCCAGACAGAATTATTCTGTGGTTCAGTCAGTGAATGGCACAGGCCAATGCTAGAGAAAGGCGATGCGTCCAGGGATCAGACAGCATGAAGGGGAGGCAAGACATTAGCTGTGGGCATCGTCAAAGTTGAAGAGGAAGGGAAAACCGCAATCATAGATGGGAATGGAAGGCTGAAAGCGAGGAGAAGCAAATGTGTTTGCCATCACCGAGGGATTGTGGTTAATCCTAGAAAGCGCTTTTCCTACCTGTCAGTTGGACCACAAACTCAGTGCCAAGGGAGCTGGAAAATCACGGGATGCTGCTTGTGGCTCGCAGTTGTTCACTGACCTCCTTGCTGTTTCTCCCTTTGCAAGGTGCGAGCATCTGGCAGAAGTGAACGCTCTGCTGTGGGAGCACCTTGATAAAGCCAATGAAGTTAATTCCGCCCTTAAAGAAGACATTGAGAAACCGACGGTGGATTGGATGAGGGCCTGGGAGGAGCTGGAATGGAAGGAGAGCGCATGGCGCACGGAGCGTGAGGTGAGGATAGGCCAGTGGAATGTCAGACATGAGGCCGGAGTGGAATGAGAATGCCTTTTATTTCTGGCCTAGAGAACAGTGACAGTTGTGTCTCTGTTGAGGATGGATGTGTTGGTGTTGAGGAGCAGAAGAGAGGGGTGTGAGATGGGGGAGTGTCAGCACCTTGTGGTGATGGAAGATGCCCACCTGCTGTGACCATACTGCTCAGTCTTGGAGGCGAATGCTTGCTGTTGCTGGGCGCACTGTAGGGCGGTCACAGAGGACCGCTGGTCTTTTGAATCGTTCTTAATTGTCCGTCTGCAGCAGCGGAGACCGGTGGGATCTGCATGTTTTCAGATTCAGAGTCGCCATCAGAACAAGACAGGCCTCCCTTACCAATAGCCTGTTGTAAGCATGCCTGACACTGGTCTTGGAGGGTCTTGGTTTTGTCTTCCTCCACCAAGACTATTAGACGCCTCTGCAAGGTGAGATGATGCAGCATGATCAGTTTGCTCTGCTAATATCCACTCCTGCAGGAGGAGCGTGGACGTTCCCTTCCTTGACGTCAGGTTGCAGGTCTACTGAGGACACTTCTGTGGGGCCTATTCTGTCCTTGATGCCCCTGTTGGAATTGTTCCTAATGGAGACCTGGTGATGGTGGTTGTAGTCTCTCTTCTCGGAAAGACTTGTACAGTGACGGCAAAGGCTGAATTGGCATTTCTTTTTGTCTTTGCACATTTAGCTTTATGAGAGCTCCTTAAAGGGTGAACGTAGTCATCTCCTCAGCCTATGGCGTCAGGTGGTGACCTTCTGTCCTGGTTTTAGCTGGGACAGGTTAGCTCTTTCTTTTAGCAGCTAGAAGAGCTCCATGTTTTGGTTTTACTCAGAGGCTCACTCTGACAAGAAGGTTGATAGCAAGCTGATGTTTGTAGTTTTGTAGTTGGCCAAGGACTTTTCAATGTGCCAGAGTGCAGAAGCACGGTGGGATAAGGGGGGAGCATAGCCGGGACAAGGGGGCCACGATTCCCCCTTGTGATTTGTGGTGAAACTTAAGATTGAGGGCCAAACTGGCCAATTAGTATTCCATATCATGCAGCGTCACGCCCAGTATAAAAGTGAGGGTCAGCCGGAAAGAAGGGCTTTTGCGCTTTGGCTCTTTCGCCTCTTTTGCGCTTCTGCGCTTCTGCTCTATTGCCTTTTTTTTCCTCTCTCTCCCAGTACTCCCACTCTCGGAGTACTATGTCTCTCTCTGCCCCTCTGTATTTCGGGGCCTGGCGTTCGTCCGGGATTGCAGCTTCGGGACGAGACGGGCTGCAGATAAGAGGGGGTGGTGAGCATCTACACTGTGTATTAAATCATCTGTATTAAATTGTTCTCATCTCAACCCACAGGTTTCCCGTTTCTCCTTTAATTCTCTCCCTCATCCCTGGGGGTGGGGAAGGGTGAGTGACCGGCTGTGTGGGGTTCAGTTGCTGGAGCGGCCTAACCCATGACACCTTCCGCCACCATTTCCTGGGAATGAAGACTGCCACCGACCGGTGAGCAGAAGTTAAGGCTGGATCTCTTGCAGACAAAGCATAGCTGCCCTTCACCACTGCTTTTTGAGCCTCCATGGTACGTTAGTGGTGGCCAAAGCTATGATTTCTCCTTTGGCAGTCTGAAGCAGTGCCGTTAAGCATGCCTGAGGCTATTTTCAGAATCCTTTTGCTTGATGCTGGTTTTCCGATAAAACTGAGGATCCCAGGCTAGAAGCAGTGCAGAGGCTCTGACCAGATGACTTGGCTGTGGTGACATTTGGGCCTATTAACACAGACACAGGCACATGTGGACACACTGGAGGAGACTCACCAAAGCTACGCAGGCAGCATGTAGAGCAGTCCCTTTATTAGGGAGTGATGAAAATTTGCCTGAGATGTTACTGAGTTTTTTTTTCCCACTGCTTCTGATGGAAAGATCAGTCACGAACATCTCGAGTTTTCCCCTTCTCATTTCCAGCTTACATTTCTTCTGGTCAGTTTGTATCTGCTGACAAAGATGGGGGTGTGCACATGAGCTCTTTCTTTATCATAGAATCATAGAATGGTTAGGGTTGGAAGGGACCTTAAAGATCATCTAGTTCCAACCCCCCTGCCATGGGCAGGGAAACCCTCCACTACACCAGGTTGCCCAAAGCCTCATCCAACCTGGCCTTGAACACTTCCAGGGATGGGGCAGCCACAACTTCTCTGGGCAACCTGTTCCACTGCCTCACCACCCTCAATGAAAAAAATTTCTTCCTTCTATCTAATCTAAATCTCCCCTCCTTCAGTTTAAATCCATTGCGCCTTGTCCTATCACTACACGCCCTTGTGAAAAGTCCCTTCTTCAGAGATTTGTCAGAGCTGAAGGCACAGCAGATGAGGCTTTCTGGATCTATCCTTGTAAACCGCTCCCGTCTACCCTGTGGTGCACATCTCTGGGAGTCCATCACTCTGGCTAGACCTGTCCTGAAGGATCAGGCAGAGCAGAAAGCAGGAGAGGAAATAAACCAGAAGCCTCAGGAAGGGATGCGCTTCCTGCTCAAGGGGGACTTGGAGAAGAAGAAGCTTCAGGACAGGTAAAGGTGGTTTAACTTCTGCTATGACCAACGTGATCTTTTGTGTCTGTCCTGACCATTCCTTGCAAGACTGAGTGCAAAAGGCCTTTGGGGCAAGAAGTGCCATTTTGCAGCCTGAAGCACATTAAGCTGTGGAGATGGATGCTGCCTTTGCTGTATTTTCTGGGTTGAACTTTCTCTGCTATACTTCTGGGAGCTGCTTAGCTCTTGGACAGGTGATGGTGTGCAATGCCTTTGGAATGGTGCATGGACCTTCTCTTCTCAGAGTGATGGAGCTCTCAGTCTTGCTTGTGCAGTCTCAGCAGCAGAAGGAGAAGAGGAACATGGAAAGACATGGCAGCGGCAGGGGAGCTGCAGCCCATTCTGGTGTCTTCCTCAGGGAGGTAGCACCAATGCTCTTCTGCCTGTGCCTTGAAGTCTCTAGGGATCAAAGTTCCTTGGAACCGACAGCTTCATGGCAGTCTGTAGAATGCAGCTGTTGGTCTTTGTCTTCTTAGTTTTAGCAAAGAAGAAACTGAGTGCCTCACTCAGCTTCAAACCTTTCCCTTCCCTTAGCCAGTTTTAGGCACGTTTCTTTGTAGCCTACCCCTCTTGCTACCGTATTGCCTTGCCAGTCTCACCAGCTCTGTGTTCTTCTGTTTTTCTCTCCTTGATCTCCACCCCCTCATCCCAGCTTTTGCCTTCAGGTGAGCTGTCTCTCTGCTTGCTTCTTCTCCCAGCTTTCTGGAGCCATCTTTCCTGCTCCTTATTGCTTGTTTGTGCTCTTTGCCTGCCCGTTCCTTGTAGGCGCTCAAAGAAGAGCTTTCTCCCGGGTAGGGCACTCTCCATTTCCTGCAGCAGCAGCACAGAGAGCAGGAAGAGAAGTGCAGGAAGCTGCAGCACAGGCTTGAGCAACTAGAGGAGGAACGTGAGATGTCCAGCAGCCACCGGGAGCACCTCCAGGCTCTGGTAGAAGCCCTCAGAAGGCGAGTGTTTCCTCCTTCTCCTCATCCTCCTTCTCCTCCTCCTGCGTTCTTGAGGCCATTGCAATTCTGGGAGTTCAGAGGTGTGGTGGGGAAAGAACTCGCCTGCCCTAGCACACGTATGCCTCTGTTCGGCACTTCAGCATCCTCCTGGCACTGCTTTTCACGCTCTACTGTGTATCCTAAGGCTGCCTTGGAGATTCAGAGCGATGTTGGAATCCAAGATGCCTCCTTCTCGACATGCTGCTTCTCTGAATGCTGTCCCCTGGGTGCCCTTTCCTGGCCACTGCTTCTCCCTGAAGGAAGGCAAAAGCCTGCTGGCCTTTCCCTTTCCCTCTTCAGTTAGCTTGCAAGGGGAAGAGCAAGTTTTTCCTTACCGCGCTCCCCACAACTCCATCCTGGAACGAGGAAAATGGGACCCGTGACCCTTCAGGCCTCTCTGTTCTTCTAACTGAGCCTTGTGTCTGCAGTGACTGTGCAAAGCTCGAGGCATCCAGGGAAGAGCTACAGCAACGGCTTGAAGTAGCGCAGCAAGAAGCCTCGGGTCTGCGTCAGAGTAACACAGAACTGCAGCTGAAGGAAGATTCGGCCCAGCAGGAGAAGGTGGAGCAGCAACAGGCGATGGAGAGAGCTGTGACCAGCAGCTCCTGTGAGCGTTCGAGCTTTCTCTAGGCAGGGCTGGGTGTTGCTGGAGTGTAGGAGGCCCGTGGTAAAAGAATGAATTTGGCATGCTCGTCCTTTGTAGCCTTGAAGGGTGAAGGGAGCGCGCGGGCAGGTCTGGTACCTGCTGACATAGAGCACAGCTGCCTCCTTGTGCTTTCTTTCTGACCCTTTAAAATATCACTCCAGGCCTGACCAGAGTAGGTGATGACAGACGTAAGCTGAAACTAGAGAGGGTCAGACTGGATTTCAGGAGAACAGAAAACCGAACCCTGAAGAAAATCATGCAGCAGAAGAAGGTTGCTCAGAGAGGTTGTGCTGTGGATACTAAAAGGCTAGAAGCAGAAATTTTCCAGCTACTGCAGCATCCCGTGAAAGTTCTTTTTCCCATGCAGGCTAGCTGAGAAACAGTTTGAGGTTTTTGTAAACTAAGACTTTATCTTGCACCTGTAGCTTGTTATGCAGTCTTGTTTATGGCACACTGGGAAAGTTGTTTTGAAAGGGGTGTTGTAGCATTTAGCCAATCGCTCTGGGAGGTGGATGGTCAAGCGACCAATTGTCTTGGCCATCCTTGTGAACCATGTTATATATATATACGGATTTGCAATTAAGAAACGGCTGATGCTGCTGCTGCCGCTGCTGATACTGCTGCTGCTGTTGGCGTTGGTATTTTCTCCTGGATCTGAATTCTGTGTCATTCTTCTCTCCGTCCCCGGCACGGCGGCGACATTTGGTGACCCCGATGTGATAGAACTGCAACTGAATTTAGAAGGTTCGTGCTCCCCCCGAGGCTCCAGGGACAAAACTCTAGACTGAGAAGATGGAGCAAAGCTCCGTGAAAGAAAGCACGATATTTTCTGCCTTCAAAAATGTGATAACGATTGAGGGAGCTGACATAAGTGATGAAGCTCTCTGTGAATTGCTAAATTGGGCAGCAGAACATGAGTTTGTAGCTGATCTGAACACTGTCCTTAACCCAGAAGCTTGGGAACTGTTAGGGGATAAGTTATTTCCTGAGACCGTGTTTGGAGATAAGAGCGTACTTGACCTGCTACGTACGTGGTGGTCACTACATGGTATAATGCAGAAGTGGACAGCAGGAAGAGAAGGAAAAGAATTACTGGGCTCTGACGAATCTGGGGGTGAAGGCTCTGAAGGGGACGATGAGTTATTTGAGGGAACACTGACCCCGGACAGCACAGGCAGCGTACCCGCCGCGTCTCCGCTGCCCTCGGGCACTGAGAGATTCGCGGGGACGGCGCAGAGGTACTACCCCTCCCCGCGGGATTATGTTCCACCTAAGAACCCCTCACCAGTGGAACAGTTAGCAAAACTAGCCGGTCAAAGCAAAGCGTTGGAGCGTCCCCCACCCTCCGCCCCAGCGGCCCCCCCTCCTCCTCCGCACTACGGCCGCCCGTACAGCCGGCTGCTTCAGTGCCTGCCGCGGGATGTGTCCTTCCTACGGCTCCGCCACTGCCGCAGCCAGGCACGGCAGCCGGGGTGCTACCGCACCCGGGAGGGGCAGGAGGTATCACGGCGGCGTCGGCTCCGGCGCCTTTGTGTCCCGCGCCAGCATCCGCGCGTTTCCCGGCGCAAACGGCGCAGACGCCGGTGGCGGATCTCTCGGCACACCGGCGTACGGCGCTTTTGCGGGAAATACTACAGCAACTGGTGGTGCTGGCGGAGGCGGTGCGACCGGCGCCGAGGGCGGCGCCGGCAGCCCCGGCGGCGGCGCCTGCACGGACAGTGATGCCGCCGCAAGCCGCAGCCCCCCAAGCTGCATTGCCGTGCGTAGCTCCGCAACCGGCCACAGCCTCCGCCGCTACACCGCCCGCTGGCCCGGCACCTGTGCCCTGCCAGCCTTCCTCATCCGTGAGGCCCGACGATGCCAGCAGTGTTACTGCGGACTCGCTTACTACACCGTGGGAAACTCTGGCGGTGGTCAGACATCGGCAACCAGTAACACAGCTGGCCTACAACCGTCCATGGACGCTTCCCGAATGTAGTGTGACTGTGCATCCAAAAAATTCAAAGCGGTTTTGGGAATCGATCAAGAGGCGGGCTCTGGAGGTTGGGGACTGGGATTTAATAGAGAAAGTCGGGATGCCTAAAGATGAAAAGGGACCTGAGCGGGTTATTATAGTGCCTCAAAGTGCTGTGCAGGTAGATCAAGGTGGTAGTGAACCCACAGAGGGTATCATCCAAGCCTTTCCTGTACAGAAAGCTCTTCCTAACTCAGGTCAGTCTGACACACATGAAGTTATCGCTTGGAAAGTGGTCCAAGATTTGCAATCCAAAGTGGCACAATATGGGCTAGGGTCTCCTGAAGTCATGCAGATTATTAGAGTGCTGAATACTGACCTGCTGCCTCCATTTGATACTAAGCATTTAGGTCAGGTATTATTTCAACCTGTACAATATTCAATTTTTGAGGCCAATTGGAGAAGGATGGCTGAAAAAGCTGCATCTGGGAATAAGCAACTGCCTCCAACTGATCCTAGACATGGAGTTCCAGCAGATGCTCTTATGGGAGCTAATGCCTTTTCTGATCCTGATCTTCAAGCCACCTGGCATCCTCAGGTCCTTGAGCAGGCTCAGAAGTTTGGTATGGGAGCCCTATTAAAAGGCATGGACATGGCTGCTCCTAAAACACGATATGTGAAAATAACTCAGGGGCAGAAAGAGCATTTTTTATCTTTCGTGGAAAAGATTGCTGCCGCCCTCGAGAAGCAGGTCGAAGATGAGACCTTGCGGTAGCTGTTGTGCAGACAACTAGCAAGAGATAATGCCAATGATGAGTGTAGAAAGATCATAGATGCTTTGCCAGGGGAACCCACACTAACAGAGATGGTTGAAGCCTGTTCCAAAGTGGGATCTGAGAATCATAAGTCTGCTCTGGCTGCAGTTCTGTGGCCTATTCAATTAAATTCTGATCGTAGACTAAAAAGGCAACCTAAGGTTGAGAGCAAGCAGAAACAGATTAGACAAAAGAAGAGGAATAAGGAGAACAGGGAAGCTGCTCACTGCGAGAGATGCGATAGGCCAGGTCATTTTGCAAAATACTGTCGATCTATGTATCATGCCAGTGGTCGACCCTTGACATGCTCGGGAAACTCGACCAGGAGCGCAAAGGGGATGTGCGCTCAGACACAAATACTTCCCCAGGGCATGGCACCGACACAGGCCTACTCAGCCAGCTTGGAGCCGGCACCCAGGGATCAATCGGAGTGGATGTGCACACCGCAGCAACAGTCATCTTAGAATCCTGTCGTGTTTATAAGGTTCCCTTGAATGCATTTGGGCCCCTGGGACAGGGACTGAGTGCATTGCTGGTGTGAAGATCTAGTGTCACCACTCAAGGGATCTTTGTACACCCAGGAGTTATTGATGCTGACTTTACAGGCCAGATTTGTGCTATGGTTTCCACACCCACCCCCCTGTCACTATTCCTGAAAAGACTCGAATTGCTCAACTTGTGCCTTTCAAGTCATGTAGTCCCAGGACAGAACAACGAAGTCGTGGAGATGGTGCCTTTGAATCTACGGGACTTCCGCAGGTCTTCTGGACCGCAGACATCTCTAGCCAAAAGCCGCAGATGACGTGTACTCTAATCCTGCCAAATGCCCAGCCATCCAAGATTCAGCTCCGAGGTTTGATCGACACGGGCGCTGACGTGACAATCATCTCCTTCTCTGTGCGGCCTCCTACGTGGCCTTTAGCCCCTGTGGGGTCAGCCATTGCAGGGTTGGGGGGAACCACACAGAGCTATTTAAGCGAACGACCTGTGGTGGTGAAAAATGCAGAGGGGCAAACAGCTACGGTTCGGCCCTATGTCACTGCAGCTCCGCTTAACCTCTGGGGGCGGGATGTATTGGCGGCTTGGAGGGTACGGATTGGGACAAATTTTTGATGGGGGCCACTGTGCTGAAGGGCACAGAGTATCCTACACTGCCTTTGCGGTGGCTAGTAAGCAAATCCATCTGGCAACCCCAGTGGCCCCTACCAAAAGAGAAACTAGTCGCCCTTCATCAGTTAGTTCAGGAGCAATTACAACAGGGACACCTTGAGCCTTCCACTAGTCCCTGGAACACTCCTGGTTTTGTAATTAAGAAAAAAATCAGGAAAATGGAGATTGTTGCAGGATCTCCGGAAAATCAATGCAGTGATGGAAAGTATGGGGGCATTGCAGCCTGGTATGCCCTCACCCACCATGATTCCAGCAGGGTGGGAAATCCTGATCATTGATTTGAAGGATTGCTTTTTCACTATTCCTTTACATCCTGATGACAAGCCAAAATTTGCTTTTACTGTGCCTACAGTTAACAATGCCGAACCTGCGAAGAGATATCAATGGAAGGTTCTACCTCAGGGCATGAAGAACAGCCCGACTATCTGCCAATGGTACGTCGCTCAAGCTTTGTCCGGAGTCCGCAAGCAGTTTCCTGAGGCATACTGCTACCATTACATGGATGATATGCTGGTGGCAGCATCCACCCAGGACGAGCTGCTGAGGATACAGCCTCGGCTGCTCACTGCTCTGCATTCTTATGGATTGCAGGTGGCTCCGGAGAAAGTTCAACAGCATCCTCCTTGGAAATATTTAGGAGTCAAAATTCTGGATCAAACTATACAACACCAAGAGGTGCAATTCCCGGGTTCTATTAAAACCCTGAATGATGCTCAGAAATTGCTGGGTATCATCAATTGGTTACGTCCCTATCTAGGGCTAACCACAGCACAACTTTCCCCGCTTTTTAATATTTTAAAGGGGGATCTCCAGTTGAATTCAGCTCGGAAATTGACTCCTGAAGCGCGACGAGCGCTGGAGGAGGTTCAACAGGCTGTTTCTGCTCGTCAGGTTTATCGAGTGGATCCCTCCATTGATATCACTGTTTTCATTACCACTCCAGATTTTCATCCTACAGGTATCATTGGCCAGTGGAATAAACAGTGGCCTGACCCTTTGCATATTCTGGAATGGGTCTTTTTGCCACATCAGCCAAAAAAGACAGCATCCACATTGTTTGAATTAATCGCTTGTCTGATAATCAAATGCCGCCAACAGTGTTTGCAATTAATGGCAGCGGATCCTGCGACAATTGTTCTTCCAGTACAGCAGGAACACTTTGAGTGGAGCCTTACTAACAGTGCTCCTCTCCAAAGTGCGCTGCAAAACTTTTCGGGACAGATTGCTTATCATCTGCCCAGCCATAAATTACTGCAATTGGCAAAATCGACAAGCTTTACCTTGCGGCCAAAAAATAGTCGGGTGCCAGTGCAAGGACCCACTGTCTTCACCGACGGGTCTGGGAAAACCGGGAAAGCTATTGTTACCTGGAAGGAGGAATCTGAGTGGCAGGTGCTGGAAGGCCACGAGTCAGGCTCAGCCCAGTTGGTTGAACTGAGGACCATTGCCATGGCTTTTCAGCAGTTCTCTCAGGTACCTTTGAATTTGGTCACTGATTCCGCTTATGTAGCAGACATAACCCAACGCTTAGATTGTTCACTTTTGAAGGAAGTGAATAATGCGGCTCTGTTTTCACTATTGAAAACTTTGCGGTGTGCAATTCAAGCTCGAGTTCATCCATATTATATTTTGCATATTCATAGTCACACCAATTTGCCAGGTTTTATAACAGAAGGCAATGCCAGGACTGACATGCTAGCTAACCCTGCATGGGTAGTGCCTCAGCCTGACAAAATTGCACAAGCCAAGGCATCGCATAGTTTTTTCCATCAAAGTGCGCACACCCTGCAGAAACAGTTCCACTTAACGCCCACTGAGGCTCGGGACATTGTCAGCGCTTGCGCTGACTGCCACGGACTCGCTGCACCTCTGCCATCGGGGGTAAACCCCAGGGGCCTAAAGGCCCTGCAGCTTTGGCAGGCGGATGTAACGCATGTTCCTGAATTTGGCAGGTTTAAGTATGTGCACGTGTCTATTGACACTTTCTCCTCAGCTATGTGGGCGTCTGCTCATACTGGGGAGAAAGGTCGCGATGCCATTGCCCATTGGAAACTCGCTTTTGCGGTCTTGGGCGTGCCTTTTTCTGTGAAAATCGATAATGGCCCGGCCTACGTCTCACAGAAGACGCAGCAGTTTTTACACCTATGGAGTGTAAATCATACCTTGGGTATTCCGCATTCTCCTACTGGCCAAGCCATTGTTGAACGCGCTCATGGCACTTTGAAGCGTGTTTTAGATAAACAAAAAGGGGGAATGCATGGAGAAACCCCACAGAGTCAACTAGAAAAAGCACTATATACAATTAATCATCTTACAGTGCCACCAAATTCAAATAATCCTGTTATTCTGAATCATTTTCTTTCGTTGCAGTCTTCAGGCGAGACGCACCTGCCTCGGGCGAAAGTCTGGGTACGGGACCTACTCACTAAGAAGTGGGAAGGCCCGTGTGAGCTTATTGCTTGGGGTCGTGGGTATGCTTGCGCTTCCACAGATACTGGGGTACGATGGCTGCCTGCAAGATGCGTTCGCCCTGACCTGCGGCACCAGAAGCAGAGCAGGCAACCTCCAAGGCAACCTTCAAATGATGGCCAGAATGCAGATCATTCAATTGATGATCCTCCTCATGACGACCAAGACATTGGCCATCAGCCCAGTCCTTCTACAAGCAGAGAGTGAACTTTAACTTTCTTATGTTATGGAGTCAGAATGTAGAGCCCTTAAGGCTATTTAGAATTAATGACTGGACGTATAACTGGGTTTGCTATATATGTATCTCATGGCATTGCTGGAGAATCTCTCTGCCCACTTTAAATTAGTCTTAAACAAAAAGGGGGAATTGTAGATACTAAAAGGCTAGAAGCAGAAATTTTCCAGCTACTGCAGCATCCTGTGAAAGTTCTTTTTCCCATGCAGGCTAGCTGAGAAACAGTTTGAGGTTTTTGTAAACTAAGACTTTATCTTGCACCTGTAGCTTGTTATGCAGTCTTGTTTATGGCACACTGGGAAAGTTGTTTTGAAAGGGGTGTTGCAGCATTTAGCCAATCGCTCTGGGAGGTGGATGGTCAAGCGACCAATTGTCTTGGCCATCCTTGTGAACCATGTTATATATATATACGGATTTGCAATTAAGAAACGGCTGATGCTGCTGCTGCCGCTGCTGATACTGCTGCTGCTGTTGGCGTTGGTATTTTCTCCTGGATCTGAATTCTGTGTCATTCTTCTCTCCGTCCCCAGCACGGCGGCGACATTGTGCAAATGCCATCCTTGGCAGTTGGAAAGAGCCTACTGGGCAGAGCTTTGAGCAACCTGGCTGGATCATGGGATAGCTGACCCCACCTACTTTGAACTGAAGATTGGGCTAGCGGCCTCCCGGGGTCCCTGCCAGCCTGAATCCTCCTGGGATGCCATGCCTATTGGCTTGGAAATTTGTTCACATCTCCTCCCCTTGTATCCAATGGATCACAAAGGAGAGAAAGAAGTAACAGGCAGGGAGCTGTTAAGCTGAGAGTACCTGAACTTTTTGGAAACGTTCTGTGATTTCGGGATGCTTGTTTTACGTTCTGAGGGACAAATATTTCTCCTCCATCAAGGACAAAGAGCGATGCAGCTCTAGTCAGGGAGTTCCAGCATTCTTTAAGTGTAAAGAAAAAACTTGGAAGCGGTTCCACCTGCCGTCTCTTGGACATGATTTATACTCCTGGTTTTGGAAACAAGAATGTTTTGACATTAGAAACTTGTTTGCCTTTCCCCTTCTCCTAGACTGAAGGACGCAGCTGCACTTGAAGGAAAATACGCCTTATTAGAGAGCGAGTTGGTAGTGGCGAGAGAGAGACTGGAGGAATCACACCTTCAGAGGGATCTGCTGAAGCAAGAGAAAGATGAGCTTACCATGGCCCTGGAGAAGTTACGGTCACCTTCTTGCTAGGTAGCACTTGTGGGAGAGGGAGTTGTGACAGCAAGACCAGCCTAGATGCTGTTTCTGGCGGTAGAAGAGAGGGACGGTGGTGGTGGTGGTGGGAAACGGTGATCAGAGCAGACAGGCTCTTTGGGGTGGTTAGTCCCCATGTGCTTATTGGGAGCGCTGAACTGGGAGTAGGTCAGAGAGACCAAAGGGGACGTGAAGTTGCTGCTTGAAGTCAGGGATTTCCCTGCCTTTGTTGTCACGTTGTTCTTCTGTCTCTTCAGGCAGAGCAGTCAGAGGCAGAGTTAAGAGGGGCTCAGAACAAGCTGAGTGCTGAACTAGCTGATCTGCGTGATGCAGCAGCGAACACGAGCAGTGTCAGTGAAGCTCTTGCACTGGAGAAAGTGCAGCTGAACCAACTCGTACTGCAGGTGAGCAGAGTTGCCAAAGGTCTTGCCAGGTGTTTGTCTCCAGCTGCTGCTTCTTCTCAGAGTTCTTGCCTTGTGACAGGATGCCTGTCTGAATATGGAAACATTGCTTTTTCTGTCCAAGCCAAACCTTCTCCCTAGTCAACCTGACTTTTGTGTTGTCTGTGCTTCTGTGATTGTAGCTGGAGCAAGAGAATGAAGTCCTGTCCGGTCAAGTGGCTGAGCTGGAGAGAGGCAAGATGTGTGAGCAGGAGAAGCTGTGCTTGTGTGAAAGAACAAAGGAAGAGCTCTGGGCAGAGAAAGCCCACCTGGAGCAGCTGCTGAAGAGAGCAGAGGAGCGTCAGGAGGGGCTGCGGGCAGAGCTGACAATCCTGGCAGAGGAGAGAAAAGAAACCCAAGAGAAACTCAGTCAGGTGAGGCCAAAGCCTGGTGCTTCTGGGTGGGCCTTTGGCTGCTTGGCTCAGGGAAGCTGTATCTGTTGGATTCTGCCGTGTTTGTGTCAAGGAGACACAAATACTGTGTTCAGTTTTGGGCGCCTCGCTACAAGACAGATAGTGAGGTGCTGGAGCGTGTCCAGAGAAGGGCAACGATGCTGGTGAAGGGTCTGGAGCTCAAGTGTTACGAGAAGCAGCTGAGAGAACTGGGGTTGTTTAGCCTGGAGAAAAGTTCAAAAACAGTTCTTCAGCGAAAGGGTTGTCAGGCATTGGAAGAGGCTGCCCATGGAAGGGGTTGGGTCTCCATTCCTGGAGGTATTTAAAAGAGGTGTAGATGTGGCGCTTAGTGACACGATTTAGTGGTGGTCTTGGCAGTGTTAGATTAATGGTTGGGCTCAATGATCTTCAAGGCCTTTTCCAACCTAAATGATTCTCTGGTTCGGTGAATTGCCAGAGCCTCTTTAGGCTTTGAGGAGGAAGCTGAGAACTAGGTGATCACGTAAGACTCCTCGCTCTGGATTTCAGTCCCCTGGAGAAAGAGCTTGGGAGAATCATGTCACTGGAGGAGACTGGGGAGTTTGTCATCACTTAAATGTCAGTTTCATAACGTACAATCGTGGGTATTATGGGATAACTTAGAGAGAATTGTTTGTTTCCGATGGTCTGTTCTCTGTCAGACAGTCTGAGTTTTGGAGTAGTGGTATGTTTGGCAGATACCCACAGAGGTGTTGCACTGCAGAAAAAAGCTAAAAAATCACGGTTCATCTTTGAGCTTGAATACCAGCAAGGTCTCTTAGACAACTTGTTTGTGTCAGACAAGTGCACAGTGTTGTTGCCAGGGACTACTGTGCAAACAGTGTCTACTATCTCCTTGGTCACATCAGCCAGACTTCACAAATCACTAAATGACGCTGCACGCCACAAAGGCTGTTTCCCTGCCAAGCATCAGCTCATTGCATCCAGCAGCTTCACACACTGAAGGAGGTGACACTTTGATCCTGGGGGTTTTTTTCCTACAAGAAGAAACCCTGTGTATTTTCACTTTCTTCAGCGAGCAAAGTTGCTTTTGCTGAACGTTTCTTGCAAATTTCCAGCACTGGAATAGATTCTGATAGAATTTCAGTTTGCGAGGTGGCAGTTGTGGCAAATGCAGTACTTTTGCACACCAGTGCATCGTCTGGGGTGTGTGTGTGTCGTGAAGGAGCCATCTGGTCTCAGGCAACCCAGGAGGGCCTTACACATCACTTTCAGGCTAACAGTGCCAGTGCCTTTTGGCAGCCCAGGGTGTCAGTGCGGTGGAGAGCCACTGCTCTTGAACTTTGAGCCCAGAGTAGAGGAGCTCTTTCACCTCTGGCTGAGGCAGAAGTGGCAGTGGCTGGCTCTGCCCCGAACGCCAGAGAAAGGACTCCAACTGTGTTTTGTCCCCCTTTCAGGTTTACCGCCAGCGAGAGTCAGCCAGCAGTGGTCTGGAGCAGTTGCGCCAGGAGTCCTCTCGCCAAGGGCAAGCACTGGCCAAGGTGTCCGTCGAGAAGGAATTGCTGGTGCGTGACAAGGCGTCCTGGAGCTGCGACTGGCAGCCATGGAACGAGACAGATGAGGCCTTTCAGAGCAGCTGGCAGAGGCCAGGTAAAGACAGGGGGGAGACCCTAGGCAGGACATTATTTCACGTCTGTGATTGTGAAGGTGGTAATCGTTACACGACGATTTATTGCATTCTGTGTGCTTTTCAGATGTTTTCACCTTTCATGGGCAGAAAACAGAAGACTCTCGAGCAAAAAAACCCCAACAGTGTATCATGATTTGAACGTTCTCTTTGTGACAGCTAAAGCGAGCAAAGTTCTCCTGAGCCATGGGCTCATGTTTATGCCCCGTTGTACATTCCTGTGCCAAGTCCAAAGCAAGCCAACTTGGCTCTGAGTTGAGTAATACTGAAAGCACGCAGATGTTTACTGACACCTGAAGTTTCTCTCTGGTTTTGGTTTCTTGTTGCGTGCATTTGAACGTAGTCCTTTCCTTCTCAAGTAGTTTGACATGGGATGTTCAGAGTTCAAGGCTATTACATATGGATGTTGTGAGGAGGACACTGCTGTTTAGGGTGAAGCTAGAGGCTCCTGCTGAAAATCTTGAGGGCCTTCTGTTTCTAAGCTAACTCTTGTTATCTATGGTGCAGGACCTGGAGCTGGTTCCACCAGCTGATAAACAGCCTTTTGACTCAATGTGTTTCTTGAGAGCTGCTGCTGCTGCTTCTTCTGAGCTCCAGCTTCTCTTATTTATCCAGCTGAACTACATTGGGTCAATTATTGGGCCATTCTTAAATTATTAAATATTCAGCTCCCTTTTTTCTTTTGAAAACGGAGAAATGATTTCTTTTAAAAAAGTATATATTAGTGATGAACATCCTTTGGTGATAGATAACGAAAAATCAGCATCTGTTCTTGCCAGATGTTTTTCTCGAGAGCCTTAGGTCAGGGAGGGAACTGCAGCTCCTGATTCCAGAATCCTGGGTGTCATACGGAGCAGTTGGTTGAAGCCCAGGGATGTAAGGACACCTGTCTGTCCTTTTGGATAGTTCTTGTTCAGATAAAATCTAGTTCTGATTTCCTAGAAATGCTGCTACAAGCATGAGATTTTACAATGTCATCTGCTATATTTCTTTAGTCTCTTTTCAGTATAGGGAGTCTGGGAAATGACCCACCTATCCCTACGCTATGAAGGGCGTTAAAAAGTCGTGAGTCAGCCAGGACAATGCTCTTCTTCTGTGCCCCTGCAGAGCAATGTGGAAGTGCTGATGAGATCGGGGCCGTGAGCAGAGGCGGGGCTTTCCTTGCTGGCACCAACTTTGTGGGCACAGCTACCTGTGTGTCACAGATGAGACAAGAGCAAGTTCAGATCTGGCTCTTGAGATCAAACTGGGCTGGGCTTTCCGTGTTCTGCCAGGTCATAAGGAAAGCCTGGACATTGCCTCAGAGAGGCCTGCATCGCTATTTTAAAGGGCAGATTTCTGTGTTTTCTCTGCACGAGTTTCCATGCAACCCTTTTCCTTACTCAGGTGTAGGGATCTTGACCGACTTCTTACTGGACTAACTCCCCGTGGGTGTCAGGAGCAGGAAAGTCATTTCTCTGCGTGTTCCCAACTTGCAGGTCAGTGAAGGAGAGCCTGGAATCCAGCCTGTTGGAGACTCAGCAGCATGTCTCTCAGCTGGAGATCGCCAGGAGTCAGCTGGAAATCCAACTTCATGCAGTCGTGCAGGCCAAGGAGGTGGTACAAGGTAGGAGCATCGTGTGCTTTGTTTCTGGTGATTCCCCTGCCCGGGGAAGATGGTATAAAATCAGCTGTCTGTCCGCAGTGCTTCTGAGGAGTGAAGGAGCTGGAGACAGATCCCTCCTCCACTGAAATTCCAATGGCTTAAGGTCAGTAAAGCCAGAACGGTGGTTTGTGTAGACTCTGAATCTTGCCATTTGTCGTGTTTGCAGAAGAAGTCAAGTGCCTTCAAGGTGAGCTGGCAGCAGAGAGATCTCGCATGAAGCAGGAACGGGAAAACACATCAGGACAGCTCCTGCAGAGTATGGTTTCTGGGAGGGAAATGGACCGGTTTCGTCATCAGGTAGGCAGTGGGACTGATCATCAGTCAACTGAAAGGTTGTGAGAGGTAACAAGAACAGAGAACAAACCCACAGTATTTTATCACTGCAGAAATACATGCTTCAGCCACATCTTGCTTATTGTTTGGTTGTCCAAGGACAGAGAGTGGAACTCCAGATGGGAGAATAGCCAGTGAAGGTCAAAGAGGATGCTCAAAGATGTCAAATAGCTTCCCTAAGAGGAACATGTAAACGTGGAAGTCTTTGTGATGGACAAGAAAGGGCTGAGAGAGAGGGAGCTGGAAATCCTAGAGACCTTTGTAGAACCATTAAGTGGCTGAATATGAAATGAACGTTTCCAGCCTTTCTCAAAGCCAGGGTGGGGGACGTTGAACAAAACTGGCAGGAAGCATGTCCAGAAGAAACAACTGCATTTCTCCAAGGTGATCTGGAGGAGGGCCCCTAGGAAGAGAGTGTGTTGTTCTGGCCTGTGGACAAGGAAGAGAGGAAGGGGCTTGGCACTGTCCGGAAAATCCCTAGTCCCTTCACTCTCCCCAGCACGTTGATTCTGGCCCTCCTAACCTTGCTGTGGCACCAGCTCACATAATCTCCTCCCTGTATGTCCAGCAGGCTATTGCAGAAGGGGAGCAGCTCTCATGGCTCTCAGAGAAGAGACTCCTGTTGCAGCGGCTGGAATGTCTGCAGCAAGCAGTTGCAAGGCTGGAACAGGAGAAGTCTGAGCTGAAGCAACTCAATGCTGGGCTCAGGAGGACTCTTGAGGTAAAACAGGCTTCCCCTGCCTCCGCAAAGCCTCACGCTCCTCTGGAACACAGCACGTTTCCACAGACAGCACTTTGGAGCCCTCTGCCTGTTTCATTCCCTCTCCCTTTCTGCCCTGTGGACACACTGTTGAATTCTCTCTCTCCTGGCCCCCCGTTGCCTTCGCAAGTGCACAGTCACTGCGGTACCACACTTCTTGCCCCCGTGCCCCCATACACACCTACTTGACACTCCTGTGTCAGAACTGTTTCCTCTTGCTCTTCCGAAGAGAAGAGAGTCTACCTCGAGTGCTTTTTGTCCTCAACGCTCTCTGGTGCAATTACCAGTCTCTGAGCAGAAACCTCCTTGCCATGATGGCCAGAGGTCCTTTTGCTCATCGGTTGGTGGCAGCTTTCTGTGACCCTTTCTCCTGTCCCACATGCAGGTGGAGCGTGAACGGAGGAGACTGAAGAGAGATTGTCGTGGTCAGTTGGTGACAGATGCAGGCAGGTTTTCTCTCTCTGACCAATACAAGATGGCTGCTTCTGGAGAGGTGAGAGCAGAATGTGACTTGGTGGGAGGAGGCTCTGGCCATAACAGAGGAACGATGGCAAATCCCAGTGGCAGCAGCCCCCAGGATAGACCTAAGAGCAGTTGAATATAGACCATGGCCCTGGCCAAACTGGAGAGCAGAAAGAAATCCTTGCGTTTCCTTCACAGGAGGAGTCTGAGGCGTGCTGCAGTTGTCGATGAGCTGAGTTGCAGGAGCAGGTGAGGAGTCGGAAAGCTCTCGTCAAAAGCTGCTGAGGCTGTACTGATGGGCACAACTTTGCACGCTGCTACAGCCTGAGTGGTGTTTGGCTGTCGGGAAGCGAGTACAGCCGGCAGTGAAAATTCCCAGTCATACACATCTGTTGGCCATGGCCAAACAACATCCTTCACCTAGGGCTGGTCTCTGACTTGCGTAAAGGTCAGGCAGGGTGGGAGAGAGATAGGAGGAAATTCAGAAACCTGAAACTCGCTGTAAAACAGAGGATATTCTAAGGATGTTCCCCCTGAATAGGAACACAGAGGTGCACTGCTCAAAGCATGGTCCTCAGCGGGCTGGTTAGGGCACTCCTCGAAGTCCGGGAACCAGCGGAACTGGAACTTGATCTCCCGTGTCCTGGGAGATGCTCTTAGCAGCAGTTGGCCGCTTCTCCCACTCATACCTCTGGGTTACCTACCAAAGTGTGGGATGGTTTTTCGGGATTCTGAGAAGCTGCTTCTGTCCCACCAAAAAGCCCACCAGGCACAATCCCGTGTTGCCAGGAAGGAAGCGAGTTGGAGGAGTTTGAAGGCCTCAGCAGTCCTGTAAGGCTCCTTTCCCCCCTGGCCTTTGTTCATCAAATTCTGCTCTGCTCATTTGTGAAATGCTCTCAAGTTAGGAAAAAGGAGAGTTTGCTCCCTTTTCAGGGGCTATCTGTCAACTTTTGAAACTAGGTCATGAGAGGACAGTTCTTTAGTACCTGTGTAACCAGTAGTCCTCCTGCTGAGGCAAAAGCACGTGGAACTCAGGTGTCAGTAGCCCAAATGTCTCTTCTGCAAAGAAGAGTTGGGTTACCCAACCCTGTAGGAACGTTTGTCTTTAACCTATGTGTCCCATCTCAGTGTTGTACGTGTGAATGGGATGCCAGAAGGAGACTCGGAATTGTTGATAATGTGAGCTCAATTCAGGGTGACTCTGAGAACCTGTTCCCTGCTATTCCACAAGGACATAGTGTTGACCAGGGCTGGAGTTCGAGGGTGCATCTTCCCTGGCAGCCGGTACTGTGGAGCTATGGCTGGTCCTACCAGCGTGTGCTTGTCTGAGCTTGGCCTTCCGCCTCTTTCAGGTGTCCCTTCTGCAGAGGCAGCTGGCCCAAGGATGAAAGTACAAGCAGGACTATATTGAGCGCTGTGGCAAGACCAGCCAGGAGCTGTCAGACCCTCACCAAGAGCTGTCTTACTCCTTAGCAGCTGTGGTCAGGGAGCCCAAAGCTGCTGTTCTGGAGGCAGAGACCCGGGAGCTGGATCGGGCTCTGAATCCTCTTTCCCTGTAGAGGAACAGCTGCAGCATCTCAGGGTTCCCATCTTGTGCCCTTCTCAGAAACGCGGGATGTTTTGCTGTGGGAAATGGGGGTGCCTTTGTTCTGATTGCGTTTCGAAGCGTCTCCTGGTGACAGTGATTATTTGTTTATAAAAATGTAAAGAAATGTTGCAGGACTGCACTTTTTCAGTAGGAAAAAGCAAGGGGTAGGTAAACAGGTGGCTTAGGAAAGACTATCCTAGTTTTTTGACTTGCACAAGTGAGCTGTTTAGGAGCTGTTTCCTGATTTAACCCCTTGAGTTCCTAGCCGTTCCCTGTGAGGAGAGATGGAAAGGGAGGGGTTTCCAAAATGAAGGGGTGAAGAGCACATGCCAGGATTGGAAGGTGGGGCAAGAGAGTGGGTTTTCTTGCTTGCTTGCTTGCTTCCTACCTTCCTTCAGCACAAAACGCGTGGTTGCTCTGTCAAGATGATTTGCTTTCGGCTTTGTTGCTGGGCCAGGCAGCCTGAGGGACAGCTCGGATGTTCTCCGAAGGGTCTTAGTAGAGACCTTTCCCAGCCGGAGGCAAGGGATGAGATGGTAACCAGCTCGGTTGTTCTCCAAAGGGCCTTTGTAATAATCTTGAGACCTTTCCCAGCTGGAGGCAAAGGATGGGATGGTGTTACCATCCGGGAAAAAAATTCATCTACACAGGTAGATAAACAGGCACTCCTTTATTTCAGTGCTGGGGACGCGGGGGAATAGCTCTGTCTAAGCGTATCCACTCCAGCATCAAAATCCATAGGTTTTTATAGTCTCATTTTATTGAATCATTGTTACATAAGTTCTTTTACTTAAAATTGGATGTTATTCTCGCTTTTAAATTTGACCTTTAAAGTGATTGGTTTTACCAGCTATATTACCTTATCAATATTCTTATTCTATAACAATCATTGATTAATTCTACTTAGTTTTACTGATTAGAATCCTTGATATTCAAATCATAGATGGGAAGGGGCAAGGGGGTTTCCAAGCAGCATAACTGGTGTCCGTGACAGTTCCCTTAATTTCTTAAAACAAAACATAAAAAAATGCAGTAGCTGGTTGATGAGGTGTCCATGGTTCCTTGGTTTAAAACAATACATAGAATGATCCAGTAATTTCCTAGTGAGGTCTCTATAGTTACTTAACAATCCTAACTTATATACTATGCCTTCCCATTTTCTACTTAACTTTTTTTTCTTTACTTGATTAAATAGTGATTATTTTGTCAAAGTTTTGTAACGATGGAACAGGCTCTCTCCTTGCAGCTTGGCCTTGGTATCAAGGCCTTTCCAGGCAACGGATCTCGGCAGTGTCAGCGTCTCTCGTGTGTTCTCCAGAGGCCTGGGACCGTTGGCAGGGAATGTGGGAAGAGGGTGAGGCAGCAGTGAGGCCTTCCCGGGTGGAGACCACCAGGAGCCCCAGCCCCTCCGTGCCAGCTCTGCCGCAGATGTGTTTGGGGTTTTGTCTTTCTTTCCCCTCGCTGCTCGCCTTGACGATGGGAGCGGGCTGCCCGCTCCTGAACCTTGTTTGGCCCAAGGGTGGCTTGTGGCCTCCTGTAACGCTGTTGCAGAAGAGTATCCCAAAATCTCTTCTTGCTTTCTCTGCTGCCTGCGAGCAGGTGCATGGGGGATATCTCCTCCTGGCTGCACCCCTGGACAGAAACTTAGTGATACACTACGATCATGCATATTCATAATGTGTTTACATATTCATTGATATTCTCTTAAACAATGTGTTACTTTTCTCTCACTTTACATGGAAATTACTTCACATGCTCAGTTCTCTCCTCCGCCCCTTTATTTTGGGTCTGGGCTATGTTTAGGTGGTCCATCAGTCAGTGGTTGCCATCTCCTCCAGCTGGAATTACCTTTTTCCCAAGTCACTGCTGCGCACGTTCGCAGCTCAGAAAAACACGAGAACAAAGTTTATATGTTTTCTGGGATGTTCCCTTCAAGGGCAGACAGTTCTGCATAAAGAGTCTCCCTCTTAATCACTTCTGGCAGCTTCAAGGATGGTCATCTTGTTAGGTTCGTTAGGTATGCGTAAATCACCTACTAAACTCAACTCTTCACAAAATTCTTACACAAAAAAAATTAACCCCTTCATTGCTGGATAACACAAGTATTGCCTTAGTGTGTACAAAAAGCCCTAGGAACCAACACTATTTTCCATTAGCACTTTGAGCATAGTGGAATAGTGGATAATTAAAGTGTTCCTATGCATAGTCTACTTCATCGTTCTCAGAAATAAGGACTGTGAATGAAGTAAGGCTGGCTGTTAGCAATTCAGCTCCAGACAACAAGAGCTATCTGTAACTTGATGTATTTGCTGCCGAAGCTTCCCCAGCCATGCTCTCCCACCACCACCTGTGGAAGCCAAGCACTCGGCCCCACTGAACAGCAGGGCTCTTCCCCTGCCTCTGCCCAAGCCTCTGCAGAGCTTGCATTCAGCTGTGCATTCAGGTGGAACCTTTCCATGACGTCAGTGCCATATTACTCCTCTGCCTCACCTTGTCCCTTCAAAGAGACTGCTTATCCCACAGGCACCACAGTCGTCAACCCTCTAAGATAGTCTCCTCAGGCATTTGCTGTTTCCAGAAACAGGCAGGATGTGGGGGACAAAAGGCAGACACTACAGGCCCCTATTCAGAAAAAAAAATCTGCAGAGAAGAAATGATGCCCATCAGTCTTCAGGATCTGTGAGCTACAGTTAATGCGTTGCCTGCAGCTAAGCTCCCATCAGCTCCCTGGTTCCCAAAGAGACAGTTTTCTGAAGGGTGGTGGAAGCACCGTGTCAGAAAGGCTTCTGCCCAGTTTGGATAGTAAAATCAAGTTTTGAACAATGTGGCTTTCCAAGTACTGGTGTGGTGCGTCTGTGCCCTCTGAAGAGCAGTCACACAGGATGCACTCTCTTGTGACACGTTGACCTCAGTAGTATGAGCAGAGAAATTGCAGGCTGAAGCATTTCAGGACTGGGGAGGGAAAGAATAGAAAGGGCAGGAGCAGAAGGAAAGGCAAGGAGAAGCAAGGACCTGTTGTAGATAACAGGAACAGAAAGTGGTTGATCCTCTAAGTTGTTTTTTTTTGTAATCTTCCCTGAATAGAGCACGAGTAGAGATTCTCCTACTGCTACAATGACCTGGAATATCTGCTAACTCAAATGTCTGCCTGCCTCACGCTGTGCTATGCTATGACATGCCGTTGATGCACATTGCACAGAATGTAGACATGGTGCTGGCAAACATGAATGCTGTCCTATCTCTTGCTGCTTGGAGACACGCAGCCCCAAACTGTTCCCTTGTTTGAAGGCTGTACCATCCTGTGGATGCTGGGGTGTTGTGTGACACGAACTCGTGCTAACCCATGTGAAACCCATGCAGTTTTTTTATACCTAAGCTCACTTAAGCTCATGAGGAGAACAGCATTCACCTTGGCAGTGAGGTGTCCTCTTTTAACTCTTCAGCCTCTGTCATTTTCCTGCTAGCTCAGGAGCAGGGCCCACAGAGATACCAGGTGCAGTGCCACAGCCATGTTGTTCTGCAGCACCGCGCTCAGGAGGGGAAGGTGCAGAGGAAACACTTACTTTGGAGGTGTGGGAGAGCTGTATTGTCCCTGCCCGTATGTGATACCAACACAAACCTGGCCACTCCAAAAGGGAGAGCTTTTTCTAACACAAGTAGTTTGTTAGTAGAAAACTTCTCCCCAGATTTCTTCCCTACTTTATGGCTCCGGGAAAGTTACTGGTGGAGCAGTCCTTATGATCAAGATCACTAGCAAGGTCCTGGAATTGCCTTTGCACGAGTCTGCGGGGCTCTGCAGGAATTGCCAGGGGAAAATCACACCTTGGTATCGCACCACGTGTTCACTCTGGAACCTGTGTTTGAACTGGGACGAGCCCCTGCTGGTCTCCGTAGTGCCCTTCAAAGGTCCTTGTCTTTAGAAGACAGATTAAATATACTTTTTTTTTTTTTCACTTTATTCAGGCCCAGGCACCACTGTACATCCAGGCTGTCGTGTTTTCAGGTACTCGGAGTGTAATTCTGCTCCATGAAAAGCTCTATTCCTGCTCCTGGAAAACACTGTGAGGACTGGACCGGGGCCTCGGGCTCTGTCACGTTTCCTATTTTCTGCCGGGAGACGAGGGGAGGGAGAGAAAGTGCACTTTCGGTATTTAGGCACGGGGACACAGCACCAGCCAGCAGGAGAGCGGGGGAAGGAGAGAGAGCGCGGGTCCTGCTGCGGCCCTTCGCGGTGGGACCGTGTCGGGCTGCCGGCGCCTCCCGCAGGGCCCGGGCTCCCGCCTTCGCCGCCGGAGAGGGGGTGCTCCCAGGGAAGCTTTCGTGGAGGGGCTGGAGCTAACTGCGGGGGCGTTACGGGCTCCGGCTCCCCGGGCAGGGCGCGCCCCGGAGCCGCTTCCCGCCGCCAGGGGGCCCCCGCGTTCCCCTTCCCGTCCGGGGCGGCTCGCGCGAGGCGGCCTGGGAGCGCCCCGCCCCTCAGCGCGTGGTGCGCGTCCCCGGCTGCGGCAGCGGGTCTGCGGCGCGCGCCGCCTTTCGTCCCGTCTCGCGGCCGCTCCTCCTCCCTTCCCCCCCGGCCCCACCTGCGGCAGCGCTGGGCGGTGGCTCCGGCGGGGCCCGCTCGCTGCTCGCCCGCACCATGGCGGCAGAGCGCGGGGGCTGCTCCCTGGAGGTGGTGCCGCTGCCGCCCGAGGTGCGCGAGAGCCTGGCGGAGCTGGAGCTGGAGCTGTCGGAAGGTGAGGGCGGCCGCGGCCGGGGGGCTGCGGGCGGGGGCCAGTCGTCTCGCCCGGCGCCGCGGCAGGGAGCCTGCGGGTCGCTTCGAGTCCGCCCGGGCGGGGGGCTTGGTCCCGCCGCGGGGGCCTCGTTCCGCGGCTCCCCCTGGGGCTCCGGCGCCGCGGTGGGGCCCAGGGCTCCTCTCCCGCCCCCAGCCCTGGGAGGGGAGCCGGGATGGGGAGAGTTCCGCAGGGAGCTAGGCCGGGGCTGTGCGGGCCTGCGCCCTGCTCCCTGGGAGCGCTGTGGCGGGCAAAGTGCGGGTTCGGCCGGCGGCGGTCGAACCGTGCGGGGCATGGCGGCTCCTGCGGCCCCTGCGCTGGGGCGGGAGCGTTTCGAGATGGCCGTGAGAGGTTTTTCCGTTCGATTCGGACTGGTACCACGGTGGTCAGTTAGTGTGCAGCTGGATACTCTGAAAATATCTTTTTTTTAATTATTATTTTTATATTTATTCCTAATTATAGCTAAAATGTTTAACCTCTCACTTTGTATGGCCATAATTCCTAGCGTTTTTATGCTTTCCTGTATATCAAGTTTCAAGGCAGGAATACAGTGACACTTCTGTAGCGAACAAGCCCGTGGTCAGAGGTGGCACAGAGGCAGTGCCAGGCTGAGGTTCGCTCTGGCAGTACGCTTAAGCCCGTCTATTAGTTTGCTGCCCCAGAAAGGTGCGGTTCCTTTCCATCCACCTCTAGGCTTGGGTTTGGTGGTAACAGTTCTTCTGTGACTGTCATGGGAATTGTACTTGCTTTCTTGGTAGGATTGGGTTGGGTTTTGGTTTTTTGCATGTTGGTTCCTTGGTGTGGCCCACCCTGCACACAGGCAGGTGTAGACATTTGATGTAGGAGAGCACACAAGAGGTGGAGGAAGCTGAGACAGAGGTTTCTTGGGGCAGTTAGACATTGCATGTTCCCGAACTATGCTGTCAAGCTGCACCTTGGAACAGAAGAGCTAAAAAGCTGCTAGTTCCCCAATCCTGGGGCAGGAACATTCAATCTGCTCTTCAGATGTTGCAGTTTTCAGATCAGTATGTTTAGGTGGGCAAAAGTGGGGTTATTTCACCATAATATGCCGGCTGACATCTGTTGTGGTTTAGGAAATGATTCACAGATCGGCTGTCCCTGCCTCCAGTGTGGAACCTGTGGTGCAGAGATAGGGGAAAAGTACCGGATTAGTAACTTTGTTGTCCAAGTTTAACCTGTCGCTGCATGTCTGGCAGAGCAGTAGGAAGCAGCACCCGACACGTACTGTTGCTTGTGCAAGAGGAGTTCCTGTGACTGGTGAGTTGTGGTTGTGTGCAGCAGGTACCCACGTGCTTTCACGCTCTGGCCATGCTCATTACAGCGGCTCTTGTATGGATGTCTGACACTTGCTGATCCACCAGGATGTACTGGGATTGGCTTCTCTTTGTGTAGATCCTGACTGTGTGTTTGTTTAACCACTAGAATCTTTTTTTTAATGTATGGGCCTGCAGTATGTTAAATCTGTGAAAATGCCTAAAGTGATCGCGACATTAGTGCAGTGCGTCTAATACTGAAATTTGTATTGCTGGATTAATTAAGCGATTAGATAAAGTGATAATGTTAGCTCAAGCTTCTTGACCACTCTGAAGACTTAGTTTATGATCCTTAGATCATAAAGGATCCTTTTATGCCTTGCCTGAATGACCTGAAAGGGTTTGCAGGCAGTTCTTCAACATCTGGTAATATGTTACGTGCTCGTGTTCTGCGATCACTTGAAGTTGGTATGCACTGCTTTTAATGGACCCTTCCATCATTAACATTCAGAACTTGGAGAGGAAGGAATAGTGATCTAGGATTAGATACTTGCATTTTAATCTATGTGAAGTGATACAAATTTTGTATAGTACTGCTTCTAGGACAAGTAAATTGATACCTATAGAGATTGTCAGTTATTTCCCTCCTTTTTTATTTGAGCAGAATCCAGCCCATAGTGGAAGGCTGCTGTTGATAACAACTTCCTCAAGTTTTCAGCAGCTTTTTCACTATGCGTACAGTGCTCTTCTGCAGTTTGTGTATGGATGTTGTAGCTGACCTTGCCTTGATGAAGGCTTTTGTGTATGCGTGTGAAAACAGATGGACTGCAGGGAGATTTAATGATGGATTTCTTATGCTGAATGTGCCATAAATTGGAGAAGGTCATACTTGGGAGGATGTTACCATAATCTGAGAGGAAGTGTGAAGGGAAGAAGAGGAAAGAAGAAACTTGAGAGATGGTTCCTTTCTACTTTATATGTGTACTTTGTTAATTGAAATGTCATGTATGCTATGTTGAGGCAGGAATAACATGTATTCTCTTTGATTACATGATTTTCACCTGTAAATAAATCAGGAAGATGATTAAAAACTTCCTTTGGTTTTGCCCTAGGTCATTATAGTGAAAGTTGGGAAGTGTGTTTGCATTAAGATGTAGAGAAAAATGAAGACAGAGTAACATTGCTACTTTCTAGTGACAACTCAAAGTCCCAAATAAAGTGTTCTGCTTAGAAGAGTTTTGGATGGGGAGAGAACTCTAACTCTTGATAGAGTTCTGGTCATGTGTAGTGTGATAGATCCTTCCACTTTTACAAGATCCTAATCTCTTGATTGGCAGTTGTTTGTATTCTTCAGGTACCAGAAAAATAATAGTTGAGGGCAAAAAAAGAAACCCTAAAACAATGCTGCTGTGTTGCTTTGTTGTATCAACACTGTAATTTCTTTCTTTCTCAAAAAAACAGGAAATCTTAGTGAAAACAGAGAGTTCTGCCGCAGCCTTTTTGGGAGATAAGGACAGCTTTCAGACAGTGATTGGCAGCTAAGCTGAATTGTAACTCATTGATCTGTAGGCTGGGCTTGCTTACTTTAAGACTGTAAGATGGTGCAGTTTGATGATGTAGTAGAAAGATGAGACGTTCCCTAATCAGCCTGGCAGGATAAGAATCCTTCTGCAAAAGTGTGAAAGTGATGCTGTGAATGTCCAGTATTTAGTTTTTTATTAGTCACTGTAAACAATGTTTTTGTCTTCTGCGCTCTGAAAGACCTAAAGTTCTAAACCCCTCTTTTTAAAAAATAAATCCAACCTGCAGTGGAGATTTTGTAAGAAAAACATCAATGTGCTTTTTTAAAGCCTGTATGTGTTTTATCGTAGTTTATAATATATTTGTTTGTATTTTTATGTATCCAAATGTATTTCTACACTGCTTTTCATTAAGGTAGGATAATTTTGAAGAGCGGGTCTCACTTAGACACGAATGTTACTTGTAGAATTTGTCCATTCATGGAAAACGCTTTTATTTGAAAGCTGTGCCTTTAAACAGCTTTTAACTGTTCTCTTGTGCAAAAGGCTCCTCGTTTTTATCCTTCTCAGAGCTTTCCCAGCTTTTTTCCATAGCACGTAGCTATAATTTGCTGGCTTATGCAACAAGATGTGTGCTTTGGATGAGAGAGGAAAGCTTGAGAGGTCCTGAAACCTTTCCTCTGGCAGAAATAAATCTTGATGTTTAAAGACCGCTTGCTGAAGAGCACTAAACACTGCACTTCCACTGTTTGAGCAGCTTCATTTTTACTCTCCTAAGTGTAGAGGATATGGAATTGGGTCATGTCTTGCTTCTTCCAGGTCATCTGTGCAGGAGAATGCTTCGCTTGTTCCTTTCTAAACCAAGGGCAATATACACTGGAGTGGAAGTTGTCGAAGACTAAACTGTATTACATGTCCTTGTAGCAACGAGGACCATCCCACTGGTGTTAGCTTGTGTAGTTTTATCTTCTAAAGCTGTTCATGGTGGTAGTCCCCTCAGCTAACAGTTCAGGGTCTTGCAAGAATATACAACTACACTTGTTTCTATTCTTGGAATTCTTTTTATGCTTGTTGCTGTGTGGCTCTGGTGAGTCTGGGCCATTCGACTGCTTAACATATGATTTACTTTCAGTAAATGTTACTTACAAGCTAAGGAAAGGAAAACATGGGTTTACAGACTTTCAGGTGCTGTTTGACCAGCATGTGAATTTTACAATGCTTTGCTTTTTCTGTCTGAAACTGTTAATTGTGTAATAGTATGTGGGGCTTGCCAAATGCCCGTGGGGACTGAGTAAGTCTACAAAGCTTGTTCTCGCATGTTACACGCAGCGCAGGTCTCGGGAGCAACTGGCTGATGTCCTTCAGGCTAGCTTGTATCCTTAGGTCTAGTCTGTGACTGAAATGGTCATGTGATGTTTGAAGGGAAGCAGGTTTCTGGGGGATTTTTATTATTTATTTATTATAAAACAGTCTTGTGGCAAGAAGTGGTTGCCATTGCAAGCTTCGTGGTTATCATACACAAGGGATCCTTTAATTCTGATCATGTAAGGTATATGGAGAAGGGCTTTGAGGTTCATTGGTGACTACCAATTGATGGATCAAGGCTAGCTCTTTCTGCCAGCCCTGTCTGGAAGTCAGGTACTGTTGTAGGCTTTACAAATACTCACTGCTTTAATGCTAGATTGTAGATAAGCCAATGAGTGGTAGCCAACTCAAATGTGTGTTGTATGGGTACAAGCATATTTGAATCCTTTTATCAAAATGTGCCTCTATTTAAACTGATCTTGCTTTGACAGGTTTTGATTGTAAAACCACGCAGTGATGTAGCTACCATGACCTTCCTGAAGTGTTCAGAGAATCTAGTTGTAATGGCTTGACCTTGTGGGAGTCCAGTGTTTCATTGGTGGATCTCTAAGCACATTCTCAACTCGTATCATCCTTAGTTTTATGTTGCTTAATGCACATATTATGGGAATATTATTAGGGAGAGATTCAGTTATTTTAAGGAAAAGAGAGGCTTTTCGTAGCCCGTAACAGGTGGAGGATTTAACTTCCTGCTATTTGAAATTAACACTACAAATGTGTATATGGAGTTGCAGTTACAGCCATCTTTGAGGATATCTTCTAGGAGATTGATTAAAGCTGCTGCCTTCACAGTGGTAGACCTTTGCTCCAAAACCTTCTTTTTGGTTATGTCCAAGCAGATTACTTGCCTACTGTGAAAAGCTTGTGAAGCTTTGGGGCTTCATGTGCAGAAGTTGTTACTGCTGGATGGAGTTGCTCTCCCAGCCTTTCCATTTCACTGATGGCATCAGTGGGTGCCAGGTCCCCCACAGCCATCGACAGGCTGCCTGTGGAGCTGTTGCCCAGTGAGCTGTCGTTGCTCTGTCTCATCTCAAGGCTCTGACTGCTCAGCTAGTCTAGGTCATCAAAGAACAGATGCCATATGACTTTAGCCTTCTGAAGCCGTGTTCTGGTTGCAATGAAATTTTCTTTTGTAACAGCAGCAGCTGAAAACTAGATTGGCTTTAAAGTGCCCTGCTTTTCCAAATAAGACTTTCTTATTATGGTAGAAAACACAAATTATCTTGTTTGATGAGGTGATGGTTGGAATGAAGATTATTTTTTTTTCCTTATTGGTTATGGCAACTTTAATGATACCGTTGCTATTTAACTGTAGAAAGGGAATAGCATCCTTACTTGCTAGATCAAGAGTGCATTTTATTTCTGAAAGTAGGTTCAGAATCTCCCTACTCTGCTTCAGGATGGAACTGAAGTTTATTTGAAGGCCACGTGTCTGTTGAGGTAAAGACAGTCCAGCTAGGTGACTGGTTGGTGAACACCTGGTCTGTGGGATGCTTCCATCTGTTGTGCTCCTTTTGGCCACAACACGTTTTGAAGACTGTTCAAGCATTGAATTTTGCCCTAACCATGGACTAGTTTGCTGGTAGAGTGAGAGGAGAAAGGAGAGGTGGAGAGAGGTGTTGCCACTGGGCTAAGTAGAAAGCCTTCTTTTGAGCCAGGATACTGGCACTGCAATGATAGCAGCTGTTTTTCCTCTACGTTTTTGTCCTCCTCCATTTCGTGTATCAACCACATGAGGTTGTACGGCTTGTGCTGGTCTACGAAGTTCCAGTTGGGCCCGTTGCTAACAGGGACTGTTGAGGTTGAGCTGTCCTGTCTAGAATGTGTGGGAGGTATTTTTCTAAACTGACTTAGATGTCGTAATTGAGACCATTCTCAATGTTTCAGAGTTATCCCATCGTGTAAGTATAATTGTAATAGTGACAACTGAGACTCTTGTAGCTATGTTTGTTGGACTATTACAGTGAACACCAATTTTACAGCTTTTTACTGCCGTCTTTTTTTAACACACTCCCTCCCTTTTTTCAAATGAAAAGCCTATTCTTCAAAAAGGAGGCAGACTGTCACTTCTCATTCATCTGTGGGAGTGCGCTATAGTTGTTTATTGTCCAAACTTTGCTATATCCTCAGTGGAATTAATTCATAAACTAGAGATTTAAGAGAGATGGCAGTTAACATAGATGGTGCGAAGAGTTCAAAGTCCTGTGTACCCTTCTACGTTGTGAGAGAAAAACAAATTGACCCATTTTCTTTTTCTTACTCTTGTCTGATGTGCTGGATGATCAGAGTAGAATATTTATTTTTTTCTCCCCTCTATTTTGGAAGGTAACAAGAGCTGTTTTAGGAGCTCTTGTTGGGTTGGCCTTAAAGATTAGCCACCTTAAAGATTTGAACTGTGAAGTTCTGTCATAGTGGTGGAATAGAATCATTGACCGTGATTTTCGTCTGTGGTGTACTTTCCCTTTCACTTGTATTCCCTCTCCCCCTTCATGTTAATTTTCCATCAGTGTTATTCTGACCCTCCCCCCGCCCTTCTGTTTTTTCCTGCCTTCTGGAACATGGGAGGATGAGCAAGGTGTCTCATCTTAGCTGAGAGCATCCTTTCACATTTTATCCTTAGCTGTTTCTGATAAAAACAGTCCTGTGAGCAGTGAGAATCTGCAGAAAATGTAAGGACATCCAGTCTTATTTTGACATCTGTGGCTTCCAACTTAGAAGTGATGGGGATGCACTTAAGGGCTTACCAAAAAAGGACTAAATCTTACTGTCTTGTTATCTTTATCACTTTGAGGAAACAGAAAATGCACAACCAGGATAACTAGGAGTGCTAGATCATCAGCTTTCTTACCCATCAAAGCAGAATTTCGCACTCGACCAGTTAGGTGATTGGGGCATTTTTTTTTTGTCTTCCGGATTTCTGCTGTGGTTAACCAGTGTTTAAATTGTTCTCTTCCCTGTGTTTGAGTAGAAGAATGTGAAATACTCTGGCTCTTTCAGACCAGTTCAGCATTGAATGGTCAGCTGTAGTTGTTGAAGGTGGAGGTTGAAGACTTAAGTGGCAGCTCACTGTTCCTGGGAGATACCTTAATTCATTGCTGGTCTGAATGGCAACAATAACGATAACTGTAAAACGCTGGGGTTGACCTTGCTAACACATAGGAGAGGTTTGTCAGTAATTCCTTTAGCATTTCTTTAGATGAGATTCTGGGCAGCCTGCTTTAGCTGACCCTGCAGGAGCAGGGGCTTGAACCAAGTTGAACTTGAGGCGGCCTTTCCAACTTCAGCTGTTCTGTGGCAGAGGGCTGGTTGTTAAACCTTGTTATTCTTTTGTATGTTGCTTTGGCAAGGAAGGTTAGATCCTGGTGAGGAACAGGAGGATGGTGGCAACCTCTACTTTAAGAGAGTTAAAGGAAATACATTTTCTTCCATGTGTTCTTATGCAAAAATAAGCTTCCCTTAAAACCATAAATGCACGTATTTACGAAGTAAATAGACCTTTATAAAATTAACGTTGAACACTGTCCTGTGTTCTACCTCCCTATCCTCTCCACCCAAACCTAAAACAAGCTCTGCCAGTCTTGAGAACATTAAGTGATTTTTTAAATTATTTTTTTCCATTTGCTAGTTAAAATGGTTTCTGTAAGAAGCCGTTGGGGTTTTTTGTTGTTGTTTTCGGGATGTTAGTGTTGGGTTTTTTTTAAAGGAATAAGTTATTCTTCTGAAATGTGATTTCATTGATGAAGGGTTATAGGCATTTTTCGGACTGAAGAATAGTATGACAGATTCAAGATGCTGTTTCATACTGCTGAGTTACAGATGTGTCAGTTCTGTTACTGGAAGAAAGATCTTTTTACTCTACCTGTATACAAATACAGAAGCAAAATACTTGTCTCTGACTTTGGACAGTCATTTGGTTATAGAGAACCTGAATATTTACCTTGGAATAAGTATCAAAGTATTTGACAGTTTCTTGGCACAAGGTTTGTTGCTCTCAAGGAAGCATAAAACTTCTTGCATTCTCCTCCATTTTCTTGACATGCTGATTGCAGACCCAAATTTGAAGATCCCCGCAGTAAGATGTAAATGTATGGTTTTCCTATGCTAAGGTTGAAGAAAGCAGTTCTGCAATGCAGAACTCAAGGGACCAAGTTGAAATGTATGGCTGAATCATTAAAGCCTCCAAATCATCATTGTATCCTTCTGCCATCTTCTTACTGTTTTATAGAACCTTTGTTCTATAAAACCAGAACTTTTGTTCTAGAAAAAGAACCTTTGTTCTTCCTCAACCGTTATTTCCCCAGCAGTGCTCAACACAACACAAAAATAGGTCCTCCTCTGAAGTCCTGTTGAAAAATGCAGCATTGTTTGGCTTGGTTCCTAACAAATATGTTTTATTCACTCCTTTTTAATAACTTGTGTTCTTTTAAACCTGCTTGGATTTTTTGTTTGTTTTCCTATAATTGAAGCTTGTGTCTTGTAGTGGGTGTCTATGATAAGCTTACTGACAAGAAAGTGAAAGAAAGAAGCAGCTCTTAATCTGCGTGGTCGTATTGTTACGTTTTAAAGGTCAAGACACTTATGTTTTATTATCTCTGAGTATGCTTTTTTAACAATTTGGATACACCTTTTATAGCTGGTGAATATAGTTGGGCCTCATCCCTTCCCTATCAGGAGCTTCTTGTTCAGTGTTCCTCTGGATGCTAGCAAGAAAGGTCTGACAAAATTCTGCCTTTTCTAGTATTTGCTATTTATGGACACTGATAATATACTAATAGCTCATGTTGTAATATTATGAAGATAGATGCAAATCATCTTTTATTCTGGCTTTTTATTATAATTCATTGTGGCTCAAATTTTTCAAGTTGTTTCTTTTTCTTAGTTTTCTTGTTTCTCTCATTTCTGGTTATCTTTTTTTTTTTCCCCTAGAGTGCCTTTCAAAGTAAACAGCTGCTTCAGAAGAAAGTTATTTATCCTTAAAACAATATTCCACTCAAATGCAGAAACTGCTGATTACACTTAACAGGCTGATGCTGAAGTTTGAAGAGTGTGCGTGTGTATATTTATATATATATGGGCAGTATCGTTTCAGCTAGTTGCTTCCTTCCCACTGGAAAATAATATAGTACTGGCATTTTGCTGCTTCCCTTTCTGCCCTATTATCCTTTGTGTAGTGGTTTTCTGGTGAAGTTTGGGGCACCGTTCTGCTGCTGCAGGAGCTCATTCTTTCCATTACCCATCTTGTGCACAAGAGAATCTCAGTTTTTACAACAGGGATCTTGTACTTGCCTTGCTTCTCTGCTCTCTGGCTGCTGCTGTGCAGGGAGCTGGAAGGGGCCCTGTCTGCCTGGGTAGGTTTTGCCCAAAAGGGGGATTTCCATCCCCAAGCTTTTATCTTGAGCTACATCTGGTGCCCATCTGATACTGTGGTACAGTGGCAGCAAGTTAACATGAGAGAAAGTGATTTTTTTTTTTTAAAAGCAATTTAGTGAGTTTAATTGGCTTAGTGTTGTAGGCAGATGGGCTCAGAGCTGGTTGGAAGGATTAGGGGAAGAAGGATGAAGGAGGGTGCTGATACTTCAGCTTAGCTGCAATATGAATCTATACCCAAAATGTTTTTTTTCACCATTTGCCTATATCCGTACTGCTGTTCCTTCAGAGCTGTCCTGGATCCAGCCTGAAATTGCTGGTTATAGCAGTGTTTTATCCTTCTAGGACTTGAAATACAAAAGCTTCCATAAATCATGGTGCAAGATCAATACATTAGTGTCCCACAGATCTGTGATTAATCAGATACAAGGAAAATACAAACCACTCAGTGTTATTATCAGATAGGGTTAGAAAAAGCTGTTTGCATATGGAGAACTGAAAACCTATCATGATAGGTGGCTGGAATATAACAAGAAGGCCTTCAGCTCTGTCTTGCCACAAAGAGGTGTGCTGGGTATATGTGGTGGGGCTCTGGTAGCGGGGAAGGGGCTACGGGGGTAGTCTCTGTAAGGAGCTGCGAGAAGCTTCCTGGGCTCCAGAGCTCATCAGACCTGCCTGTGGCCGGACCAGACCCACCTCTGTGAATAAACATATTTAAGAAGGGGACAAAGAAACCCATCCCATGTGGGACCTGCAGTGAAGAGAAGGGGGAGGCAGGGGGGCCTGGTCCCCCCACCTCCTGTGTGGGCTGCTGCCCGCGCTGGGCCACAGCTGCTTAGCTGGTGGCAGCGACGTGGGATGGAGCGCTCTGAAGTGCCCTGCTCCCAGGGCACCTGCTGGGTGGGGTTAGTTACTGCTGGGACTGCCAAGGTTGGTCAGGTGGGTTGGGCCTGGCGCAGCCACAGCAGAGAGAGGACTGAGATCTGAGAGAAACAGCTACGCAGGCACCGAGGTCAGTGAAAACGGAGTGAGAAGAGGTGTGCTGGAGCTGGGGTTCCCCTGCAGCCCATGCACATTGCTGGAGACTGATGACAAAGCAGAGATGCACCTGCAGTCTGTGAGAAGGGACTCCATGCCGGAGCAGGTGGCTGCGCCCTGAGAAGCTGTGACTCCATGAGAAAAGCCTGCGCTGGAGTAATCTGATGGGTAAGGACTCACGCTGGAGAAGTTTTTGGAGAACCTCTCCCATGAGAAGGGACCCCATGTTGTAGCAGGGGAAGAGTGTAAGGAGTCCTCTCACTGAAGAGGAAGGAGTGGTAGAAACAACGTGTGACGAACTGACCTGCAACCCCTGTTCCCTGTCCCCCTGCGCTGCTGTGGGGAGGTAGAGCTGGAAGAAGGGAGGGAGGTGGCAGGAAGATGTGTTTAAGATCTGGCTTTGTTTCTCAATATCCTCTCTGAATGAACTGTTAATTAATTAATTTGATTTGTCTTCAAGCCCAGTCTGTTTTGCCGGGGGCCGTGGTTGGTGGGTGATCTCTGTCTGTTCTTATCTTGACCCGTCAGCATTTTATTAGGTTTTTCTCCCCTCTGCCCAGCTGAAGGGAAGGAGGAGTGAGCAGCAGTGGTGTGGTAGCTTAGCAGCTGGCTGGGCTAAAGATGTTTCTGCAGGGCAGTCTGGGAACTGCAGCTTTTTGGAGGCAAGGAAGGCTGGGGATTTTGTTCTGTTTTTTCCTGTTGCAGCAAGGCACATAGGCAGGAAGGATGCCAGTGATAAAGGTGGTATGTGCCATGGAGGATGGCAGTACAGTTGTGAGGCTGAAAAGAGAAGTCTTGTGAATGATATAAAGATTACAGATGAGCGATTTTTTTGCGCAGAGGAGATTTAGCTCACAGGTTCTGGTAAGCACTGGACCCTATGCAAAGTCCACAGTGGGAATGTGTAATCTGGGGAGGTGGCAGGGGGACCAGCGGTGAGTTTTTGGCAGAAGCAATCTGCATGCCGTAATAAAGTAGGGAGAAGAAGCTGAAGGGTAAAAAAGTATGCTACTGTGTTTTATTATCTTCAAGATCCTTTTGTTTCGTGCTATGAAGCTAAGTTCTGTAAAAGTCCCACAATATGAGATCTCTGCCTTACATCATAGGGAACAATAAATGTTAAGAAAATGCAAAGCAGGCATGTCAGACATATCGTGTCATTAAAGAACACTGAGAGGCAGGGTTAGGAAAAAACATTCGGGATCACTGAGAAAAAATGTTTGTTTACAATTGGATGTTGCTTAACAAAATATTTTCTCATTTCAAATGTTTGTGTATAATTTGTATTTAGTGGGAATTCCATTTGCAAAGAGTATTCACTGTTTCCAGAGACAGGAGCTCAGAAAAGATTTTTCCCTTAATTTTTCTTCAGGAAACAGTATTTGAAGAAAGAAAATATTTAGGTTTGAGCATCTTTTTCTATTTTTTTCTCTAAATTTTTATTTACCAAGTAACAGTCACTAGGAAACTTAAAATATATAAACCAGCGAGTTGAGGTTATAGTAAATATTGTGTGAATTACAATGACTGTACTTGGGACTGCCCCTTCTTACTCTTTGCCTTGTTTCTGCTGCCCTTGGGTTATACATGTGCATAGTAAAATTCATGATCTTGAAACTTCTTAGCAGTCAAACTGAGGAACCCAGAGTCACTCCTTAAGCAGGAGCTAGAGGTTCTTAGTTTGGTTTTGTTTGTTTGTTTTTTTCCCCCTTGATCTAGTGCAAGTACATTGCTGCTCGATGAGCTTGCATGGTGAGAACTTTTACTCTCGAGTTCTCCCAGTTTCTGGGAGACTTACTCCACGTAGTCTCAGTTGACTTTTGGGCTACACTTAAATTAAATTTACCCAGAAGACACAACTAAGGTAAGGACTAGTTTGTCTGTTGTGGGTTTGTGTGTCATATTTTTTGCTGGTTGTGAGTTTGTTTTCCTTGAGCAGTTTGGTGAACTGAGAAGCAATGTATGTTGTGGTGGTCAAATCTGAAACTGTGGCTGGACATGTCAGTTGGAGCAGCAGTGCAGGCACAGAGGCTGTGTGCGCCTTTGTCCCTGTGCGCCCTTTCCAGCTACGCTCACCTTGTGTGAGGGTTTGGGTTACTGGTCATGAATAATGCAGTAAACTAGTCTGTTTAAAAGCACAGATAATTGGCCAATGTGATTGTGTGACAGATGGAGAAACACGTTAAGGAAATGGGTGTTTATAAACAGGAAATGCTATTCTGATTTACTTAGTGGTTAGAACAAATTATATCTGTATTTCTAGACTTCTCAAACTTGTGATGCCAGGATTAGATGTATCAGCAAAATGCCTGAATGAGTGAAAAGTCAATAGTTTTCTTCAAATTTGAATTTTAGCAGATACTGACATTGTTGTGATTTGGTTTGGTTTTATTTCCGTAGGGTGTGAATTTATAAATTTATCAGTGCCTGAGATTGGCCATTAAGGTGTAGCAAATGAGAATCTTCCCTTCCTAACGAAAGGTGTTCTTTAGATGTCCTTCAGAGCATTTAGATTCTGTTAATTGAAAGAACTTCAGGTGCTGCAAATGCCTCTAACAGAGCTGTTTGCAGGAGGCAGGGATGCTCCAGAGACCATCAAATGAAGATCTACAAAAGGTACCACTGTGGTTATCGCCCTTTCCTTTCTCAGTTAAATTTTTTTTTTTTTTTACCTTATTGTTAATAATAGAACCTTGTGGCACAGCACACACTAAACTAGAGAAACCTTGCATAGTTTTCCAGCAGGAAGAGAAAGGGAACCACATGAAATAACTTCTAACCCTGTCAATAGTGTGCTTCTGAGATGTGCTTGGCAAACGGGCCACGGATAGCTTCAGGTCCTAAACAATATAAAGGCAGCTTCACTTGTTCTCCTTTTCCAGGACTGGTGACAAAAAATATGACTTATGGACTAGCTGTATGAATTATTACTTGGAAAAAGGCATAATCAACCATGAACTGACAGTAGTAGAGACATCAGCACAATTCCCAGTTCCCGAGAGTTTCTGTCCATCTTAAACTGTTGATTTCTATTCATAACGGTCCCTCACATTCTGTATTCGCTTGTAGCTATGGCTTGATATTCTCACGTTATGCTACTGTTAAGATTATAAATAATATTTTAAATTATAACAGGGCTGCGTATAAATCCTGGTGTATAGTACTTTTGCCCAAGCAAGTTGAACGGGTCTTACGCTTTGTTGTAAGTCTATGTGTTGGCGTAGCTGGGTAGTTGTGATGATGAAGGTAGCTTACAGGCTGGCTTAAAGTGACAAAGGAGGAAGAGCAGAATGCCTAGTGGAAACCAGTAAATGATAGTAGTAAGAAATAAATGAAGTCTTGTACTTTTAAAATGGAAACTATATAAATAAGGTTTGACAAATTCATTGACTGAGTAGGTTCGTAGACAACTGCTATATTGCTGATCCTTCTACCCAGGCAGGACCAGTGCTGTCTGGCATGCATCCAGAAGAGAAAAACTAATTTTAAAATAATTTTAAATACAAAAAACTTGTGCATAGCTAATATCTGACAACTTGTTCCTGTGATCATTGTATGTCTTCTGTGCCCTACAGCACCTCATGTGTCTTGGCAAGCGCTTGCATCAGGGTTGCTTTCACTATTTATTGGGATTGTTTCTTTTTGTGGTTAGGCCATCTTAGTCGCTGTCGTGCTACAAACAGGTAGATTTTCTTGACTGTGGAAACAGCCTGTTCTTGGTTTTATCCAATTCTGTACAAAGTCTTCAGCACTAGTGATAACGCACGAGTTTTTGGCAGCTTTACCTTCCTTTAATGAGTATTTGTGAGCAGTGAGGTGCACATGGATACATTATGCTTAACTTTGACCTGTACTCTGCAGTGCTTCAGTCATGCTCGCTGTGTTTGTGCAGTTTGAGAAGCCACGTAAACCGAATCACAGGCATTCGTGCCTACATTTAATGTTGTTTTCTGTTAAGTTCACATGGATATTTTTTGAATAATGAAGACCAAAGATTGTAAATGAGGCAGATGTTATCTCTCGTAGCATGATTCAGTACATGAAGCTCAATAGTCATTTCTCTCTCATGTTGGCAATATGGTTATGTGCTGCAGTGAAAAGTGTGATAGCAAGATAGGCTCTTCTGGATAAGGGGGGGAATTAACAGCAGTCTTGTAACTTCGGAGAGACGTTTTCCTTAAGAAGAGACATACCTGACAGGTATTTGGTGAGCCGTTTGTTCTTTCCTTGCTGTCCCCCAGTGTTGTTTTTATTGCTGACTATTATTCACTGAGCCCATAACTGGTGATCATGATAAAGTAAAAGTGACATTGGCTAAATGATAACGAGAGGTAGCCGTACTACGTTAAAACAAGCAGTGTCTTGACAACACAAAATAGAGATTATGAATCAGTATGAGAAAATTCCCTGTGGTGAGTGAAGGGTGCTGTTGGATGGATCGATGACTCGTGCAGTATTGATGTTATCAAAATCGGGTTCGTCGCATGAAGTAGGTTCTCAGTGCCCTTTTAGAAAGGAAATTCTGAACTTCAAAAGTTGAGAACTTATTTTGCAGCTGTTTTCACTGGATATTGTATGTGGTAGAATGACTGCAGTAAAATTGTTAACTGATGCTGTATAAAGACCATTACATAGTTTTGTGTTGAGAGGACAGTATCATTGTTGACTGGAAAATAATGTTCTTATGCATAAGTGGTAGAAATATATTTGGCAACATGTGGTTCAGATTATTTTAAAGATATTTCTGTAAACACAGCACTTTTACATTGTGACCAGAGGGAGGAAAATACCCCAAAAAACTGATCATGCTGACGTACTACCTTCAGATGATGAACCAGGTGATAAAATAGTAACTTCTGCAGGCTTATGGATTTGTAGACATTTAATAGCAGTGAAGTAATAGGTGTTTAATGGAATGAAACCATCGGATGTTTAATGATAAATGCCAGTGGATTGTATTTTAATACTAAGAAAACTTCTGTTTAAAAAAATCCAGTTACCAATGTTAACAGGAATTGGTGTTAATCCTTCGAGACTCATTTTAAGGTTTTGGACTTGTTTTTCTGTATAAGTGATTCTTTGATTCCAAGCATATCCGAGTATTTTAAAATTTTTTATTGAATTACTGGTTTGTGCAGTCTACGCTTAATAGGCATGAGCATTTAAAAAAAATTATATTGGTATGTTTACTAGAAGAAATTGAAATGTGGTTTGGTTTTGGTTGGTGTTTTTTTTAGAAAACCAAGAGGTACCATTATTCCAGTTATTTCTTGAATTGAATTGTAGAATAGAACCACAGAATGATTTGGGCTGGAAGGGACCTTAAAGATCATCTAGTTCCAACCCCCACCTCAATGAACAGGGACATCTTGAACTAGATCAGGTTGCTCAGAGCCCCGTCCAACCTGACCTTGAATGTTTCCAGGGATGGAGCATCTACGACCTCTGGGCAATCTGTTCCAGTGTTTCACCACCCTGTTCATAAAAAATGTCTTCCCAGTTACTTTCCAAACAGTAATTCTCTTTTCTTGAGTGTCTCAATACTTGCTCAACATAAAGTCCTTTTGCTCAGTATCTGACATTTGCTCTAACTCTTGTCTACTACTTTCTTTTTCTGCTGCATGCAGGAAAACCTGCAGCATGCTACTCCTTTCTGACTCGAGATGACAGGACAGCTGGAGATCAGCTGTAATGACAAGTGGAGAAGAAGTTTTTATTCTACCTCTTTCTCCTCCCAGGATCCATTCCAAATAGGATTTGTTTTTCTTTCTGGAAAATGCTTCTTGTCTTACACTAAATGCTTGCAAAATCTTAGGCAGAAAGTATTTCAGGAGTGTGCAGGGATGTGTTCCCAGGTGGACCTCAATGATGCTTTTTGTGCTGTAGAAAGTTGCAGCTTTTTGCCAAATGCAGTCCTCTACTACCCAAGGAAGGTGGGAGCTTGGGATGCAAGGAAACGGTTTGCACGGGATGGTTACTGCTTTACAAACAGCCGGGAAGACCTCAGGGTGTTGCTGTTTACAAAGTCACATGGAGAACCAGTTGTTCTTCTACCAGAAGAATAGCTGCCTGTGTTCAGAAAGGATGCTGAGGCAAGCCCTTATTAGTTACTAACCTTTCTTAGGTGCTGATTAACAAATGTTGGCTCAACGCAGTGCTCTTAGGTTTTCCAAGGAATTTTCTGGTGTCAGGGCTTTCACATGACACTTCTTGGAGAGTCTTGAATACATATGAATTTATTAGAAGAGTTTCTGAACAGCAGATCCTTTAATGACTGAGTGCTGTTGAAAGTGAGGCCTAAAAATAAACAAATGTAAAATCCATCACTTGGCAGAATAGTGTCACATTGATGACTTTAACTTTTTTTGGTATTTCCGGTAGAATTTACTGGATCTTGATGCCATGTTAATAACATTACGGATTTCCATCAGGAAGGGACTTCACTAGTAGCTTTTGTAGAACTTTGTTCTTGCTTACAACAAAGAAATAACAACAGGATGTTAAGGAGAATCTGCATGCAGAATATGGACTTAAAAATTACTTTTTTTCTAGTTGCAGTGACTTGTAGAGTTTTTCAGGAATGTTGCTGGTGGCTGATATGAGTAATCAGAATTTCTTGATTTCAGTCTTCTGGGAGGAAGCAGTAAAAAGCAAAATGTTCTCGTGAATTAATAAAAGGAAGAGACTAATTATAAGTATTTGAAGTCCTTACTCTGAGAGTATGTGTATTTTTTGTATTAGCAATGTAGGGAATTTTTTATTCCAGTTTAAAATAATGTAGAGCCCTGAAGCATTGGTCTGTGGTGAACAGGAATGACTTTGTCTTATGAATGTTTAAATCAATTATTCAAGCAATTTAAGCATTATTTGGGCTGTTGATTTTAAAAATGCTAGTGTATTTCACTTGTTTTCTCAGAAATCTTTTCAGTATCGGTGGTAACTGAAATAGTCACTGTCATAAGAGGTGGTGTTGAATCATAACTGTGTATTATGGAGTGAGTTATACTGGGGAAAAATAACTACAGATTCATTTCAGGCAGAAAAATCCATTTTTGGCATTTGTATGTGTATATGACTATGCCCCAGTCCTTTCTGGTGACAACAAAAAGTAAATCTTGATTGTATAGCTTTGTAGTGCTTTCCTGAAAATGCAGTATTCAGACTTCGTTGGTTACTTAAGAAATTAAAAAAAAAAATCATTTTGATAAGCACTCCTGCAAAACAGATTTTTTGTTTTCCTTAAATAAGTGAACTTCTCTGCTGAAAATGGGAGTTCAAACAGCCTACTGAGTAAGCTTAGATGGAGCAAGGATTGAGATGTGAAATGGAGTGGTTGTCATCTACCTTATGTTACCCTCTCCCTTGTGCTACTGTTCATCCTCCCATCTTTTGTGATCTCTGTCCGTGAGCTCTTATATTGCCTGGAAGTCCATTTACTTAAACTTTGATAGCAGAAGCAAGCAACCCTTTAGTATGACTCTATGATCCTCTGACATTTTTATCCTTGTTCTGAAACCTACAGATTTGCTAAAGTATGTCTAGACATTACATAGTTTAATGTGCTACTGTTAAACATAACCTTGTAATCAGCTGAAAAAATGCTCCTGTAATTCAGCAGGAAGGGTAATATCAGCCGTGCCTTAGGTTTGCCAAGGCTTGTGGAGGCAAACGTCAAAATCTATTGCTTTGAATAGGACGATTTCACGGCTAATGAGATTGCCATGTGGAAACTTTTGTGTTCCACTCTTCTAAGTTGAAGTGCAAAAGGTGGAGTAAAAAGTAACTTTTCAGTGGATAACTTTATTCTGCAGATGTCTGGAAATTATTTTAATACAGGTTATACAAGGTCAAACTGGATCCAGGTGTTATCTTTAAAGATACCAACCTCTGTGCAAGCAGTGCCATCTTGCTCTTTTTTTTTTTTTAAAAGTTCTTGTGTGGTCCTGCTTTCTATACTGCATCTTTGTCCCAAGCATTCAACAGGTTGTTGCTGCTTCGTCAGGTTCTGAACCGCCAACAAGAGGTTCTGCGGGTGACCTTGGTGGACTTCTGAAATATACCTGTGCTTAAACTAAATCTCAATTTAGGATCAGGTGACTTTTCATACTATAACTTACCTGAATGAGAACATTTTGAGTATAAACAGATACAGATTATATATTTTAGGATGAAAAAGTTTCAACGTGTGGTGCCAGCCTAGTAACTCCTCCGATCTGTACCTCCAACCGTGACCTTCCTGTTCTTGTGCTCTTGCATTCTGCAGCCTGTTCTATCTTGGCAAAAGAATTAAAACACAAAACTATTCAATATTCTGTTTGTGTCTCTTCAGTGCACTGGATGAATGAGAGATCTTGTTGAAAAATAAACATGGTTGTGTACATTTTCCCAGTACTTGCTTGCAAGGGACTACGTTGGTTTGAATGGGCAAGCTTAAGCCTGGTGGTTTTGAACTCCCACGTTTGTCTTTAACTTTAGTATTTGTGTAAACTTGCCTTTTTGGCAGTCAGACTTTGTATGTTAGTACTGGGCAGCATTGCATGGGGTGGGTCATTTTTCTTTCAGAATTGGAATTAGAGAGGAAATAGTACTCGGCTTCGCTGTTACGGCATCAAATACATGAACTTTAGATGGAAGAGTACTGTTTCAAAGGAATTGATTGCAGTCTCTTTATTTTAATAAAGAGACTCCAAGTGATTAAATGAGTAATCATCACTTAATAGTGATGATTGTTAAGGAGCCGTGGGGGAAAGCTGGTAGTAATGGAAGAGCTTGAGGAAAACATAACTGCTGTTAAGCTGAAGAACTTTGGTATTTCACCAGTGACTGAGGACAGCCTAGTCCCTTGCTGCTTGGTATTTCCTCTTGTGCTCTGGGCCGTGGGATACTATCCTGCATGCTGACTATGGGACTCAATAGACCTTTTTATGAGCCAGTTCAGATTATTCACTTAAAAGAAAATTATTCTCCCCATCCCATCCCAATTCTTTTGGTCTCAAATTTTTTTTTTTTTGAGGGTTAATCAGGTTTTGGAGGGATCCGAGTGCTGGAGCTGGTGCAGAGTGGTGGCAGAAACAATTGTTTGGGGCACACTGGAGGGGAGCAAGTCTGTCTCTTCCAGCTACAATCCTGCCTTGTGCAGCCACACCTTTTGCCTACTTGCCAGGGTGAAAAATAGTTGTGCTGCAGCACCTCTCCTCAGCCACCCACATAATGAACTGAAACCATGTGCTGCACGTTTAAATGTCCTTTCAACACTACTGGCATTAATAGCAGCACCAAACACGCGTACTGAATTTGACATAGCTCTACATAAAGCTGTATGGTATGACATGGGCAAATGCAAAAGAAGATGGAGTGAGCACACATGAGAGAAGAAGGAAGGCCTCTAGAATGAGTTGCCTGGCTTTGACCCTCATGGCTGTTCTGATACAGTTACATTTTCTGTGTACTTTATTGATGTTTCCTTATCTAGAGATGTCAAAAGTGAAAATGAGGACCTGGTTACTCTGTAGGAATTAAGAAGATCTAGCAGCTTGCTGGTCCAACAGAGAGCTTTTTCAGTTCATTAACTAACAGCAGACTTACCTGGCACAAAGCTAATGGGTCTGGCTGTTTGTTGCCTTGCCAGGCTCGTGAGTTGGCTGAGCGTATTTTGTGATCAGTGAGCCCTATGGCGGGCATATGGGCGGATGTGGTGGGGGAAGTGACAAGCAGAGCTACATCTTTCAGCAGCAGCAACCTATTAATTTAGCCTAGGTGTGTTGCATGACCAGACTTGGAGAAATCAATTGGTTTTCTTTAATCCTATTTCTCTTAGTATTCTTTGGCCTTGTTTTGGAAACTTACATACCAGCTACACCTGTCCTCTTCTGTTACGTACCTGCTAACTTTTAAGATCTTCACTTGCCTGTTATTGCTGTTGAAACTGCAAGTGTATCTTGAGAGAAGGTCTATGATCTTTTGAGACACGATTTGTGACACAGATGCTGCATTGGTCTCTTACTGCTGATCAGCAGCAGGTGAATGCGCTCTCTCCTCTTTCTGACCTGAAGCCAGACTTTCTCTGTATGAGATTTGTGTTGGTGGCTCAACAGGAAGAATGCTTTGTGGTTTGGAAAAACCAGATCTGCCAATAGAGAGAATTGTCGAAGTAGTCATCATTCTTTCCAACCTGATTTGGAAAAAAAACTGTTTCCCAGACTCGGAAGTAAGAAATTGGCCAGCAAGAAATCAAAGGCTTAATTTGGCAGGTTGTAATAGCTAGAGCAATTTTATTTTGCATAACTGGAGGCAGGTGACATAATGCTACAGGCACTAGTAGAATGGATGAGGAGGTATTCTCTGCAGTTAAAAATGTCATTTTCAGGTTCAGAGCACAGAAGCATCAAAAAATCTTCGCACCATGACCCACTGAGACTGAAAGAAGAATAACTGCATCAAGGACAAAGGAATCCTAAGTATTGGAGCATAATTGTATCGAAATCCCATGTTTCTCAAATAATTTGGGGAGGGCAGAAGTACTTAAAGGAGTTCCCTGGTGGGCATAGGGAAAGGGTAGAAAACACTGTATGTCTTTTTTCAGCCATAATTGAGAATGTTAAGCCTTGTCCACTGGAGTGAGAAAACTTTAAATCAGTAACTGAGGGCAGTTTGCTTGTAGGAGCCCTTGAAAAAGGGGGGGAAGAGGCTAGTGAAGGAGATCTTTGAACTGTTGGTGTCTCATCTCCAGAGAGATTATGCAGAAGATGGAGCCACGTGCTTGAGTGGTGCTTGCAGGGAAAATGAGAGGCAATGAACTTAAAATGAAGCAGGAGAGATCTGGCTGGATATATGGAGAGTGATTAGGATTAGCCTTTTCACCTAGAGGGCGACTGGAGTTTCCAGAGAGACTGTGTAATCTCTGTTCTGGTTTTCAAGATCCATCTGGGTAAACATCTGAGCAGGTTTTCAAGATCCATCTGGGTAAACACCTGAGCAACTCAGTCTGACCTCTTAATTTTCCTGCTTTTAGCAGGAGATTGGACTAGAGACTTCCTCAGGTCCCTTCCAGCCTGGATTACTCTCTGATTCCATGTTAATTTTTCAGTAGTGCTAGAGGGAGTGGGAAGAGAGGAAATATTTCATGAAGGCTTAGTTTGAGAGACAAAGGAAAAAGACTTGTGAATCTTGCAAGGAACCTTCTGCAGCTTTGAGAGAACCATTAAGTGAGTGATTTGGAAGGAATTAGGACGCATCGGGTAACACAGTCATCATCTGCAGATAACAGATGAGCATATCCTAGGACAGGATGAGGCCTATGTGAATAGGGAAGACTTGAGAATGTCTTGTTTGTGTGGACCAAATAGTAAATAGCTACCATGGGGGAAGCTCTGAAAAAAACAGAGGTATTTGAGTTAGTGAAGTGATAGCAAAAAGCTAGGAATATTAGAAGTCACTATGAATGATTTAAAAAGCAGTTTAATGATAGAACTTTAAAAATGGAATTATAAATATGACCACTTCCTGAATAGTAGCATTTTTAGTGTATTTCCTAGGTTTGGCCCAATTATAGACACTGTATTTTTCTCAATCGATTGGCAGTTGAATGCTTTTTACATTCTAGTGAGAGAAGTAAAGGTAAGTAGCCAAGTAGCTTGGTAAGGAGATTTAGAGGCAATGTCTTCAAATATATGGACATGAAATCAGAGGATGTAGGGCAGAATCCGTAGGCTGTATTCTGGGAAACAAAGATTGCAAAGAATAGAAAGAAGTGGTGAATAATCAGTTGATGCAGGTTCTCTGTGCAGTCTTGTGGCATGTAACAGTGGTTCTCCAATTTGAGGCATGCCAGAGCGTGAGGCAAGCATGAACTTGGGCCAGACCAGTTCTATACTGCTAAGTTTAGGTACTGCCAAACTGTGCTCTCAAGACGGGAAGCTCTGAGCAAGTGAGATGTCAGAGCGGCTTCAGATGGAATCAAATGGATCCTGCTTAAATATCTGTAGTTTGTCAGTGGCAGTGCTATTAAAATCATTTGAGAGAATAAGGGTGGGAGATGGTGCTGAATGTCCTGCAGGAGAGCTTTGTCAGTTCTCTCAATGTACAGCCGTAGAAAGTTAGGAAACTATTGGCCAAGACAGATGATGTTCCTGCTGCATGTGTTGGTGGAGCTCTTGAATAAATTATAGCAGCTTTCTGAAGTAATGTTGTGTTCATCAGCTGCTGGGAATCTTTGCTTCTGCTGCCTGCAAACTTGGAAAGATGGAGGGGACTCAAAGAAGTGGGAGAATAAGGTAAGGAATTGGGCTTGGTAGTTCTGCATTGAAAAACAAAGGTGGTGAGGGCTCTCAAAGCTATCACAGATGGAAACAGTGAGGAACAATGGCGGGAAACATCACCTTAGATGAATCGTAAGCGCATGTGGTTTAGTGGTAGGAAATACTGGAACAACGTTTCTGCCATTAGAGTCTTTGAAATCAGAGCGAGATGTATTTGTAAAGATGCTGTTGTCCAAGTACAACTGTTGAACCCAGTGCAACTTAAAGGTCTGCGTTACGGAGATCGTGTAACTCAATAAACCTTCTGCACAGTGTTGCCCAATACTGAGAACCTCGCTGAGGGCTCCTGTGCCATTAATAAAAAGTGACGTACCTGTGTTTGCTCAGCAGCAGGGAGAAGGTCTTGTAAGCTTGGAAGTGTCTTCCTGTCTTAAGGGTCAAATCCTCATTTTAGGGTAGTTCTCATTAAACTCAAGTTCAGTACAAGTTGGTTTTGTTAATCTTTGAAATACCAAGGTGTAAAAGCAGGTCACCAGTCATAACTCCAGCACTGAAATATGCTGTATTTGTGTGAGTTGGTAACTCTTGAAGAGAAAACTCAAGACTATAGCAGAATAAAATTTTTCATAGATGAAATTAACTTGAACTTTGGGGTTTTCTTCAGTCTTTTATTTGCCATTAGATCAGTCTTTTAGTTGCCATTCACATTCCAACCAAGTGAAGGCTGAGTCTGATCTGTTAATTTGAGCATATATACAAAATGTGTGAATGTCTAAAGAAAAGTAATTATTTGCTAGATTCCGTGTGAAGTCAATAACTTCTTTGTAGAAGAAGCAACAATTTCAAAGTTTGCACTGAGAAAAATTTTCCAGGTGATACTGCTGATGTAGTTCTTGATGACAGTCATTTATATATATCTCTCCAGGTTTTAGTGGAGCATGGGAGTAACAGAGAAGGAAAGAAGAAATTGTTACATGAGCTTAGACTGTAATCAGTGAACAAAGACAACCATGCAGGTTTATTGTGGCTTCCCCTCTCCCAGTTTTGATTTCCTGGTTAATTGAGTGGCCAGTCCATTCCTTACTCTTTCTATGTTTTTATTTTTGCAATTTAATGCACTAATCTGCAGCTTCTAAAAGAGGATTAGATTCCACTGAACACATTTCTCTAATAAAAAAAATGGCTTGAATCAAAGAAAAAACACAGAATATTTCACTTGAATCAGACTTTACACACCATATAAGTAGCAAAAGTTTGTTCAGGTATGGCCAAGTAGTTGGTCGGGTTGATGAGGTAAATTGCCTGAAGTCTGTGTTCTTTGCCTTGTTGTTCTGAAGCCTATGCTTTACTGGATTTGAATTATAAAAGAAAGGTAAAAAACCTTTCAATTTTATTAATGCAAAGACTGGTGGATACATATTGTTAAACTAAATAACAATATTATCATACTTGTTAAAATAAAAATCAGTTACATGCTGCAATAAAAACCAGGTGAAATTGGCCGACCTGCTCTTCATGTTACATTTATAAAATTACCAAATAAGTGTTAGGTTTTGGTCAGTCTAATAAGGGAGTAGGTCTTTGCTCAACAACTAAGGTGGAATTTAGCAGCTAAGCCCATGGCAGTGCTTCAAGATATGTTGGGGTAAAATGATGGCTATAAAACCTGATGGGGCTGATTTATTCCAAGCAAGTCCCCAGGGCTCTTTGTGGAGGATCACTGACCCCTTGTGCTGGCTCTCCTGTTCGCGATGCCGTCAGCAGGATCAAGCTTTGAAGTGAACTGTCTGAAAGCAAATTTGACAGGAAAAAGTGGGTGGTGTGATCAGTGTGTGCTGTGGTTTGAGTGGTGACTCAGTCCTGCTCAGTGGCTTATCCACAGATGCAGGTTTTTAAATTATTTCAGAATGAAAGAAGTGGACTTCTGAAAAGGCAAGACAAAAGATGTGCATAGTTGAGGAACTTTCTACTAAATATGTATGAGGAATCAAATGAAGTTTTATTCTGAGCTTTTTTCCTCAGTTTTTGAATATTCAGTTTTCCATACAAAAGAATGTTACAGAGAGTGCGATCAATTTAAAAATAGATATATTTTGGTAATGTTAAATGGATTTAATAGATTCAGCAATGTTATTTCTCCTACCTAATTGATGGCGACACTCATCAGAAAGGACATTTATTGCTGTAGTAGTGCTTCTAGATTCCCTTCTCCAAGTCTCCATGAACTTCTACATCATTGTTACATTGATAACTAACGTTATTTTTCTGTGAAAGAGAATTTTTCAGAAACGCTGCAGCCTTTGATTATGGGTATCACTGCACGCGAAATTTTGGAAGTAGATGTTTTGTTTCATTACTGGAATTGTTTCACTTTTTCTCCCTAACATACTTTGTCCTTTTGTAGCAGCTAATTAAAAAAAAATTATCGTGTTCAATACTTAATGTAATAAAAATGATGCATTTCACTACTTCAGTTTTAACAAACCTCACTTTATAGAATAGCTAGTTAGCTATTGCCTCAGCAGCAGCCTGGTAGCAGTGTGTTACCTTCAACCTCAAACAGGGTGCTGGTTGCAGGCTTGAGCCTGTAAGACTGCAGACACTGAACTTGGCTTTCCTTCGTCTCTTTCTAACAAGATAGATGAGGAATAAGTACAGTTATAGAATCATGGAAAGGTTTGGGTTGGAAGGGACCTCAAAGATCATCTACTTCCATCCTCTCTGCCATGGGCAGGGAAACTCTCCACTACACCAGGTTGCTCAAAGCCTCATCCAACCTGGACTCGAACACTTCCAGGGAGGGGACAGCCACAGCTTCTCTGGGCAACCTGTTCCAGTGCCTCATCACCCTCAAAGTGAAAAATTTCTTCCATATATCTAATCGAAATCTCCCCTCTTTCAGTTTAAAGCATTGTCCCTTGTCCTGTCACTACACACCCTTGTAAAAAGTCCCTCTCTAGCTTTCCTGTAGGCCCTTTAGTTGACAGAAATGACAAGGTTTGATTCTTGCTGTTCAGGGAGAGCTCCAGTTCATCAGAAAATAGATGTCTGTGTTTCTCTAAGGAAGATTTGTCAAGTTAAGGGTATGAAAACATTTGGAAGGAAATCAGCATCTTCCTTTTGAGGAACTAACTTTCCTAGTATCAGTAGCAAACTAATGGCTCCTGTCTGGTCATTAAGTAGGAATGGCTGAGCTGACCAGGTGGGCAAGTGCAAGAATGAAGCAGTCCACTTGTGCGTAACAGCACCAATGGGTGTGATGGTCTTGCTCCTTGATAACAGCCTTCTACTCAAAGGTGGTGTGAGACGATTTGTTTGATTTTTGTGAACGCTCGTAGCTGCAGACTGCGAACAAGTACGTGGTGTGTGCTGAACATGTACCTGCCTGGTAACGCGCGGCTCCTGCGTGAGAGTAATTGAGGAGGGCTCTTATTAGCCGTGTTCTTGCACTTTTCAAGTCTCAGATTCAGGAAGATACTTCATTTGCTGATCACTTGTAGGCTCCTGACCTCAGCTAGACACTTAATAAGTAGTGTTGAAACTAGAAATGAATGGAAGTTTAGCCATCGTAAGGGCCCGTGCTGGGGCTTCCCAAGCTTGTAAGCACCGAAGTGTTCTGGTTATAATAGGGATTGATGGGGTTTTTCTCCTGCCATGAGAGGTTGTTTATGTGCTTTTCTGCATGCTTCCGTGAATAATTCAGATGGTTTCTCTCTTTCAGTTTTTCAGGGTAGTTTATAATTCTGTAGTTCAGCCAGGAACTGTGAATCACTTCATCTGTTCCTTCGTGATCGCATTAGATGGTTTATGTGGATCCAATGTAAAGTCTTTTAGTGAGATTTAATTTCCTAGTAAAATTATGTTGTCTTGTGGTTTTTTTTAGCTTTACAATGGATACTGATGAAGATTTTTTTAAAAAAATATGTACTACCTTTTATTTTAAAAAGTCAAAGTGTCTACATTCATAGTGAAGCTTAGCCCAGTGGCCACCCCCACTTGGCCTCAGTTATTTTAAGATCAACTTTAAATCTTGTTTGTCCTTTCCTCTAAAAGTGTGGTTTGACAATGCATGTGAGGATGTGGTAATAATGTGTCAGGAAACTGACCTAGAAATCCATTGAAAAAGTTTTGTAGTTTGTAAATTAAAATAACTTGAATTGTGTATGGTCTAGATATTGCAGGTTGTGTGACTTCGTATGTTTTGAATGTACTCTATGAAATTTGAATATTGTGTTGTGATTTATGTGTCTTGGGATTTTTCAGGTGGGTTTTAAAAAGATTTTCATGATCTAATTAGTGAGTTGTATCTTCCCATAGTAATGAATTTCTGAATAAGGCTGCTTCCATCTTTACTATTCTGCCTAAATGACATCTTTGCTGTGATCTCTTGGGCTTTGTGGTTGCTACCAAAGTATCAATATGAGCTTTTTGCAACTGGTAAATGTGAAACACTTGCTTGTATAGCATCTGCAGCTGATGGGGTAACTTCTTGGGTATTAGTGGAGAGTACTAAAAAAAAAAAAAAAAAAATCAATGTCACTAACATCCAAAAAGTGCACCATAAAAATAAAGCTTCATACAAGATGTAGAAGTTCAATAGTCTGAAATATCTTCGTGTTGCTCACTAATCACTGTGCTTTTATGTAGTGAGTGTGTGGAGGATGTGGAAGGAAAAAAAAGACTCTTTAGATCAAAAAGGGAGTTACAACAACTTAACAGCTTCAAGCAGCATTAAATGGTGCATGTATCCTCTTTTATTTTTACACACGTGTTCCTTAAGGCAAGGGATGGCTTCATGATGTAAGACATTTATTACCAAATTAATGAATTTTGTTTTGTGTTTGGTTGTCTTAACTGAATTATACAGAGAAAACGCTATCTAGCAAGTAATTTTCTTCTCTTCGCTGTGTTGTTGGAGAGGAATGTGTATTAAAGTTGTTGCAAAAAGTACTATAGAAAGCTTTGTGTGGTTTTTTTTTTTGTACAACTTGAGGGGCAGTTTTCAGAGAGTTTTCTGTGGTAACAACGGAAGAGAGTTTGGTCTGAGACTGCGCCTGGACTTTATGGCAGCAGAAATTGTCAGTGCAACCAGGTGAAGGAAAAAGAAGTGTCTTTGTACCTGGCAGTAAAGTGCTTTCCCCCTGCCTCCCCGCTGCATGCTTTAGGTTAAAATGACTTGGTTCAGGCAATTATTTCTGGCCTAATTCATTGTAATGGTTGATTACTACATGCCAGGCAAAGTTGTTCTACTTGCATATTGTATCCCTGATGCATCTAGGAAGTGACAAGCAAAAAGTCTGAGTATTTTCATCTCTGCAGTACGCTGACACTTTGATTATTTTGAGATACCATTTTCTTAACACTGTTTAAAAGGGGAACACATAGCATGCATACAACATCTGTTCAAAAGCTTTTCATTTCCGTGTTTTAGCAAAATAATTTTCAACTGTGTCAGAAAATATCTTTGAGCTTAAATTTTAAAAGATACTGTTCACAGATCTTCCTGACCACTCCTAGTGTGTTGTTTTTCAACATCGTGTGTTGTTTTTCAGCATCATCTGTGGGCTTTTGTGGGGAGCAGACAGTATGTTCCCTGCGTAACAGCTGATTTCCACCACCCTCTCCATGCATACAGCTTTCCTCAGCTTGTGAAAGGAGATGGCAATGTTCATGACTTACATAATAATGAGAGATGAAAGCTGTATCTGGTTTAATAAACTTTGTTCATAATCTCTGGGTGAAGATTCTAATCAATTTTACAGAACATATCACTTGAGTGTTTCAAAAACAGTTTTCATACTTAAAAACACGTGATGTTATGAAGCTGCAGGGAGCATTATGTTCTGAAGCTTGTATCTGCTGTGGAAATACAAACCAGAATTTAACACAAGCTTAATGAAGATGGTTCTTCGTTTGTCCTTCTGGTGCAATAGTAGATAAGAGTGTTTCATTGAAAGGAAATGTCTCAACGTATATAAAACAGGACTAGTTTCTAAAATAATTTTAAGAGCAGGAGCCAGGGTCAGACGGGTACATCTACAGATGTATGTATAGCAGCATCTGTCGATCTGTTTCTGTATTCTACGGAGAGCCCTGATGGGATAGAAGGGAAGTGGTAGAGTTGGAGCTTTTTGTATCTCCCTGTGGAGTGAGCTTAACGATTTACTGAAGCAGTATAAAAACAATTCATTAATTGGGCTAACTGAGCCTGGAGACTTGCCAGGTTGCTTTTGTGATCCAATTATTTAACCTTCTTTTTACCCTGTCAAACGCCAACTCCTGGCAGATGAAGCAAATAATGGCTTAAAGCCAGGCAGCTCAATATTTAAAAAGGAACAACTTTCTCGTCTTTCAATGTACATTCACAGTTTACAAGTGTGGATTTGTGCAGAACAGAATAACCTCGAGTGTGTAGACTTTTCTCATCCTTGCTGTACTGCACGCGTCATTCACCTTGGGTTTTTTAATTCGTAAAATGTAAGTGATGCCTTTGTGTAGCAATTGCTTTGAAACTTTGAGATGAAAAGCTGGTACATAAATGTGTCAGAAAAGAATTTTCTAATTCTAACATTTAGCGTTGCTTTGGCGATAGCAAAACTCCTAATGGCTTGATCACTAAATTTAGGCCAAGATAAAGCACACTAGGCAACAAATGGTATTGTAAAATACATAGTCCCGTTGGGTAATTGTGCAAAAAGTGGAAAACTTACTCTTCTGCTACTAAAATATTGGTAAAATTACTTCCCTTTCTGTCATTAAGATACATGCAATTGGCTAGTAAATATTTGTCTAGTTTCCAGAACTTGCTGTCCTGGCTAAAATCAAGTAGAAGAGGATAATACACAAAGCATGGAAGCAGGGACGGGTAACCTGGGATGAGTACAAGGAAGTTGCTTGTGTACTCAGAGACCAGGTTAGAAAAGCTAAGGCCCTGACAGAGTCAAATCTGGCCAGCGATATTAGAAATAACAGAAAAGGATTTTATAGGTATGTGAGAGAAAAAAGAAAAACGAGAGATAATGTGGGGCCTCTCCAGAAGGATACGGGTGACCTGGTTACTGAGGACATGGAGAAGGCTGAAATATTCAACAACTTTTTTGCTTCAGTCTTCACTGCACAAGTCCATGGGACCTGATGAGATACATCCACGGGTCCTGAGGGAACTGGCGGCTGAAGTTGCAAGGCCACTAGCCATCATATTTGAGAGGTCCTGGCAGTCTGGTGAGGTCCCTAAAGATTGGAAAAAGGTAAACATAACCCCCATCTTTAAAAAAGGGACCAAGGACAAGCCGGGAAATTACAGACCAGTCAGCTTTACCTCTGTGCCAGGTAAAATGGAACAGATTCTCCTGGTAGCTGTACTAAGGCACATAAAAAATAACCAAGTGGTTGGTGACAGCCAACATGGCTTCCCTAGGGGCAAGTCGTGCCTGACTAATTTAGTGGCCTTCTACAACAAAGCTACAGTGCTGGTTGACGTGGGTAAAGCAACGGATGTCATTTTCCTGGACTTGTGCAAGGTGTTTGACACTGTCCCACATGACATCCTTGTCTCTAAAATGGAAAGACACAGATTTGACAGATGGACCACTCGGTGGATAAAGAACTGGCTGGATGGTCGCACTCAAAGAGTTGTGGTCAATGGTGCAATGTCTACATGGAGACCAGTGTCAAGCGGTGTCCCTCAGGGGTCTCTTCTGGGTCCAGTGCTGTTCAACATCTTTGTCAGCGACATGGATGACGGCATTGAGTGCACCCTCAGTAAGTTTGCCAACGACACCAAGTTGTGTGGTGCCGTGGACTCACTTGAGGGAAGAGATGCCATCCAGAGGGACTTTAATAGGCTTAAGAAATGGGCCAGTGCAAACTGCATGAGCTTCAACAAGTTAAAATGCAAGGTCGTTCACCTGGGTGGGGCCAATCCTAGGCACAAATACAAACTGCGCACAGAGTGGGTTGAGGGTAGCCTTGAAGAGAAGGATTTGGGGGGTGTTTTTAGATGAGAAGCTCAACATGAGCCGGCAGTGCGCTCATGCAGCCCAGGCAGCCAACCGCATCCTGGGACGTATCAAGAGAAGTGTGATCAGCAGATTGAGAGAGGTGATTCTCCCCCTTTACTGTGCTCTTCTGAGACTCCACCTCGAATGCTGTGTCCAGTACTGGTGTCCCCACCATAAGAGAGACATAGATCTGTTGGAGCATGTTCAGAGGAGGGCCACAAAGGTGATCCAGGGGCTGGAGCACCTCTGCTACGAGGACAGGTTGCAGGAGCTGAGATTGTTCAGCCTTGAAAAGAGAAGACTTCGGGGGGGACCTAATAGCTGCCTTCCAATACCTGGAGGGAACCTACAGGAAGGCTGGGGAGGGACTTTTTACAAGAGTGTCCACTGACAGGACAAGGGGAAATGGGTTTAAGTTGAAGGACAATAGATTTAGATTAGATCTTAGGAAGAAATTCTTCAGTATGAGGGTGGTAAGACTTTGGAGTAAATTTCCCAGAGAATTTGTGGATGCCCCCTCCCTGGAGGTGTTCAAGGCCAAGTTGGACAGAGTCTTGAGTAGCCTGATCTAGTTGAGAGGCGTCCCTGTCCATGACAGGAAGGTCGGATTAGATGATCTCTAAGATCCCTTCCAACTTACGCGATTCTATGATTTCATTGTGTATGCAAAGGTTTAATGAAACTGTGTATGTTTAAGTAGTTACGTATCTCCATGTTACTACTTTTACATGCCGAAAAGTCTCGTACTTTGACAACTTAAATTCTGTCAAAAGGATGAAAGACCTGCTGCAAAGTGGGAATTACTGGTAACATACGTCTTCAGTGAGGTCGTGCTAAACTTCCAATACTGCTTAAAAGGCATCTTGATGCTCTCAGGATGTTTAAAATAGGATCTTCAGAACAGAATTTCTTATAGGTTAGTCAAACACATCGCCATGTGGAATGATCAGATGTCACTTATTTCCATTTTAAACACATTGGTGTAATATGAAAGATGATAGTGAAGATATTTTCACACTTCACTTAGCTCATCATATGCAAACTAAATTAAGGCATCAGTCGATGGCCCTTGCTTCAGAAAATAGCAGTGATTCAAGATTAAAGACTACTGGTTGAATACTTTGCAAACTTACAGAGGTAAGAGAACATCGAGTGTTCTTTTCTGCATGTTAAAGGTAAAGCGTCATCCGCTTCGTGTGCATCTACAGTTTTAAATGCTTTTCAAAGAGAAGGTAGTGATTAAAAGTGGAGAGTTGTGACCTGTCGTAAGTAAGAATGGTTGTGACCTGTCGCTCAACAGAATCTGTTGATGGCACACTTGTGTACAGCACAGCTGGAAGCTCATGGGTGTGTATGAGAAACACATGGAGAACATATGTCCCTAAACCAGTTTGGTTTTCTTAAGAGTATTTTATTTCTGCAAGTTTTTCTTAAGCTTCCCTCTTCCTTTCCAATATTTCTACAGTTTCTCTTTAAGGATTTGTATTTTGATCTTTGGTTTATTTTCAGGGACTTTCGTCAAGGTCATATTTCAACCTTGAGCTACCTGCAACAGTGAGATTCCATGTTCATATGAGACATGTCTGTGGCCTTGGAAGGGAACATGTCTTTCCAAATGTTTGTTGGGTTAAGCCTTTAAGCGTATCTAAACAGTGAGTATAAGCTGTTTGATCTTATGGAAAAGTCCACAAACCTTTATGTGGTTAGTAAAGTTTTGGTGGTTGGTTTGTTTTTTTTCCCCAAGCCAGTAAGATCTCAGTCAACTTTGTCAGCTCTGCCCTTTAATCCTGGTGAGGACTGTCATCTCCCAGTGTCTCTTGCTTTCCTTCCACTGCTGGATGGTGTGGTACTTCTTACCTGTGTGGCAAGTACTCATGCACACGAGATCGTAATCTTAGACCTCTGGGTTTAATCCCCTCATCCACAAGTTTAGCAATTCCAGAGTGAAGGTTTAACAGAATGTTTCTTCACTGCTTTTGGTGCAGTGGGCTTGGCAACTCATCCATCAACCCGTTGATCAGGGTTGCAATTGTTTTAGTTTCACCTTCTTCGAAAGAAAATGCTAGACTTTGGAAACACCCTCACAATATTTGATTTTTAGACTTGAATTTCAGGTAAGCAGCGACTTTGACAGGCTTTGTCATGACTTGGTTTTCATTTTGGTATCAGATGCTACAGAACAGCAGTTTGGTAATGTACTGACCTCACCTTTTCACCAGCTTTGGTATCCAGCAGCACCAAGATGCCCTGTGCTGCCCGGCCCTGCCTGCTGACAGAGCTCAGCGCCCAGGAGAGCTGCTCCTCCGCTTCCTCCTCCCCTTCCTCCAGGCCCTGTTGGTGACAAACACCCTGCTGTATTTCAGTGCTGCACCCTGTTCTCAGAGTATTAGCAGCTGGTGTTGGCTGCCACGCTTGGAGTTCAAAAGCTGGGTGACAAGGGGTATGTGACATAGCTTGAGATGTATCATGTATGACCAAGAGTGTAGATCTCATAGATTTCTAGGTTGGAAAAGACCTTAGAGATCATCCAGTCCAACCGTCCCTAATCCCCATTAAACCATATCCTTAAGTAGTTCATCCACCCTTTTCTTAAACACATCCAGGGATGGGGACTCAACCACCTCCCTGGGCAGCCTATTCCAGTGGCTGACAACCCTTTCAGAGAAGAAATACTTTCTAACATCCAACCTGAATCTCCCCTGACTAAGCTTATACCCGTTTCCTCTTGTCCTATCACCCATCACTAATGTAAGAGCCCTTCCCCTACCTCCCCACCATCCCTTCTCAAGTATTTGTAGGCCGTAATCAGGTCTCCCCTCAGCCTCCTCTTCTCCAGGATAAACAGCCCCAATTCCCTCAGCCGCTCCCCATAAGTTTTATTTTCCAGCCCCTTGACCAGTTTAGTCGCCCTTCTTTGGACCCGCTCCAGGAGCTCAATATCTCTCTTAAAGCGAGGGGCCCAAAACTGGGCACAATATTCCAGGTGCGGCCTCACCAGTGCCGAGTACAGGGGCAGGATCACTTCCCTGTTCCTGCTGGTCACACTATTCTTGATGCACACCAGTATCCCATTGGCCTTTTTGGCCACCTGGGCACACTGCTGGCTCATATCAAGCCGGTAGTCAAACAACACCCCCAGGTCCTTCTCCGCCAGGCAGCTCTCCAGGCACGCTTCCCCGAGCCTATAGCGATGCTTGGGGTTTTTACACCCCAAGTGAAGGACTCTAGATCTGACCTACCATCGTGACTCAGTACTCATTTCAGGAATTATGTTTGGCTGCTGCTGTGGATCTCACCCTTGATAAACAAACGCCTTTCCTACTCTCTCTTATGGTGGGGACACCAGAACTGGACGCAGTATTCGAGGTGGGGTCTCACAAGAGCAGAGTAAAGGAGGAGAATCACCTCTCTTGACCTGCTGACCACACTTCTCCTGATACATCCCAGGATGCGGTTGGCTGCCTGGGCTGCATGAGCGCACTGCCGGCTCATGTTGAGCTTCTCATCTATAAACACTTCCAAATCCTTCTCTTCAAGGCTACTCTCAACCCACTCTGTGCGCAGTTTGTATTTGTGCCTAGGATTGGCCCCACCCAGGTGAACGACCTTGCATTTTGACTTGTTGAAGCTCATGCAGTTTGCACTGACCCATTTCTTAAGCCTATTAAGGTCCCTCTGGATGGCATCTCTTCCCTCAAGTGAGTCCACGGCACCACACAACTTGGTGTCATTGGCAAACTTACTGAGGGTGCACTCAGTGCCATCATCCATGTCGCTGACAAAGATGTTGAACAGCACTGGACCCAGAAGAGACCCCTGAGGAACACCGCTTGACGCTGGTCTCCATGTAGACATTGCACCATTGACCACAACTCTTTGAGTGTGACCATCCAGCCAGTTCTTTATCCACCGAGTGGTCCATCTGTCAAATCTGTGTCTTTCCATTTTAGAGACAAGGATGTCATGTGGGACAGTGTCAAACGCCTTGCACAAGTCCAGGAAAATGACATCCATTGCTTTACCCACGTCAGCCAGCGCTGTAGCTTTGTTGTAGTAGGCCACTAAATTACTACGTTCAGTTCTGGTGTCCCCACCATAAGAGAGACATAGATCTGTTGGAGTGTGTTCAGAGGAGGGCCACAAAGATGATCCAGGGGCTGGAGCACCTCTGCTACGAGGACAGGTTGCGAGCTATGAGCTGGGATTGTTCAGCCTTGAAAAGAGAAGACTTCGGGGGGGACCTAATAGCTGCCTTCCAATACCTGGAGGGAACCTACAGGAAGGCTGGGGAGGGACTTTTTACAAGAGTGTCCGCTGATAGGACAAGGGGAAATGGGTTTAAGTTGAAGGACAATAGATTTAGATTAGATCTTAGGAAGAAATTCTTCAGTACGTGGGTGGTAAGACTTTGGAGTAAATTTCCCAGAGAAGTTGTGGATGCCCCCTCCCTGGAGGTGTTCAAGGCCAAGTTGGACAGAGTCTTGAGTAGCCTGATCTAGTTGAGAGGCATCCCTGTCCATGACAGGGAGGTTGGATTAGATGATCTCTGAGGTCCCTTCCTGCCTATGCCATTCTATGATTCTACTGTCATGCTCTCTCCATTTTCAATCTTTTACAAATTGATTACTATTAGCAACGGCTTTCCGAAGCCTGCTGATCTGCTGTAAATGTATCTCACTGGAAAGGTAAACGTTGTGCTCCTAGGAGGATGGCTATTTTTTTTAGTTTCTAATTACTGCAGTTCTCAGAGCTATGTTTTGAGAACAGAATCCTTGAGATTTTCATACAGTCATGGAATGGTTTGGGTTGGAAGGGTCCTCAAAGATCATCTAGTTCCAACCTCCTTGCCATGGGCAGGGACACCCTCCACTACACCAGGTTGCCCAAAGCCTCATCCAACCTGGCCTTGAACACTTACAGGGATGGGGCATCTGCAACTCCTCTGGGCAACCTGTTCCACTGCCTCACCACCCTCAATGTAAAAAATTTCTACCTTATATCTAATCGAAATCCCCCCTCTTTCAGTTTAAATCCATTGCCTCGTGTCCTATCACTACACACCCTTGTAAAAAGTCCCTCTCCAGCTTTCCTGTAGGCCCCCTTTAGGTACTGGAAAGTTGCTCTAAGATCACCCCGGAGCCTTCTCTTCTCCAGGCTGAACAGCCCCAACTCTCTCAGCCTGTCTTCATAGCAGAGGTGCTCCAGCCCTCGGATCATCTTTGTGGCCCTCCTCTGGACTCGCTCCAATAGCTCCATGTCCATATTCTTATGTTAGGGATTCCAGAGCTGAACACAGTATTCTAGGTGGGGTCTCATGAGAGCAGAGTAGAGGGGCAGAATCCCCTCCCTCGACCTGCTGGCCACGCTGCTTTGGATGCAGCCCAGGACACGGTTGGCTTTCTGGGCTGCCAGTGCACATTGCCGGCTCATGTTCAGCTTCTCATCCACCAGCACTCCCAAGACCTTTTGCCCCGACTGACATGCAGGACCTTGCACTTGGCCTTGTTGAACTTCATGAGGTTCTCACAGGCCCATCTCCAGCCTGTCTAGGTCCCTCTGGATGGCATCCCTTCCCTCCAGCATGTCCACAACACCTCACAGCTTGGTGTCATCTGCAAACTTGCTGAGGGTGCACTCGATCCCACTGTCCATGTCACTGACAAAGATGTTAAACAGCGCTGGCCCCAGTACTGACCCCTGAGGAACACCACTTGTCACTCGCCTCCACTTGGACTTAGAGCCATTGTCCATAGCACTTTGAGTACGACCATCCAGCCAGTTCTTTATCCGGAGTGGTCCATGCATCAAATACTTTGTCTCTCCAATTTCGAGGCAAGGATGTCGTGTGGGACAGTGTCAAATGCTTTGGACAAGTACAGGTAGATGACGTCAGTTGCTTTTCCCTTATCCACCAACACTGTAGTAGGGATTGTTGTTCACATGGTTCCCATGTCCTTATTACAGGTTAGGTGCACCAATTACTAGGTATTGCTTGCCTGTATTAGTTTCAAGCCTTTGACTAGTAATCATCCTTAAGGAACTTTCTCCCTGTTGATGTTGAGTAGATCATCTCATTGGTGCTCTCTGAGGCTGTATCAGGAATGCTTAATGTATAACATTACACAGAAGCTCATGATCTCTGTGGCCTTCATGCTCAAATAGCTGTAGTTTCAGAGCTTTGTCCTTTTAGCACAGAAGATGAACCAGCTGTTGATGGTTCTGTTGTCATCAGCCTTTGTAGTGCTGAGGTCTCTTTTCTTTTCTGATGTGCTTCCATTAGCAGCAGTTCCTCAGGACTGGTTGGCATATTATTTACTCTGGAGGACAAAGGACATGAGAAACAGCTGTTTCTTCTGCTGGCTGTATGTTTCAGTGTTCCTCAGCACCATCTTTCAATTCCCCAGCTGTTACATCAAGTGTCACTGGCTTTCCTTATTGTTGACTATCATCATAGTTCTTAGAAATGCCTTGATTATTTTTGCATTTGCAGTGGACAACAATCATAGGTATCAGAGTAATTATTCTGACTTACTTCAAAGTCAGAAACAACGACAACAAAATCCAAAAACATGTAGCAATGCAGTGTTCTTTTTATGATAGTTCTAGGATGATGCAAAATAAATCTTGGTGAGTTGTTTCACTTAAAAATATTTACCAAATGTGTCTAAGAGTTAGAATTAGAAATGATGACTGCTGAATTGATTCTACCAACTCCACCGACCCTTCAGATACAGTGACAAGCTGTCCCCAGAAACACTGGAGATTTACTTCAAATTTTTCTGCAGGCGAATTCTGAGTTATGTTTTGGCTGGTGACTTGCCCGCCTTTTCAGACCATTCAAGAACCACCTCTTCAGACGGAAGCCATTATTCACACTCTTGACTTTCACTTTATACTGAAGGAACTGGTAAAAGATTCTGCAATGATTTGTCAATAATTGATATACCTGAGATTGTGGCTGTGCTCACCAGTGGCCAAACAGTGGAATCCTTAAAGGTTTTGTCTTGCAGATGTAATACATCTTACTCTTTCCATTCATGTTTAATGTACAGTTATCTCATTTAGAAATGTCTCTGTTCTTGACCTCTGCAAATTGGTGACCTGTAGCGATTTCCTTATCTTTAGCAAGTACCAGGCTTTCAGAGAGCCATCCTCAGCTGTGCGGTACTGCCGTGGTTCAGCCCAGGCGGCCACGAAACCACCACTGAGCCACTCGCTCACTGCTCCCCTCAGTGAGGTGGACAGGAGAGAAATGTAACCAAAGGTCTGAGAGTGAGACAAGAACAGGGAGGGATTACCCACCGACCATGGCCCTGGGAAAAATGGACTCAGTTTGGGGACCAACCCATTTAATTAGTTAATGGCTCATTCAGAGAGGATAACAAGGAGCAAAGCCAGATCTCAAAACCACCTTCTGCAGCCCTTCCCATAAACCCAGCACAGGTACACAAAGTCATCTTGTGAAGAGTGTTTACACGATGGACTCTTGACTCTAGAGACCTGTTGCCAACACACTGTGGTGTGTGACTTCTTATAGCTGCTCCCAGGGAGAATTTAACTGCAAACTACTGATGAAGAACTGGAGAAGTCACTCACTTCATAGCAAGCTCACCTTTCCATGAGCTGTTGAGTGTCTATCTGCATCTTGCCTTCCATTCTTCTGCAGAAGCCTTCATGTACTCCTTAGTTCAGGGATAGAAAGCTACAAAAGAGCTGCCCCAGGGTGTGCTCTGCCCTGTATGTTCATGCATTGAAGAGGAGAGGCTGCTGCACTTTTGGGTGTCTTTTTCTGCTGGTAATCAAGGAAGTAATGTTCTCTGTTAGGCATCCTGTATGAACATAGCTCACATATGCCCAATTCCTAGCTAAACCCTCCCTTTTTTACGCATTGTTATCCCCTGAGTACAGCTACCATAAAATACTTGAGGTTACAGAGTTGGGATTTTGCAGTGTGAGGGTTTTGTGATGCAATGAGACATGGCGGCTGTAGGCAGCAAAGCATGTGCTTGTTTCCTATTCCTGTGTTTCTGAAGAGCATTGGAGCACTTACTCAGTGTTCAGCACCTACTTGTCAGAATTGAAGACAAGGTAGTTGAAATTTTTGACCCCAGCAAGTGGATAGCCAGTGAAAAATTAGTCATGAAAACGCAATAAAATGCAGGTAACTTTTTTTTTTTTAGATAGTTAGTTTGGCATTAAGATTGTTAGCGTTAGTGCTAACATCGTGAAATAAAAACATGCCTGGGTAGGTTTGGAGTAATTTCATGACAGATTCTTTGTGCACTAACTAAGAAAATACTTTTTTATATATCATTTTAAGAAATGCCAGCACTTTCATACCTCTCTGGATTAATTTTCTCGGAGCCTCTGACATATTGTAAAATTGTAAAATGTGTCAGATGTTCCAGGCAGAGAAGTAACAGTTTGACCCAGTGTCTGGCTTTATCCAGGCTTCCCAGCTGGTTTGCTGAGACTGAGGAACCACACATTGCTTTTGTGTAATCTAATAACTAGGGAGAAAGTGAGGCTAAATGGCAGCTGTGGCCCGAGCGTACCAGATGTGGCTGAGCAGCTCTTTTTGGAAGAGGTGAGGGATCACAAAGAAACCCCAATGATGGGTTAATCCCACAGAGGCTCTGAGGGTGAGGGGGTGGGGAGCAATTGGCAGGAGTAATCCACTCCCACCTTTTTGGGAAAGGAACAAAGAAAAGCTGTGCTGGGCGGCACAGTCTGACTTGCCAGTGGGACTGCAAAAGTCGACAGAGATGCTTTTGACTTTGGGCTTCTCTTAACCCAATTCAAGGAAAATTCTTCAAGTCAGCGTTCCAGCAAAATCAAAGAATTTCCAAATGCAGCGAGATGCCAAAGTTTGAGATGCTCTAGTTTGAATGAGACTCTCTTTTCAACCCTGTCTTTTGATCTGCTGCTTCCATGGCATACCTCTTCCCTTGGGTGATGCTTTGCAAGGTGATCTGGGTAGAGATTTGATTAAAGGAGTACTTGAACCATTTACGAAGCTGTGAAAATTACTGTCCTCACCAAAGTTACGGTATGGCAAGTTTGTGTTACATAAAACGTTTTTCACTCAAAGAATTCGCTGAGATTGCGAATAAAACGTCTTCTAAATTACATGTGTTTTAAGATAAACTGTTCTTCCTGCTGGTGCTTCTTGTCTGTGTGGGTTTTTTTTTTTATTCCTTCCATAACTGAAAATGATGCATCTTTTTCGATGTCCCTTTTCTTTCTTTGTAGAAATGACTGACTGACTTAGAGGGTAATTTGTCATTTTGGTCAGCTGTTCCCAGGCACTCAAATCTGCTTGAGCATTTGTGGTTTTTTATTTTGTTTTTCTTTCATTCTTGTTTTGATATAATTATATAACACATGTATACATAAAGAGAGATAAAAATTGTATTTCTGTCTATTCTGCTAAAAGAATTTCTGCTCAAGAAAACTGGTAACCAAAGCATTTCTGTCTTGCGTCCGAATTTTACATGAAATATTTACACAGATTTATGAGTAAAACCTGACTAATTCTGTTTGGTTGTAGTCTGAAATACCTGCAATGATTGAAGCACTTCAGGATTCGCATTTTTTTCTTGTTTTGAACAGTGTCTTCAAGCTCTCATTGCTTGTTTTGGGCACTGTCAGTAGCTTTAAATGACGAATATTCACTCAATTGCGGGCGGGATGGTAGAATGAAGTTACTTTGTCCGTTAGCAGTGTCCTCTGATGTAGGCGGGAGATGGATGCTTGAGGAAATGTGTTGAAAGCACATACCACCATGGACAATATTAAACAAAAAAAACAAACCCAACCCTTATGTATTAAGGCAATACTCGAGAAACATTTTAAAATACAGAGTAAGAACTTTTCTATGTAAAATCTGGCTGAGAAAAGGGGTTCTTGTTTCTGTATTCCCAAGCTGTGCTTCTTGCCTGCATGAATTAAAAGTGACTGTTAGTAGTAAAATCTAATCTTTATAGCCTAATTTCCGATGGGAATGAATCCCATGTAAATCATACTGTCTTTCTCTGAATTGCCCTAGTAACTCCTGATTCTGCTGGTTGCCTGCAGAAAACTGTGTAAAGATAGAGACAAATACCCAGCAAGTCCTGTGCCTGGGACATGCTGTCAGCTCTCACCACACACCTGGTGGCTGGGATCGGAGAGGCCTTGGCAATAGCATTGGGCAGCATTCTGGTAGTTCCATCAAATGCAAGACCTAAATCCATTCAAGCACCAGGTGTGCTAAGAGTCACAGATTTTATTTTTTTTTTTAATTCATCTTATGGTTTCCAGACATTAAGTGTTAATTCCTTGTGTGAATAGGATGGAGAGAAAGTTTCAGGTTTGCCAGAAAGCAAATAGCTAGAGGTATAGGCTGTTTTACTTAATCCATGTGTGTAATTCATGCCTTTTTTTTCTCTCCATAATTTGCTTTGATACGCTCTTTTACCAACATACTGCTAGAAGAATGTGTTTGAAGCAAAGATCTAAATGTAAAATTTAACTTTTGTGTCCTAATTAAAGTCAAGCTATCTCTCTACATTTCCAAAATTCACCTTCTACTTGAGTATGTTTTCAAAAATGCCATCAGATATTTTTAGGATCTTTAATCTTGGTTATATTTCATGCTGTTGTGATGCATTTGTCAGGTATGGAGTGATAAAAGTCCCCTTTGTTAGTGGAACTGCATGGTATCTCACGGTCTTTAAGCAAGTGTGAATTTTGGGAGGTGGGAGTGGGTTTAAGTTGAGATCACCAAGATGACAAGATCATCATTTAAGTTGAGATCACCAAGATGTTGCAGATGACACCAAGTTGTGTGGTGTTGTGGACACACTGGAGGGAAGGGATGCCATCCAGAGGGATCTTGACAGGCTGGAGAGGTGGGCCTGTGAGACCCTCATGAAGTTCAACAAGGCCAAGTGCAAGGTCCTGCACGTGGGTCGGGGCAATCCCAAGCACAAGCACTGGCTGAGCAGAGAATGGATTGAGAGCAGCCCTGAGGAAAAGGACTTGGGAGTGCTGGTGGATGAGAAGCTGAACATGAGCCGGCAATGTGCGCTGGCAGCCCAGAAAGCCAACCATATCCTGGGCTGCATCCAAAGCAGCGTGGCCAGCAGGTCGAGGGAGGGGATTCTGCCCCTCTACTCTGCTCTCATGAGACCCCACCTAGAATACTGTGTTCAGCTCTGGAATCCCTAACATAAGAATATGGACATGGAGCTATTGGAGCGAGTCCAGAGGAGGCCACAAAGATGATCCGAGGGCTGGAGCACCTCTGCTATGAAGACAGGCTGAGAGAGTTGGGGCTGTTCAGCCTGGAGAAGAGAAGGCTCCGGGGTGATCTTAGAGCAGCTTTCCAGTACCTAAAGGGGGCCTACAGGAAAGCTGGAGAGGGACTTTTTACAAGGGTGTGTAGTGATAGGACACGAGGCAATGGATTTAAACTGAAAGAGGGGGGATTTCGATTAGATATAAGGTAGAAATTTTTTACATTGAGGGTGGTGAGGCAGTGGAACAGGTTGCCCAGAGGAGTTGCAGATGCCCCATCCCTGTAAGCATTCAAGGCCAGGTTGGATGAGGCTTTGGGCAACCTGATGTAGTGGAATATTTCTTTGCCCATGGCAGGGGGGGTCGGAACTAGATGATCTTTAAGGTCCCTTCCAACCCTAACCATTCTATGATTCTATCACTGTTTTGATGTCTGTGCTGAGATCTAGAAAATGGATAAAGCTTGTAAAATTTTGGTGGGGTTTGTTTTTTTTTAATTGTTATACTGAGCTGCTTGCTAGTTTGGCATGAAGCCACCTTGTTCTGTTGGTAGAATCATGGAAGGACAGATTCTGAAAAGTCTCAAGAACTTATTTTGGGTTTGTACAGAAGTTTTGCTTTTATTCTAGTCTGCGTGACTAGTTTTACCAGTGGAGTCTGCAATGTAGATTTAAAACAGGATATCAAATGACCACTGTGAACAGAAACTAATGCTAGAAGGAGATTATCACCTCCTAGAGTTTGAAAGCGCAGATCGATGTGCCTCACAGTGCAGAGTGGACAACACCGTGTAGAGTCTGAAAAGCGCTACAAGAGCCAGGCTTGTTGGCTTCTGCTATGCTGCAGATCTTTTGTACTGCGTTCTGCATTATGGTAAATATCTCCAGAACCAGGTTCAACACAGATGCTGCAGACAAAAATACTATTCCTCTGTCCTGTACCTCCAAGATGCTCATACACAGATAGCGCTGCATGAGTGGTATGTACATGGCCATGAATTTCTCTGACATGCCCAGGTCTTTGTTGTTAATCTGACTGCTTCAAAGTTAGTGAGTTTAATGTAGGTGTCACAAAAATGAGAAGGCTTATTTAAGAACTGTTCAAAACAATACAAATTTATTTCTTCATTTCTCTAGGAGACATCACTCAGAAGGGATATGAAAAGAAAAGAGCAAAGCTGTTAGCACGGTACATACCACTAATTCAAGGTAAGAGAATGCATGTAAGTTACACCTTTTGTGCTAAATCTGTGAAAATATGTAATGGAAAAGTTCTCACTAAATAGAAGAGATGAATTAATAGCGTTTGATTGACGTGACATCTAACCAGTAGTGGAAAATGGCTATTATAGAGAAGTGCAGAACAAGAGAAAGGTCTGAAATGTTTTTTTTAATGTTTTGTGTGAAATGTTAAATAGTAACATTTTTGTCATCAAACTTTAGTTTGAGAACTGCATCCAAGACTTTAAGATAACTTTAAAAATGAGTAAAGTTATTCCTGAAACCAACTTGGCCAGTTTCATTAAATGAAAACAATCACTAGTCGTAACTCTCATTCTTTAGTGTGCTATTTTGCACGTGCCTTCTGCTCCCCCCTCTTTCTTCAAAATACTGACTTTTTCTTAGAAACTACTGCTACTTAACCTGGTTATTATCAGACTTCATAGTCAATGGCCGAAAGCTAAATGCACAACTTTTTCATTTGTTTTTGTACTAGGACACTTAAATAACTCCGATTAAAGCTGTTGTGCTACCATCCAGCTTTGGTCTTGCATAATAACCCTAGGCCAGTTCTTCCCTAGGTGGAGAGATTCCCGTTGAGATAAGGGAAAATGAGAAAACAACCAAGATGAGCAGAACTGATAATGAGACACTGTAGATAGATGAGAAAAAATGAGTAACAAGTATTATTTACAATGTTTGTGTTATGCTTTCAGATCAGAGAACAGAGGGGTTAATGCTGTGATTTTGGTCCTGTTTTGGTTCTGATATTTACAGAAGTTACTGATTTGAAGGAGGAATGGGCATCTCCAGCCAGTTTTGTGTGAATTGTTGAACTAGATGATAGTCTCTTTCACTTTCGAAATCTTAATGCATTGATCCCTGTGGCGCTTCGCAGCAGGATAGACAAAAGTTTTATTCTCATGAGTTCTGCAGACTGCTGAGTTGTGGTGTTTTAGAAAAGTGTCACTGTGTGTGTTTGGTAGTGAACAGTTAGTACGTGATCTGGTGTTTCATCATGGGGTTTCTTAGCACAGGTTTGTTGATGTGCCTTTTTGGGGGGGTTTTGATGTTTTGTGGGGTTTTTTTGGTTGGTTGGTTGGTTTTTTTCTTTAAGAACAGCTGTAACTTTTTCCTTAGCAAATCTGCAATACTCAGTAGACCGTGTAGGACCGAACTCATCTCTATAAAATGGCTCATTCCTTGAATAGAAACGATTTGGATTTTTTGATAAGTATTGCAGTCAGCAGCAAGCTCTAGCTTGACCTGCCACAGCTTCTCCTGCTTACACTGTTTTTCTTTAAGGAACTGTTTTTCTGTTCAAAATACCCTGTCTTCCAACTCAGCTTAGTTAAAGATTTTGAGACTAGGCCAAGCATGAATTTTGGCTGAGGAACAGTTACGAGAAATGTCCTGCCAATGAACTTTGTCTACTAGAGAGTCATGTCTGTGGATTTTTGTCTTGTTTTAGTGTCTTATAACCATTGATTACTCTTGCCTTCTCTCCTTTCTGTTGATAGTGTTTTGTGGTGGTGGTGGGTTTTTTTTCCCCCTCACTCTTAACCCTTAAGCTGAAAGGCTGCACACATTGTTCAAGTTCTGGGGTCTCACATGTAGCTTAGGAAAGTACAGCTCTTTGTCTTCTATGCTTTTTAAAGTAAATTTTAAAGCTAGGATGCAGTGTAAAGCACCTTTATTCCCCTTTTCTGCATGAATACTGCTGCGCCCTGTGTCATATTCTAACTCTTGGGGTGTTAGAAGCAACACTGGCTCCTGTGCAGGGTTTCCAGGGGTGGGTAGACTGATTAAATTCAGTCTGCTCTAGAAGCCTGCTGTGATACCTGTATGATTTCCAAAGGTGTTTTGTAATATCACATTTCGGTAACCTGCTCATTCAGGAACTCACTCAACTGAAGCAGTGTATGAAACTACAGAATTGACTTGTTAGCTTTGGAAGAAAAAAAAATGAATGGGAAAAATGTTAATGGCACTTTTTTGGAATTACTTCATTGAAGCTTCTCTTTCAAACTTGAGTTCTTCAGGAGTGTTTCATTTAGAAGTGACTTCGTATAATCTAGATGAACACCTTAACATCCTGGACAATAATTGTAAGAAAGCATATCCTAAGGAGATGGAAGCGCAATTCAGCGGTCTTCTACTTTGTGATGTGATATTAGGCTCAACTAAGAATCCTAGGTCCCTTTAGATTTCCAGCTGCTTAAAAATTTCTCCGTGTTCAGTCAGATTTTCCATAATCTTAAAGAGTGGTCAAAATTGACTGATCCTATGCTTGTCCTACTTGCTTTATAGCACATTTTCTAATAAATACTGGATTACCTGATTTGTCTACCACTTCTGCATAGCTCTGCATTAAGGTGACGGGAATCTGGCTTTAATATGCTAAAAAGAGAGCGAGCAGGCTGGCTACCTCTGGAGCACAAAGAATGGTGCTCTGGCAAAAAGACTTGAAACCCTACGCTAACTACTTATTTCAGTTTCCTGACATATGTTCCATTAACCCAGTTCTAGCTCAGAGTTTTGTTGGTTGACACAGCTTCAGCATGGCTCCAATTAATGTGTGGGAGTCCCAGTGGCTTTTAGCCTGCAGTAATTTTTTATCATTAACAATTTGGTCATAAGATTTTTTTTTTTTACATCCTTTTCTCAGTAGCATTCCTCTTAGGATTTGTTAAGTTTCCTGTTATCCATCAAGTTTTTGTAGACTGATGGATTGCCAGCATTTTAAATTTGAAGAGTTCTTAGCCTGTGCTTTGAGCATCCCCAGGACCAATTACCTATGTCTTTCTAAAGCTAATTTGGTCATTGTTTCTTTTTCAAGTATACGCATTGTCATCTTTTCTTCGTTGGTAAAGACTGCTGAGCAGGTAATTTTATCTCACATTCTTCAGTACTTATTAGAATTTCACAAAACCTGATGTCTTCCTCATGGTGCATCAATACATAGCTCTATTTGTTTTGTTATGAAACTTTAGCTGATAGTACAATTCTGCTGATTTCTAAGATTTTCAGCAAAACATAGGGTGGACAGTGAAAGTACTGAGTAAGAAATAGAATTCTGGATGAGAGGCAGGAAGGTAGAAAAAGGAATAATGAGGAAATTGTTTGAAATGAGAAGTATTGATTAATGTAAGTTTATGAAATATGAAATTATTAGACAACTCGAGATAGGACTGCATATTGATGTGGTACTTGTAAAGAAGGAGAAAGTCGTGGTGCAGATTTGGAAGCAACTGTGGAAAGAGATGGCTTTAATTGAGAGGAGAGGGTGACAGTTCCGTGAATCTACTGCAGATTCTCCAATGTAGACTTGAATGTGGACAGGGTTTTCTAGGATTTTGGAGTAAGTGATTCTTCTGTCTTGTTAGAAATTGAAACAGATATCTGTAATCATAGTGTTCACATTTACATGGGTAGATGACGGGATCTTCTTTTAACAAATACTTATGAATCAACAAGTTGTATGATCTTTGCATCTTAAAGCATGATCATAAGATTTGCGTTCTGGAAGTATAACTTTTCCTGTTATACCTCATCAACTGCCATGTAAGAACTGATGATGGGGCAACTCGTGCTCTTTCAATGCCATGTAAAATGGATTGTGTTAAGTTTCTACTGTGCTGTGTAGCTGAATCTGTAGCTGAATTGTGGGGAATCAAATCATTATACAGACAGTGGGCTGGGTGAATAGATACAGACAGAAGTGGCTGCAAAGCGTATTTTCAGTTAACACTAAAATTAAGTAGATCATGTTAGTATTCAGGAGTCGTGTTCCTGTAGGCTCTGTTTTGCATTCTGAATTTCTAAACCTGAGGTTCTGAAGAGTTAGTGGAAATGGGAAATGTTAGATTTCACTTAGGAACCATAAACTATGTAGTTATGGGGAAATGCTGGTTAAAATGTGTCATCTTTCACTAATCCAACCAAAGGCACTGCAAAAGTAAAAACGAGTGTTGAGTAATAGCAAACTTTAACAGTAATCAGTCAGTAATGAGTTTCTTCAGTCAACCTCTGCACCCAAATTTCAGATAAAACTCGGAGGAAATTATTAATTATATTGTAGGCAACCTGGCATGCTGCTAGGTGAAGCTTCTGAGGGATGGATAACACTCAGCTTTCTGGGTGATTGAAAAATCATTTTGAATGTGGATAGAGCTTGGGCGTAAAAAGAATCAGAAATAGCATGATGGAATGAGCAGTATTTACAGCGAAATTTGGTAACTTGTATCCTGGAGTGTGCTGTCCTGATGGGGAGCAAATACTGGGCTCCCTTCTCTCTCTACTTCCTTGTCACCAATGTTCATTGTTATTTTTCTGTTGAATTTCAGGAAACTTCTCATGGTTAAGGGAACTCTTTCTTCCTAGAGTCCCTTTATATTCCCATGTCTGGGATATATCTCAGAATGCGAAACAATACCAGGGACTATGGCAACTCCCAAAGCCTCATTAGAAGCAATCTCAGTGCTGTGCTTGAGAGAGCAGATAACTTCTACCTATGAAGTTACATTTGTCATTGGAGCATTAAAAAATTCATATCAGGATGTCAGGAAGTGCAATGTCATGAGCTGGTTGTTGAATGTGAAATAAATGAAATTCCCTTCTCTGCACTGTGATGTGATTTGTTGGTAACTGTAAATTTCTTTTCAGTGGTTGCCATGCCATTACCTGAATTCTGCTGATACTCCATACACTTGAAAGCATTTCAAAGCTATTTTAACCAAAGGGGAAGATGAAATATGAACCTCAGAGGTTCTGACAGCAACCAGTCAGTCACTTGACGGTAGTCTGCATTCCCTTTTGTGAAATAGGAGTTGACCTGTAACCATCCTTTGCTACTGTGGTAATTTCCTGCTCACCTACCAGCTGTTGGTTTTAAAAACTTGACCAGTGTAGCTATTCTATTTATTTATGTTTTTATTTATATACATAAACATATAGAGAATGTATATAAAACAGCTGCTTTCATTTATATATAATATTTATAATTCATTATTGTATAATATAGATAAAATATAACAGCTATATAGTGCGCGCTATATATATATTTTTTTTTTTGCCTATGTTTTCTTGTTTTCTTCCTAGCTCTTGAATGTTTCAGGAGTCAAATTTTCCTGGTCTAAATATTCTTTTATTTGAGAAAACTCAGTGCTACTGTTTTAGGCCAGCTGTCACATTGTAGTTTAGTTGTCAAATGCCAGTGGGATCAGACCAGTGCCTTGAGCACCTGGATTCCATGGAGGCACACCTTCTATGCAAGTACTGGATTTGCAGATTGACCACTGTGCTCATTCATGAACTTGGGGACCTCTTCCTAGCCAAGGCACCCCAGGGTCATCAGGGCTTGAATGCCCTGTGTTTCTGGAGAACAAAAGATGTGTGTAAGTTGCCTGAGGGCAACTAAACTGCACACAGCGGCTCCTCACCTTCCCCCACCCCTCAGGGATGGGGAAGGGAATTAAAGGGAAAAAGGGAGAGAGACTCATAGGTTGAAATAAGAACAATTTCATACTACTGCTACTAATATATGAATATATACATATATGTACAATGATATATACAAATGAGTGATGTACGGTGTAATTGGTCACCACCCCTTGACTAAGGCCCGTCTTCTCCCAGACTAATGATCCCAAAACAGATAAGTCCCGACACCGCAATCTTGGACAAGCGAGAGGCCCAAAAATAGAGAGAGAGCACTCCAAGAGTCCGGAAGTGAGAGCCCCAGAAGAGCAAAGGCCCTTCTTTCCAGCTGACCCTCATTTTTATACTGGGCATGACACTGCATGATATGGAATACTAATTGGCCAGTTTGGCCCTCAATGCTGAGTCTAAGTACAAATCATAAGGAGAGTCGTGGACCCCCTGTCCAGGCCATGCTCCCCCCTATCCTATTGCGCTCCTGCACCCTGGTAAGAACATGGCAGCCGAAAAGTCCTTGATGTCTCAGTGCCAACTATAAACATCAGTGCGCTGTCAGCGTTCTGCTCAGAGCAAGTCTCAGACTAAAACCAAAGCACGGAGCTCTTCCAGCTGTTAAAAAGAAGAGCGAACTCTGTCCCAGCTGAAACCAGGACAGCTTTCCTTTCAATGTTTTTACCATTTGCTTAAACCTAATGTTAGTAACTACATCCTGACCAATTCCTTGGGTACTGTCTGAGTAAGGAAAGCAACTGTAAAACCCCAGTTCCTTTTCATTTGAGGTGTTACACTGAGTAGGAGATTGGAGTTGGGTATTAGCTGAGGGACTTCTGATCTGAACATGTGCAGGTGCTACTTCGTCCATGCTAAGTTACTGTATTTCTCCTGAAATTCCCTCTGTGGAAGTTGAGATGCAAGATCGGAATGGGAGACAGTCGCATGTGAGTGTTCCTGGTGGTTGCCTGTAGTACAAATTAGTACAAATTCACCTTCTCCAGCATCTCCTAGGCAGTACTGTGGGAACATTAGTTTTGGTAAAGCTTCAGCAGAAGATACCTGGAGGAGACTTTTGAGGGGGGGAGGAAATAGAATAGGGAGCCTCACTGAAAGGGAAAAGATGACTGCATTGTAAAAAAAAAAAACCACCATATTTTGCTTGGAGGGAAGGGGAGGAGACATTCAAAAGTGGTATCTCTAAAACAGAAGACAAGACTGTCATCTAATTTGAGATGAAGGTAGGGGGTCGCGTCTGCCCAGACTGTTAGTTTTGCTTCCTTACACTTCTTGATGCTCTGCTGCTTACTGTGCTGTTGCTTATTCTGTCAGTTTCAGTTAACTGGAGACATTTTTTTTTTCTCAGGCACATATTGTCTCCATCTCCTGGTGTAATTTCGTGTCTTTTACCAGGAATTATTATGCTACCGTGAAGGTGCTCATCTTCAGCTTCCTTTCTAAACAGTTTAAGTTGTAACTCCAAAACCTCCTTCCTGACCTACTGGTGTCTACGTGAACTCTTACTGCTGGCTCATCTCAGATATTTTGTAAGGCCACGTTCAGATACATTGTGAGAACTTTTCGCTTTTACACCCAGGTGGCAAGTCATCACGTAGCCCTCTCTGACATTTCTGGAAATTCAGACAGCTGGTTCAATGGCGGAAGGACCTAACGAAGTAGTTCCCTTTTCTTGCCCCCAGAGGTATCTATCAATTCAAAAGTAAATCTGGCCATCTTATCAGGCAGACACATTATGGAATAATTCTCGTCTTTAGTTGCTGCTGTCTTGCATAGAAACTTTCCTCCTCCATTAGGGCTACTAGTAGGGGAACAGGATTTCTCCGTGATGTCCCTGAATTATCTTGTTGAACCTCTTTTTTCTCTTCAGTGGCCAGTTACTTGGGTGTGTCAATGAAACTTGACTCCCTGAGGTTTCTGTTTTGGTGAACTGGATCTGAAGTGGGAGGACCTTTGGCTAACTGCACTACGCAGTTATATCCATCCTCCTTGATAGCTTTCTTCTTTTCTGATTAGTGTGCTTAAATAGACATTGCCTCTTCTGGCTCAGCTAATATAACCAAATTTATGTAAGTGATGTGACAAACATTATCGCGGAAGTTGATAGCAAAGCAAGAGTGTTTTAACAAGGATTTTCCAAGGTCCAGGGATGGAATTGTCCCATTACTCTCTGCTGAAGCTGGGTGCTGCTCAGCCAACCATCTTCCTTTGATTGCTGTGATTCACCTGCCGTTCCTTGCTTCTAGCGTTGATTTTGGTGACTGCCACAAGGGCTTTTCGTATCTGACTTCTGCTTCTTTTACTGTCTGTTTTGATTAGAACTGTGCTGCATGGCACTTAATGTAATTTATAATAATTTGGGCTGTGAACAGGCAGGATCAGCTTGTGTTAGGAGAGCTGTGCTGACTGTGAAGCATCTCCTGAACTGCTGCTTAGAATGGACTATGATTTTGAGAAAGAAAAGTTCTAGCTAATGACGCTGAAGTGTTCTACTTACCAGTCTTTTCATAATGCCTAAATAAGCACCTCTCTTGCCATTGGTATTTTCATTGAAGTGGTTTAGTTTCCCGACTGGTATTTGGATTCATTGAATTTTTAACAAGAATCATCTTAGCTTTTTTTTTTTTCGCTGCTATTGTATGCTTCCTTTAATGGAAAGTAATAACTCCCTTAAAATTGTTTCATTTTTGCCAAGGGGAAACTTAGGAGCTGAAGTTTACTTCCTGGAGTAGAGGAAAATGTTGTAGAACAGTGGAAGACTGTCAAGCATAATGCATGTATATGATGCCTATTACTTTTTTTTTTTTTAACTCATGATTTTCTAATATCTTATTCTGGGTAATAAGTTACATTTGGTAGACCCTTGTTCAGTTTCACTGACCTGGAAGGTGTGAACACTTAAGTCATTTCAGATCTTGAAGACAAAAATGTGTGCATCAGGCAATATGTCCTGGGTTGTGGTATGACAGGAAAGAATGATAAAATTGAACTGGGACCTGAGTAAGGACTGGATGCTTAATAACTGAGATGAGGCTTCTCAGACAAAAAGGTAAAGAGAGGTCCTCAGATTTCAGTCTCTAAAATAAAATTGTGAGTTTGAGTTCTAACTCACGTTTGTGTAGTCCTTGGAGATGTATCAAGAGCCAGCAGGGAGTCTCCTCATTCAGGGGGTTGGGAAGTAACAGGGAATGTGTAATAGTTACTGTCCGCCCCTTTGATTTCTTGTTTCTGCTGTGCTAGTGTGTAAAGATGAGATTCATTGTCCTGGACATTAGCCAGCCTGAAGGTAGGCATCTGCTCTGGGTTATCTTTCTAGAGCCCTGTTCTAGACTGGTGCAGAGGGAAGGTCTAGAGAGGTGTTCAGTTCCTCTTATTTTCATTACCCTCTTTGAGAAGTGCAGTTTTTGTGAAGTGTTAATCTTCTGGGTATTGCTCTATTAAATGAGAATAGATTAAGCAGATATGCACATTCCTAAATTTAACTCCAATTAGCTGTCTTTGTGCTTAGACTGAAAAGAAATTTGGCAGAATAGCTCAAGTTTTATTTAAAAGATAGAGCAGTATCATCTTGTCCCTTCAGGATCTCCAAGTCCAGTATGTAATTGTAACAAGCTCTGCAGCATTTCCCGTGATGTCTAGCAGTAAGCTGCGAGAGGATCCTCCCTCCGCATGGATCTGGCACACAGAACACCTGATGACAAATGATTGTAAACTCCTGCAGGAAGCAAAGGAGTTTTTCTGTTATTCCGAAGTGTTTCTTATCTTCTGTGTGAAACGCCAGGTTTTGGTTTCAATGATTTAAAATGGAGTTGGAAGATGAGATGACTTTTTTTTAAAGATACGGATTTAGGGCTCCAGTTGAACTCGTAAGTAGATGTCGAGGGTGGCAAAAGAACATAGACATGGGAAATAGATGTTCTATTTACAAACCTGAATTTGTACTGAAATAAAACTCTATTTCAGGTGTGGATCCATCCCTGCAAGCAGAGAACAGAGTCTCAGGCTCTTCACAAGCTACTGCTGCTGTATCTAAACAGCAGAAATCCCGTTCCACCAACTCGAGGGATGAGCGCTTCCGATCTGGTATGGAAAAGAAATGCAGCTAAAACATCAGGTGTCTTAAGAGGAAAAGTGTATCAGTAAAGCAGTACCTACACCTAAAGAAAAAGTTGCAGGTGCTTTGGAAGAAGGAAAGAGCTAATGAATATTTTTCCAGTAGCTTATTGTATTTCTGTAAGTGAGTGTTTTTTTTCTGAATCTGGAATGGAGGAAATGCTAGGGGGGAAAGAAATTGTAGACAAGCCTTCTGGTGTTTTTCTTATTGTGAATTTTACACCATGCTTAACAATTGTCTCGTTTGCTGATTGGGTTTTGAGTCTCTAGAATGGTTATTTAAACATTTAAAAGGTTACAGCGTGTGGGTTGTGGGATTTTTTTGTTGATTGGTTGGGCTATTTTATTAAAGGAAGGTTATAGGATTATCATATTTACTGTAGCTCACTTTCAAATATTTCCTGGTTTAAAGCAAGAGCACAAAAAAAGGAAATGTCACAATGGATATTCTACTTAATTTTAAATGGACACCACTGTGACAAACCTGTTTTGGAAACTTCTGTGAAAATATCAATATCCTCATCACATCCTGTTTCCATTGTTACTTTTCAGGTGATTGAAGTACACTGTTTCCCTGTGAAATGCCTTGTCACAATAGTGAGAAAAGACAGGTGTTTGGAAGCTTTTCTCTTCTAAACACTTTTGAACTTTGAACTGGAAACTATTCTGGTTTGTTTTCCAGGGTAATTATGTATTTTGGGTTTGGGAATGAGAAGTGTGAGTAATGATATGCACTGTGCATCTTTAATATGTTGTTGGTCTTGCATCACTTTGCTTTGCAACTCCTTGGGCATAGTGGTTATTGCTTCATAGTTGCATTGCTGACATTTAAAACCTTGCTCCAGAAATGGAGCTGGTATGCCTGTATAGGTTCCTTATGAATGATTGAAAGAGGAATGAGACTCCTTAAATATTCTGAGGATATCTCTGGACTCCAGGGAAAGATGCATGTATTCAGCTACACAAAGAAGAAACTTCTCAATGTCAAGGAAGATTACATAGTATCAAAATTAATTAAATGACATGTTTAAGAGTATGTACAAATTGGTAATTTAAATTTATTTTTGCATTTCAAATGTATCATCAATATAATTGTATACTGTTGAATATAATAATACAATAATAATACAATATAAATGCATATACTGTTGAATATATACTAAAAAAAAACCCCCAGATTTAGTGGTTGAATTACAGCCATGATTTCCAAGTTACTTTGTGACCAAGTAGATTCAAATAAATTAAAAGCAGATTCATGAATCTGATAGAAATTAATTCATTTAAAGTAACATGTGATGTTGTTAAACTAACAGAAATAAAATCTGCAAAAAGAGCACAACCACAGCCCGGAATACTTGGGAACTGTTAGCTGAGAGAGCTAGGGGGATCTAGAGCAATATGCTGTATGCATGGACAGTTTCTGTGTCTCAGTGTCAGATGTCCTATTTAATTCACACCAAGGATACTTAAAAAAGCAAACAAAAACAAGAAGAAAGTGAACAACCCTGCCATATTACGAGTGTGGTTTGGGGGAAGTTTGGCACAGGGCAAGACACATAAAGTGGGTAGATGTTAACAAGTTCAGCTAGTGTACTTGCTTATGAATAGATGTGGCTTTTAAATGTTAGTCTAGCTATCAGTGCTTCCTGTTTCCTAGACTTAATATTTCTATGGCCTTGTTGATTTTAAAATTCTTTAAAACGACTTTCAGTCATTCTGAAGTACTGCTCACTGTCTTATCAGTCTAGAGCTTAGCTGATGTTTTTACATCTCAGTATGAGTATTTCTGAACGACCCTAAATGTTCAGGCAGTCCTGCCAGTGGACAGTTATTCAAGAAGAATCCTGATGTGTAGAGCTTTTAGGTTATTTCTTGTGCTGATCACTGACCAGTGCCGAAACCCTAGATAGTACTTCATGTGGACTGCCATGTCACTGCTCTGCAAACTCATGTTTCATTAAAATTTCTTGCTTAGAACATGTTCTTCACTTAGAAATTTAAACTCTTGGGGGAAAAAGTTCTTAATTGTAACACATGTAATAGATTTCTTTTTTGCATTAGTGATATATGACGAGGCTTGATGTGCTCAGTGGTATCAGAACCAAATAGCGATGGTTTTTCTTGACTTGATTCAGGTTAAGCTTATGTCTGTGCAGGGTAATGTAGGTGTAACTTTGAGAAGCCCTCTTGTCCCCTTTTTGGTCTCTAATTTTTAGAAAAAAATTCTTCAGATTTATTCATTAGTGGCTCTCTGTCTCAATAAAGAGACAGACTGAAAGAAGAATGCAAGGTGTGTGTTGCATGTGTTTTTACTCGTTGGAAGTATTACTGCTCTGATTCCAATAGACATTGAATCATCTAGTTGATTCAAGTCTGAAAATGCTTCACGTTGGTGTTGATGCTCTTTCTTGGCTACTCATGCTGTGAAATTTATGCATATGTGGAGCATGAATAGAAATGTTTACAAGACATCTCCGAAAACACCAGTTACTACAAAGCAGCTTCACTTTATTCCTCGCAATACTTCAGCATGAGAGTCACAGTTTTGCTTCACAAAGCAGTTCCCATTTATCTGAGAAATTCTAGCTTTGCTAAAAGCATATTCTGTCACGGACTGCCTGTATCTTCTCACAGTGGGTCGCAGCCAAACGGCTGTCGCGACCACGACATATCTCACAATCAGAAGGCTCTTCTAATCTCCAACAGAGAGCTCCAGCTCACCGCTCTCCAGGGGCTCCTACCACTCCGGTCTCCAGGAGGGAACTGCCCCACTCCCTCTTGGGAGTGCCCCGCCTTTAAGCCTCCCATAGGTCACGTGGTCTCCGGCTGACCGCCGTGACTCGCAGCACCTGTCTCGACAAGGCACAGGTGCTTCCCATGTAGCAGCCAGGAACTCCCCCGACAATATTCTACCTAAAGAAAAGATGTCCACCATCACCAACTCGAAATGTTGTTACCTTTTTCAATTTCCCTATATGTTGACACGTTACCTGTTGTGAAGGATAAACAGCTTTAGGATGTAATTCTGGGTGCTATTACTTCTTCTCTCAATTGCACACCTTATTATTTAGACTTTCAGAGGGAGCAGAGGAGTGTTGTTTCTTCTTCTTTTTTTATTTATTTCCTTCCAGCCTTTATTTCTTTTTTTTCCTTTCTTTGCATCTCATCAGTTCTGCTGTGTCCTTTTCAAGAGTAGCTGATGAGGGTGGAACGCAACTTTTCGTAGAACAGGATCTCTTTCTGGAGCAATTATAGTTATTTTAGAACCATTAACATAAATTACTTCAAATAAGCAAGCAAAACAATTTTGCCTTTTTAGGCAATTGATCTGCCATTTACTAGCTGTAAGCACTTTTTTTATAGTTTTCAAGAGTTGTTGTCCATTTAAATTAACTATAATTTTTATCATCCACAGATTTTTGTCTTCAAGCAGTAAATATTACCCCAAAAATTCCATCAGTGAATATCATCAATAAATACTGTAGACTACTAAATTACCTAAGAGTTCCCAGAATAGCAGTGAAAATTACAGTGCTTTAACTAGGGTTTTGTTCTGTGAGTGACAGTGTGATGGAGGAAATGAGAAATGCAGAGACTTTGCAAGCATTCGGTTGTGATAAGCACTGAGACCCTCATACCCTCAACTCAGAGGGCACCCAGTGCTGGGTGTATTGCTGCTGGCTTTGCTGTCAGGGAGGGCGTGCAGGTTCTGGGGAAGGCACTGCGCCTTCTCCTCTGCTGAGTCCCACTGCTGCCTGGTGTTGGGTACGAACACAAAAGGCTAGCTGGGAAAGCTAGCCTGAAAAAGCTTTCCCAGCGGCTATACTTTCTCTTTCTGCTCTGGCTATGCGTAGCATATGGCCTGTTCTCACAGCTTGCCTGGAACAGGACACAGGGATGCACTGGGGAGCTGCCCCAGCGAGGAACAAGTCTAGTCGGGCTGCAGGTGGTACCTGCGCAGCAGCGCTCCTTCATTTCACGTGATAGAGCTTGATCCCACAGGGATCCTCTGTGCTCTGCAGCCTCCCTGGAGTCATACTAGGCTTTTTTACAATTATTTTTACTTTTTTTTAAACTGGCAATCCTTGTTACAGAGACGCAGTCATACGGGACACTAGTTTGCAGCAGCCGTTTGTAGAGGCAGACAGTGCTGGTGGCTTTAGCTGCTGGTGCTTGGGGATCTGGGAACAGTAGGGAAACTGGGCAGCCAGTTTTTCTTCAAACAACTGTGTCTAAGGCAGGAACAAGAATTGAGAGGCTGATAAACAAGCAGAGGCTACAAGGAGACAAAAACGAGCTTCTAATAGCTGGAGGGTTTATGGTGTAAGAGTTTAGGTGATTTATAGTCTACAAACTATTTCTTAGCTTTCCTCCCTCATCCTTTTTAAAGTATGTGTAGAAGGAAAGAAAATCAGAATAGGTACATAAAATGGAAGAGAAGATTGTGGTTTACTACAACAGGAGAAGATAAAAATGTTTTGAATCAATAATACATTGTTCATGGTTGTTTGCAGCTTAATAAAGTGCAGGAACACAGGGCTATTTTTTCAAGACTTTCTTGTGCTTTCGAACGGCAGTATATGTATTTTCTCACTTTTGTATGCATAATCCACGTTAATAAAATGCTGGGCTCTTTCGGTGTCCACTGTTGAACATTTGTGTTCCCTATTATCAAAAATATGACATAATACAGATCGCATTTGATCTGATTTTGATGACTATTTAATCCACTGAAGAAAACTGAAGTCCACAGTTCATACATGTTAAATCAGTTTCACAGTAAATTTTTACTAATTTAGTAATAGACAATGGTAGAGAGCTTCTTTTTGTAATTCTAATATCCAATTCAACTTTAATTTGTAGTAATTTCTCAGGTTTTGTACCCTAAATGTTTTGCTTCTTTGAAATGATTTAATTACTTTACTTTTTAGTGTACATAATGTAGAAAAGCTCTTAAAGGAATGTGAAATAGGAACAAAGTGTTCCAGGGAAGTGAAACCGATTCCTTGATTTATTTGACTGTGAGTGGTCCTACTCAGTTGTTATCCACAGATGAAATATTAAAAGAAAAATCTCAAGCTAAAAATAGATCTTAATGAATTAAATCAGTGCTATAAAAATAAATTATGAAACAACAAAATGTTACCCTGACTGTCTTCTGGTTGCGTTTTATGATTTACCTACTATTTTCCAGGTTTTGAGGTGGGAGTAGGAGGGCTAGAGGAGGAGGTGGTGCTGATTTTGCCCTCTGGAAATTGAATAAATAGTTCCCATGTTTGCTACCACGAATCTATGTGATGTTACGACCTGTCCCACTCCACTTTGTTAAAATGCCTTAACACACCCTTGCCTCAAGCTAGATCTTTCCATTCCCTAAATACACAACTAGCTAAGAATGCTTTCATTTTTTATCTGCCATGTTATTTAATGACTTAATGAATTTCTATGCAGACTATAAATATCGTGTGTTATTTTCTCTTTTGAAAGACCTTTTCTGGAGAAAAAACATTTGTTATGTTCCCCTTCTTCCTACCAGATGTTAGTAAAATAAAAATATCTTCTAAATTATATATAGATATATGCATGGTTGAAGAGAAAGTGTCTAATAGTTACCATCTTTTTTTAAAAACATGCAGCTTGATTCTCACTAAAAGTTCTGCTATGGAAACGTGTCCTGCAGAATTGGCATTTTGCTCCTAACTTTTCAGGCAGCAAAAATAACCTTTAATTTAAGTAATAGTCTCAAGTCTATGGATAGCAGTAATGTCCTTGGTGCATCCAAGTAACACAGCAAAACAAGAAATGTGTTGAGTTCTGCTTAAACTTTCTGGAGTTTTGTGAAGGTAAGAGGTTTGCTTCTGGGTATCCATGAGAATAAAATTCAACGGTGGACGTTTACAAGGCAGGGGAAAAAGTCCAAAACTAAAGAGGAGAAACCAAGACTTGACAAAAAGCAGTAGCTCAGATGTCAGAAAAGAAGGCAGGGAGACATAGGGAGAGGGTAATGAATTTTTAATTTGTAAAACATCTGTTAACAACTTCTTTGTGTGAAGGACAGCAGCAAAAATCTGACTTGGTGCCCAGTGTAAAAAAAAAAAAAAAAAAAAAATCTTGTCTCAAAAGTTAGAGGTTTAGACATTTAGTTGGCTTTTTGTTTTTTGTAAATATTCTTTTTCCCTTATAACATCCTTTTCCTTAAACATACAGGTTAGTTCCACAAAAAGTTCTTGAGACAAGCATCTACCTAGTAAATTCCTAAATCTTGTAAGAACATACAGGTGGTATAATATTTGTTTATTTTTTTTTTCTCAGTACAGCATTGAGCAGATTATTTTGGGCGAGCTGCAGTCTTGAAACGTGACATTGTTCACTTCAGAGAACTCGGTGGTGTCGGGCACCATGCACACAGGGCTCATTTTGATTTTTCTGATCCATTTGGCCAGGCTGAAGGAAAGAGTTTGTTTCTCATTTGGAGCTGTGACTGAGAAAAGCAGCTTCCAGATTTTTGGTTAAGAGTGGATTGGGTTTTTTTCTGGCATTTTCCTTAAATGCCAGAAAAAGGAGCTGTGTTCTTCCAGTAGTGGGGTTTTAACTTGCTTCTCTCATGGCATCTCTTTGATCTCATGTGTTGTCGTAAATCGTGGTGTGTAGTTAGGGACCAAAAGTTAGATGCCTGGGGTCCATGGTGTGAATATGCTTTGGAGCAGGTGGGATTTTTACATGTGGAAATGGAACACTTTTCATCTACAATGGGAAAAGGTGTCAGATTAAGCCATGGTAATTTTTGTCTGATGTACTTAAGAAGTTCTGAAGGAAAGCCATCTGCCAGTGTGTCATTAGAGTTGGTTAGAAGTATATTGCATGAAGCATTCTCAAGTGAGGTCATGCTTCTAAGTATATGGGCAACATTTGTAATCTGTTTTTGAAATAGAGAATTGAATAGTTTTGCCTCAAGTGTCAAGTGTTTATCCAGTGCACTGGGACACAGCTGCCTTTGGAAAGTGTTTTGTGCCAAGACTTCCTACATGTTCACATCAATGTGAGCAGTGCATGGCTGTTTTGTAGCCTTTCATTCTCTGAGATGCTCAAAAATCTCTTCTGATTTCTGTTAAAATATATCCTGATTAGCTTTCCCCTAAGCTATCTTTTGCTTTGTCAAAGTTAGCTGGAATTGATCAGCATATTTAAAACAAATTAGGAAGAACCTTGTGCTGAGCATGACCAAAGCAAGTTCAGGTACTGTAAAAATGAAGAAAAAATACTGGGGGGAAAAAAAAGGTACTGTAAAATATGAAGCTGTACTTGTCATTGTCATCAAGGTTAATCCCTACAGGTATGGGGCAGATAAATTGCCTTTTTTTAAAATTATGTAAGTTGTGTAGGTGTATGTATGTCACATGTCTGAATTTCATACCTACAAGTCTATCAACCTGTTATGTATTTTCAGCCTTAGATGGATACTCAATGAAAGAATACGTATTTTTTTTCAAATTGAACAGTTTTCATTCTGTGATTCTTGTATAGCGGCTTCCACATAAAAGAAACGTGGTGAGACAAAAGCATAATCACAAGACTTGCTTTTGTGCCTCTGGTAGCCATGTGTAAGTGTACATATGTTGTACTTGTTTTTAATGAGTTTGGATCTTCGGTTGTATGTTAAAGTATATTTTTGATCTGCCTCATTCTCCTTGATATCTATTCACTTCTCATGAATTTTCTTTCTACATCAGTTTTAGTGTTTGATACCATTGAAATATACATGTCAAAGAGGAAAATCCGCTAAAGGCAATTTAGAATGACTAGAATATGTTAAATTTTATCTGCAGTGTGGTATTGATTGAATACTAAATTCCTCTTTAGTCTCAATTTTGGCTTAAAAATAAGAAATGTTAAAATATACCAATGAGTATATTAGAGTAACTTTTACTTTCCAGACAGTGAGAAGAACATTTTGTGTATTTTCCCTAATTCTTTGTATACATTTAGCCTTTTTCTGTTCTTTCTTACTTGCATTCTTCTGTGAGAGCTTCAGGTATACTTTTTTCACTTCTTTACCCACTGTGGTTTTTGAAGGATGAAGAGTCCAGTGCTGTTGCGAATTTACTGTATCATTGTTGAAATTTTGCCCAAAAATGAAAACAAATCGTAGCTCAGAACTAGTGTGCTGAGTATTCTGTAACTTCAGTATTGATTTTCAGGATGTTCTTCCTAAATGATACTTGCAAAGCCTTTTCAAGCTGATTTCATGAGGAAAATGTCATCTTGACCTTGCTCAGCTTTCGAAACCATTGCTTCTAAGCTGAATTGAGTGGGAGGCAGGCGTGTTAATTCTGTTCTGCTAAACACTGTTGAAGGAGAAACAGTTGACACAGAGTTGTCACAGCTTCAGAGCTGAAAGCCGTGTTACTGTAGCTTAGCTTTGGACCTTTCTGCTCTCCAAGAAGTGCTGCTTCCTCTGAAGCTGGAAGCTGCTCCTTTTTGCAAGCACAGCAATTGGGTAAACAGGACTAAAGCCATAAGGGACATTATGTGTGATTCAGCCTTTGGATTTGAGCTGTAAAAGATGGGATTATGATTTTTATCTTTTTAGAACAAAATAATAATATAAACTTAATCTCTTTAACTTTTTTTTTGTTTTCTATATAGATGTCCACACTGAAGCAGTGCAAGCAGCACTCGCAAAATACAAAGAGAGAAAAATGCCCATGCCTTCCAAAAGACGGTCTGTTCTTGTGCACTCTTCCGTAGAAACCTACACACCTCCAGGTATCTATTGAGTTAACATCTCTAAATCTTGCCAGGTGAATGTGATAGCAAAATATAAAGAGCAAATGCTTTGTTTTGGTAAGTTGTATGTATGTTGCAATAAACTTCTATATTCGTGGCTGTATTTCCTCATAATCAGGTATTGATTGGATTTGTTCTTTGATTTCTTTCCTCAAGATTTTTAGTGTCTCATCTAGAGATACTGTAGCTGCTAAAGGTACTCTTGAAAGCAATAATGGAGTGAGCAGTTGCCCTTAGTGCATTAAGTATGTTCTCTTACGTAATATCTCACTTGGAAGGAGATAATCTTGGCAAGCATGTCAGAGCTGTAAATACCTTATTTCACGTTGCATGAGATTCTTTTTTTAAGAGTTGAAGAAAATGCCAGACCATTAAGTTGCTGCGTTCGCTTGGAGAACATTCATCAGACGATTTCAACTGTGAGGAGCAATTTAAAGCATTCAGAAAATCATATGCTATAATTGTTCAGATTGTTTAGGTCAGAATGCTTTATTTTTTGGGGGGTGGGGGGGCAGGGGGGATGGGTGGGGAGGAAGTAATCTTCCTGTTGTCTCCCAATGAATTCTCTGGAGGTTAAAAAAAATCTTCCTCCAGATAACATGTTGTGTGAGCAAGCCAAGTGTTTTGAGGCCAATGTCTTGTGTACAAAGAAGAGGAATTTCCCTAAGCTCTTAAGTTCTGAATGATGTGCACTTGTCTTTTCTAATGTGGCCTGGAAGCACATTGACCTCTAGTGCCCTTCTCCAGTTCCGTTTCTTATCTCCCTTCTGTAAAAGAGCAGGTCTGATGTGCTGCTGTCTTGCTTCCTGAGCTATATTGCTTCTCTGTGTTCTTCACACTTAAAGGAAATTCCAGTTTTCTTTGCTAGTCACACACTTTCGTATATTGTTTTTGGGAGTTCGCAGATTATTTCATTAGTTAATAAATTACTTCTGTAATCTTACATATGGTCTTTCTTCACCCTCATTTTTTTTGCCTATAAGATATGTTAAGGTAGCATGTATTTTCATTAGCTTGTTCTTCTAGTACTTGTAGACCCATGAGGGCGGCTTTTGCAGCAGGAAGATTATCATATGCTTGAGTTTTCTTGCACATATGTTGGTTTTGTATATGAAAGTTGTGAATTGCATGAAGTGAAATCCTGGAAAAAATTCATGTATAGCAACCATCTGTATACTGAGACTTTGGGAGAGAGGCCCTGAGGCTTCTGTTTATAGCTCTTCAGAGCAATATTCCTTCTCACTGTCCAAAATAAACTTTGATAGAACTGTCATTGGTATATTTCACATAACATCACTCTGTCCTTTTCTCTCATTCCCCTCGTGTGACAAATCACTATGTGCTCAGTGTGAGGTGTGTCACAACGAGAAAAAAACGTGCATTCCGCCTGAGATTTGGTGTACAAAAAAATAGCTGGCATCCAGAAGCTCTGCTGAGAGTGGAGGGATAGCTAGGCTTTCCTGTCTCCCTTAGCACTTAAAACTAGAAGGAATCTCCTTGCAGATGTGTTTGAGAACACCAAAATATCATTCTCTTTTGAATACCATTGGCAGAGATTCAGAGCAGTCTCTGTGGTTGCTGCTGTGCGCTTTCTGCCTGAGGTCAGGGCTCTGCACGCCGCTTTGAAGGAACGAAGCCTTGAGAGGGTTGAGAGAGTCTAAAAATTGAGATGCTGTGGATAAACTGTTAGGTTATGTCATAAAAGCTGGTCTGCACGCCTTGGCGAGAGCACATGATACCCTGCCCCAGCTGTTCCCAGACCTGCCCCTGAGCCATCAGCCTGTCCTAGACCCATCTCCACAAGCCTGGAGGAGAACAGGGTCCAGCAGCAGGTGGGAACCCAAATTAAGGGCTCAGGAGAAGGTTCACCTTGTCTGGGTCCCTCCTGGGGCTGTCTGCAGAGCCTCAGCCCTCCTGTCTGGGCAGGAAACCCATCAAGACTGGTCAACACTAGAGCATCTGGGTGGAGAGGGTGTGGGACACATTATGGGATGCAGTGCAAAAGAATTTTGTGACTGCATGAGACTTGTTAATGGCATGTTTAAGTGAGAAACTGCAGATGGGGAAAGGGGTAGATTTAGGTGATTTGGGGAGGAACAAGTGTGGGGAAAATAACGGGGTAAGGGGATAAAGAAGGCTGGTCATGTATCCATGGTACACTCGCCTGGCCGTGCCCTGCGCCTGGCTCTGCAGTCTGTCCTCTCCTGTTACACGTGATTCCTAACATCTCTCCTGGGCACAGGGCTCCGTGTTCGGTGCGAGTGTAGTGGCTGAGTTGGCCACTCTGTACAGGCTGATGGAGTGGGACTGCGGCCTCAGGCTCCTGTGTCCAGGTGCCAGCAACCAGGGAGAGCAGGATCCAAGGACCGAGTGCCCAGGCTCAGCTGCTGGAGAGGTGCATGGTGTACGTCTGTGTACATGTGGGACCTCCATCTCCTCACCCAGACGGGGCAGGAGGAGGCCGTGGTGTCTGCCTGTGGTGGTATGAGTGGTTTTGTGTCTTTGTGCTGCTGCAGAGTGCCATCTTCTAACACGCCTGCCCATGTGGTTAGCAGAGAAGACAGGTATACTCATGCTGAGCTTTAGCAGGATGCTAAAGCACCCTGACTAATACATTCTGAAAGAAGAGTTAAATGTTTCTGAGATCTGTTGTTCTGCTGTGAAGGTGACTTGTTATGAGATACCTTTATCTCTGTAAGAGAATAGGCCACTGGATGAATTCTGTATCATAGGAGATGAGGCCATTCAAAAATATTCTGAAGATTTGCTTCAGCTATATCAATTCATAAAAATAATGTCTTTTTATGGACCTGCCTTTATTTGCAAAGCTAGCTCAGCAGGAAAGGTCTGAAATGGCGAAGAACCTGAGTAGCACTGAAGCATCTAGTTTTATTGTCTTGAGACATTAAACCACTGCCTTGAAGTCCTTGTATTGGCAGAAGTTAATGCAATTAAAATCAGGGTTTGTTAATAACTGAAATTTTGTTACAGTTACCATCAGTCATGAGTAAGGAAGCACTGGATTGTAAACGTTAGGTTCAAAACCAACTCCTGACTGGCAGTAATGGACTGCTTTCATCAGTCACTCTTCCAAAAATTTTAATCTACTTTTTTTTTTCATTCCATTGAGTCTCTCGTCCTTCTCATACAGATTTCACGTGATCAGAACTTGAGCTGTAGTCTCAATGCAAGTCTGATCCAAAGGGTGGTGGTTCCTGTGGCCGTCTTGGGTCAGCAACCGGCTGGGAAGAGCCGCAGCCCAGTACGTACCATTCTGCTCACAGCAAGCCGAGAACCACTAATTAACTCTTTAGACTGCCACAGAGCTAGTTACTGATGTTACCTTGCTATTTTTCTGTTGTAATTATGTTTTGATACTAGAATGTTTTTACTACGGATCCTTCATTTTTATACACATTTAATATTTTACATTGCGGGGTGGGGGGGGAGGGTTCCCCTCTCCGCTTATGTAGGACATCTGAAAGCTTAGAAATTTTAGAGACACTTTATTCAACTTGTGTCTGGATAAGGAGTTACTGTCAGAATATGTATTCTTTGAGAAACCTGTTTTTTCTGTAGTTTTATTTCTTACTCTGAAGTGATAATAGATCGCAAATGTGTTTGTGGGCTGTGTGTGGTTTGTTGGGTTTTTTGTTTGGTGGGTTTTGGTTTTTGTTGTTTGTTTTGTGGTTTTGTTTTGTTTTGTTTTTGAAACCTGACTGTTTGTAATCCTATCTGTCGTGGTTTTTTTTTTTTGGACTGAGGGTCGAGACAAGAACCGAAAGGGAGCACCCACCAAACATGGTCTCGGGCAAAACATGACTCAGGCTTTCTTAATAAAACAAAACAATTTATTAACAGTTACTTAACAAAAGACAAAAGGGGACGAAACCGGTTACTTGAGAGGAGAAAAGAGAAAACAAGGCCCGATCTTAAACAACACCTCCCCACCCCCTATTTTCCTTTCGTTCCTGGCTCTGCCTTCCCCCCAGCGGCGCAGGGAGACAGGGAATGGGGGAGTACAGGTCAGTTCATCCATGTTGTTCACTGCCGCTCCTTTCTTAAAGGAGGAGGAGTCTTTACACCATTTTTCCCTTGCTTCGGTGGATCCCCTACTCACGAAGAAAAGTCCCCAAACTTTTCCAAAGTAAGTCCTGCCCGCAGGATTGCAATCCTTCCCCATGGATCGCACCAGTTCGGGCTTTACCAGTCTCGGCCCCTTAGGGAGCTGCTGCCACTCGCGTCGGCGTGGGTCGTCCCACGGTCTCCAGATGCCTCCACGACCTCGTCGTGCATTCCATGCCCCATTATCAACAGTACCTGGTCGCGCATCCCCTGCTCCACGACCTCTCCTGGGCTCAGGCATCTCCTTCCCGACGTGGGTTTCTCCACGGGCCACGAGTGGGTCTCTGCTCCGCCGAGTACACCCTGGCTGCAGGGGGGCCGCCTGCCATCTCACACTGATTTGCAAGGGAAACCTCAGCTCCAATACACCTCCTCCTGCTCCATCTTGGCTGACCCGGTCGTTGTGGTTGTCTTCTCCTAGATATTAATCCTCTCTGGGGAAGCTCGGCCCGCTGGGCACCCCGGGAGCGGGGCGCTTACCGAGTCCCCCATGCGGCTCCCCCGGCGCCATCTTGAGCACATGGCGCCGGCCCGGGCCCGGGCAGCCGCCCGGCCGGGAGCCGGGAGCGAGGGCAGCGCCCTCCTGCTCTCTCCTCGCTCCTGAGCAAAAAGCCCCTTTCCCGCCCCTTTGTCCCAACTTAAATAGGGCAATTCGCAGAGGCGCCGATTTGGCTCAACTCCCCCGGGGGGGGTGTGGGACTCAGATCTGGTGGCACAGGGAGCAAATCCCCTCCCCTGCCACCAGAACACCCCCCCACACATCAAACTATCACACTATCTTGTTCCATATTCCTGGAATTGTTTATTTTTGCTTCCTGCCTAAAAGAAAGGGAATGTTGCAAGCACTAAGGGGCAGTTTTGGCTCCTCTCCAGGAGCAGATGTAGTCAGCAGCCAAAAACTGCAACTATGGCAATAGACCAGAAATAACATACAAGGCACAGACCCAGGAACGGTGATCCACCACAGCTGTATCTTCTCAAAGATAAATTGTTTGTGTGCTTTAATTTAAAATTGTCGTGTTTGACTAGAGATGTTCAAGTAATCATAGATCTACAGTTTTAACTTTGAAAATGCCAGTGAGTTAAACGGGCTTCTTATGAAATGATTTCTGATTTTTGTGGTTTTAAGCTGTTGAAGAGCAATTATTCGGAAGCTATTGGAAATGCTCATATTCTTAAAAGAAGAAAACTAAACACCTAGTAACTGAAATTTACTGCCAAAGATGAGGAAAATATTTTATAATGTAGCTTCAACAAAATTTATATGGAATTGTGTATAGCTGAACAGTTGTGTGTTCAGAGGATTTAAAAAAAAAAAATAACATTGCAGAATTTCTGAGGTAACCCACCCCACTGTCACCCAGGATTTCCATGTCTGGAAAGGACTCTATCGTAATGGACACCCTATCTTTTTCAGAAGCTGTTTTTCAGCTCCCGCTGACTTAATTGGTCTGGCCATTACGTGTGACTTAAAATCGCTTTTCACAAACTGTCTTGATGTGAACTTTATCGGTATACGGGCAACACATTGTATTAGGAGCTTTCCTTTAGTTGCCTGGGGGAGAGGGAGCGGGGAAGCATACAGAGGATCAGTTCTTAAATTGCAGCAATCTCTTTAGGAAGGCAAGATTCTTTTTCTGTGACAAAAAGTTTCTATTTTTCACTCAAAATCATCAGAGATGTATTTTCATGGTATTTAGAAAGACAATTTTTATTTGTTATTGAGTTGATTATATGTGTGGAAGGATTGAGAGCCAAAGGAAAATTTCTGGAAAGTTGTAAATTATTGGAAGGTAATTAAAACAGGAGCCTTTTGTCAGACTTCTAACAGCAACAAATATACATCCAGAATGAAAAGATGCTTTACTAAGCATTTCTATGCAGTACTTGTTAATATCAGTTCATGTGGTTGAAATCTGTGCTTTTAAATTCCTTTTAATTATTCTCATGTTAATGAAACTACTCTTTCATTGAGCTTTATAGCACTGTGCTTTTTTTACTAATCAGTTCTCTAAAAATTGTCAAAAAAAAATCAAAAAGTGAAGAATTTCCCCTCAAAAAGTAATTAAAAAAAAAAAAAAGCCAACAAAAAATGTGATGGAGTTTATTCGGGTGGGATGAGGTGGAGTTTACCTGTTCAGAACAGAAATATTCTTTCAGTGGAATGGGTACGATATGCTCGCTGAGGATGGTTAGTGAGTGTACTAGGTACCTTAGGTAGAAGCCTTTTCTTTTTGAGTCTTAACTTCATCCCAAATACAGGAGGTAAACAAAACTTTACTTCAAGTGTGTTCTAGCTGTAATGTGTAGCGGTTATTGTGTTAACCTGAAAAATGGCAATGAGCAGAATTTCTGCATGTGAATATACCATATGCTTGATACATGTGTCTCATGTGTAGCACATGAGAATGCTATGTGAAGAACATGAAAAAACTTCATGTTCCCGTCTGTTGGGTCATTCCCACATTACATGCCTGTCATCGTTATTTTAATCACAGACACATCGTCAGCATCAGAAGATGAGGGCTCGTTACGTCGGCAAGGGCGGATCACCTCCACTCCGTTCCAGAGCCATTCCAACGTAGAGCCCTGGCTTAACCGGGTTATTCAGGGCTCCTCCACCTCATCCTCTGCATCCTCCACCTCATCTCATCCAGGAGGGAAACCTGCTGCTGCTTCCAATACCGCTACTGCCACCGCTGCTGCCACTGTGCTTGCAGATCTCATGGCACACACCCACCTAGGTCAGTAAAGAACTGCCTGTGTGGTTGGAATAAAATCAAATTAAAAATCCCAAAGCAGGGCTAAACACAAAAGTCTTCACCAGAAGATACCTATAAGTAGCTTTAAAATGTACAGTCCACAGACCAGGTATGTATGATGTGTGTGTGTTTAATTTAAACCAGACCAGTTGTTCATGAGATCTGAACATGCGTTCTTCTTGGCAAAACGCTTGGTTTATCAAGAAACTAAGTTCAATTTTACTGGGTTCAAAAGCAGAATTTCAAAGGGATCATATTTTTGGTGCATGTTTTCCAATCTGCATGTATTTATCCTCGACAATATCAGGTTATGGATTTCAAATGTGACTCAATTGGTAAACACCCAAAAGACTAGAAAAACATCCAGAATTGTTTGGAAAGTTATGAAATCAGAGGTACTGGCAAAGCTAGATTTCAAGCTGAAATGTGATTTTTTTTTTTTTCCCCTTTAATTAAAATTTAAGTCATGAATAGTCCTTTATTGTGAAACTAGAGTGAAAACGTAGAAGCACTGCTAAGCTGAAATGTAAATGTGAATTTTGTCTCAATTTCTGTAATGCTGAAGGTCCAGAACTTCAGGTTACATTTTTGGTCCTAAAATACAGAGCACTAGTCTTGTGCTTTTGAAAGGTTTGGTAGGGAGGGAGAAAGGCAGTCCTTCCACTGTGAAAATAATTATTACAATGTTTTTATATGCTGCAGTGAGGACTGGTAGTGGATTTATGTGCGTGGAGCAGGACCGCACTAATGTTAAACAATGGGAAAGGACCTAGAGGAGAAACAATCACTTTGTATTTAAAGTATTTCCCCCCCCCCCCCAGTAATTTAGAAAACTGAAGTGAAGAATGACGTTTGTTTTTCACCTGTGTGCTACAGTGTGAACTTCTTGTGCTTCTGGTAATATGCGATAAGTAACACACACATTGTTCCTGGACATTTCCGGTTTTGGCAGTTTTAGTGCTCTGCTTACCTGACTTTTTGTTGATCTGTGACTATAAGCCTACATACACTGTACAAACAATTTTTCCTAATTTGTTACAGAGAACAGGTTAGGTCAAATGAGGAAAACACACTGAAGCGCTTTAGATTTAAATTGAGTATACAGGCTTCTCTCTAATTAACATGATAGTTTAAGGCACAAATATATTTTGCAAATACCTGTTCATTTAGCTGGCCTAGCTGTTAGGTTCAGATTTTGTTGAAAGCCTGATCACGCATCCTTTCGACTTCTCTGTTGGATGATACAGACAGTTCGCTGTTCTCCTAGGCGTGGGGCAGCTAATCATGGTTGATTCTCCATTCTTAGCTGGTTTGCCCTCTGAGTTCCTTCTGCCTTATACTGAGCTTGAGGCATCAACATCAGTTTATAGTAGCTACAGGCTTCAAAATGCAACCAATGCTTGTAGTTTGTGACCAGGACTTTTACTGCTTCCCATTCCTAAAGCACATTGTGAAACCGGGAAAGGAGTATGAACAAGCTAGAGGCTCTCTGAAAGAGGATCCTCTGGGTCTTCTGTGTGGCTTGGGTGCTGGACCTGAGATGGAAAGAACTAGTAGCTTGCTTTGTGTTCTAGAAGGCTCTTTAGATGTCAGAGAGTCTGGGAAGGGTTGTCTTTATCTTTCCTACTTGCTTTTGCTCCCTGCTCTGTTTTGTATGGCAATCTCTTAGTTGTGGAAGCTAAGCACAGAGAGGAGCTCTGATATATAAGCTTTTACAAGGCGAAATGTTTTTCCCCAGGTCTGCTTCGTGCTGTTGCCTTAGTTCCTGCACATTGAAACGTTGGATTTTGTTTTGTGCCTTACAGAGTTATGGGTAGCATTCAGCTTGGTTTATTTTTCTGCACTTCATCAGTACTTCATCCATAAACATAGAAAGATTTGCCTCCTCGGTTAACTTTTGTGGCTTTATTGCAAGTGAAATTTTTCCTGTTTCTACAAAACATAACTATCTCATTGCCTTTAAGGAAATCTAAATTTTAATCTTCCTGTTTCCAGGCTTATTATAAATGGGAAATTTCAATTTTGTTTTGTTTTTTTTTGTTCTTTTTTTTTTTTTTTTTTTTACTTAGTGGATATAAGTAAGATGGAATATGTCTGCACCTTGCTTTGAAGGCATTATGGATTCATAGGAATCATGTTTTAACTCCTTAAAATTAACCAATAAACTTGGAAGGTTAGCCATAATTGTGTGATTGAGATTCTTAATATAGCTGTAAAAACTTGCAAGATAAGCAAAATATAATGATCTGTCCATCAGGAGCATTTAATCATCAAAATTGTAGACAAAATCAAGGCCTTCTTAACAGTTCAAAGTTCAGCATTCAAGTAGCTAAATGTTGGACTGCATGCAGTAGAACAGTTTGAAATTTCATTACAGGAAATATATATGCATTTATAGTATCTATCAAGAAGGAAGGTCAGGGATCGTTAAGAGCTGATCTACTAAAAATGTTTAGAAAGGTAAAATTTCCAGTGCCTTTGACAAAAAATTAAATATGTTTTGGCATAAGAGTAATCTTCATAATTTCTGAAATGCTTGCCATATTCCGTCAATTTTCATTTCTAGCTCGGTAACATTCATGCATGTCCAGTAACAATTCAGTTGTGGCATTTTTCATGTTAAAATAATTCATCAGTATTCTTTTGTGTAGTCTTCCTTGCACAAGAGAATATGAAAACTTGCTCAGTTCTTACATTGAAAACTTTTTTTGTTATCAATAAATACTGATATACTTCCATAATGGATGTCTTTGATTTGTCCTAGAGCGTAGAAGAGTTTAATTTCTCAGTTTATGTACTGACATCAGCAATATAAAAAGCATCTTACATATTTTAAATACTATGCCTTATTAAAGTATTATGTATTTTGACTATGTACTAAACAACTATTCACAATTTTGAGATGTTGGAGAATTTAAATTTTGCAGATTGTTCCTTTGCAGCTCATCTTCTCCAGCTTGCATTTTGAATGAGATCGTACTAAGTTCCCAAGCAGCAGACTGCAATGTTGGAACTGCAAAGTTACAGCATTGAATGAAGTCAGATAAGAACATGCATTGCTCTTAAGCTGCTTGTCTTTCACCTATAAAAGCAAAGACAACATCTACATGTTGTTTGTGGGGATTTTTTTCTTTAGTGTAATATTTTTTTTTTAAGTGAGTAAGGCTAGCAGTGTGTCTAGGTTATTTTCAAGATCATCGTTGCAACTGTGGAGTATTTTCCAACTTGGTTCTTGTTGAGTAACTGGGAAAATGGATTATTATGGAATTTGACCCACTATTTATTAAAAGACTTAAAAGTACAATTCCTTTTCTTAAGAGGAAGCAGGGTTACAAGAGTAGGTGTTTTGAACTCTGTAAGCAGTTTTACAGGAGCTGTGAGTGTGAAGTGTGTAAGAAACAGTTTCAAAGAGTTTATTGAACAGGAAATACAGGAATGAAGTAGTGGCTTGTGAATCCTATTTTGTGTTCTGACTTGGTTGGTGCTCTCTTTTTTGTTTTATTGTTCTAATACAATAATAAACTCCTTTTAAATGTCTATTTTGGTCGAGTGGTTTCCTAGAGACAAAACAATCATACACAGCAATCTCTAGGTCTAACCTGACTTCCTTCTAGATAGGGACTTTTCTAAAGTGTTTGAGTCTTCACTCAGATTCCTCCCTAGAGACTACTTTCTCTACAGTGCCTAGCTTTTAATTTTCTGTATTGTATCCCATACCTTTTTTCTTGGGCCACTGTTCTCTCTTGCACTTATCTCTGTCTTCTAGTCAGTAATGGAAAGGTGCTTCAGTCTAAATCCAGTTAAATTTATTCATGAAGTCACAATTCTGTTCAGACTTTTTTTTTTGACTCCTCACCACTTCTCTTTCTCTACTTTGCCATAGTGTCTCTAGATGATATAGGCTAATTTTATGGATTCTCATGGACATATTTTAATAAAATGCCTAAATAATTGATTAAGCTAATGTGATTTTTGTCTGAGCGTAAGTCTTGAACTTATCCTTCTACATACGTAGAAAAAAAATTTGCCAAATTTTGCCTTCTCAAGGCAGACTTGGGACAGTCAGTTCTCTGCTGTATGTAAGATGAAACAGCCGTGGACAGCAGAGAAGTTGTTCGGAAGGACCCGTGCCATTTCCGTTCTGTGGTGAGGGACATTGATTTGCGTGAAACTTGGCTCTGAGATGCTTGTAAGAGATCTGAATGCTGTAGATTAGCACCTCCATATATAGCTATATTCTGTGCTTGTTTTCAGTTGAGAATGATTGTTAATGGGTTTTTTGTTTCTTCTCTGAGCATTCTCATTTTTTTGTGTGATTTCTTTGAGCTGTTCCCAAGTATGCTCTTCCATAAACATTCCCAAATAGCTTGTTCCATGTGTTATTTTCTGAGCCTCTAATTGCAGAGCTTTTGTATTTCAAATATCTGCCTCATGAGTGTGGGCAGGAGATTGCTTTTTCCCTTCAGGAATATGCATCCATTCAGCATTTCAACTTCTGAAATTTTATGCATAGCTTCTCACCTGCATGCTGCGTGAAGTCATGTTTTCAGACTGCAGTAAGGAAGAAAACCCAACCAAAACCAACTCCAAAATTATATATGACACAGTGAGAACTTTTCCATTTACTCTGGATACATGTATCCTGTATAGTGGTTATTCAGATCAGTTTTACACATAGTTGTCACCTTTTCTTTCTACTGGTTCTAACTCAGGCATTTGTCAGAGACGTTAAGTGATACTTTGCTCTCCTCGTACCTTACCCACATGAAAGGAATTTGTGGTCTTTGGTTCGTAGCCAACAAGACAGGTCTCTGCAATACAAAAATTGGCATTGCAGTGATGACCATTGGAAAGTATGGGAATGGATTTAATTTTTTCTTCTGGTGTTCCTTCTAAAACCACTTCAGGCTGCACTGGTGGCTTGTATGTCAGCTCTGGAAATCTGTGAACAGAGCCATGAGCACTTGTTATTTTAGTGCTAATCACTTCCTCAAAATGAGTGGAGTAATATATGTATTTCACAGCACTGCCTAGATCTCCCTGTGCTTTGAGTTCTTTCTGCAGAATTTGTGGCATGCTGAGGTCCTTCCAGGGGTATCACTGCAGAGCTGCATGACCCCAAGCAGTGCAGCACCATGTTCTTAAGCTCTTTCCTGTTGCACTGCTATTTTTACTCATCAGGATTCTGAATACTTCAGGCCTCTCATTTGAACACTTCTACCAGATACTGCCATTTCCTGTGATTCCATTCAAAACCACTCCATCTAGGTCACAGTTTTGGAATGACGATATTCCCTAAGCATTGTTCTGCAGCAAGGAAACATGGTGCAGTTCCAGGCAAAGCAGGCTTTTTGCTTCAAGGTTGTTACAAGGTGTTACAAGGCTCTGAGTATATGAGGATTTGAGAATTGCCCTTCCTTCCCTATATAAATATACATTATAAAACATTTGGGTTACAATTTGATCAGAGAAATCAGAGTTTTGTTAAAAACACATGAGAAAACAGCAAGCATGCTGTAAGAAGCTACTTTGGATATATTGATCCTTAAAATGACTGATGAGCTCCCATGTCTGTCTTCCATTTCTACAGATAACCACTCTGCACCTCCAGATGTAACCACTGGCCTGGTGGAACATTTACATCATGAGCATCCACAGTTAGCATCAGTACGAGGAGTTCCCAGAGGCTACAACAGCAGCATTTTGGAAACTGCAGATGGTGATTGTGCTATAAACCTCTTACCTTTCAATGTGTGTCCCTTTTTCTGAATGAGTGCGTAGCAGAGCTTGACACTCGTTGTGTGCTATGTGCCTGGCTCCTCCAAAGCTTTGCAGTGGTGTGGTGTATCGGTTGGCCTGTCATAGGAGAGGAAACTGTACTGTATTTCCCATGTTCTGCTGGTGGGAGCAATGTCCCCATTTCTGTATATTTCTATACTAAACGGCAAGGTAAACCCTTTAGTCTCACAATTTTAATCTTATAGTGCCTCAGAACTTTAAATCTAAATAAATAGAAACAAACATACACATTTATATTACATTTTTAAAAATATATCACCTTTACAAATGCAAATCAGAATTCAACATGGGTTTGTGTTGTGATTATTTTTTGCTAGCCCTGTAAAATGTCGAAAGCTTCACTTATTTTTTTCCAAGCATTCTCTCACTTTCAGAACTGAATGAATGTTAAGGTGTAGCAAATACCTAGACTTTTGAAGAAAAGAATGTTTTTCAGGTTTGTATTGGAATCACATCAAGGAGTCAGCAGTTTGAAAAACTAAATTAAAGTCTGAGAAGGTATATGCATCAGCCAGGTAGCTAGGGAACAGCATTGTTTTAAAACAAGTCAGTCCATGGTTGAAACTGTAACTGAATAAAGCTTTTTCTTTCCAAACAAGCTGCTCATCTTGAATCACTCTTCCACCTAAACGCTGTGCTGATCTTAGCATGATGTTGTCAGCAATGTGGTAGCATGATTTTAGTGTATGTTTATTAATATATGGTAAGTAATAAATCTTTTCTGTTTGGCAGGTGTCCCAGTGAATAGCAGAGTGTCATCTAAAATCCAGCAGCTTCTAAATACCTTGAAAAGACCAAAACGCCCACCTTTGAAAGAGTTTTTTGTTGATGATTTTGAAGAACTGCTAGAAGGTTAATTTTCTTTCAAATACGTTTTTCACTCGTAGTGTAAGCGGCACACAAAAGCCAGTGTTCTCTTTTTCTCTTCTCAATAGAAAACAAATCATGGTGAAGTTGTTATATTGGAGAGAGAAAGGTCATATGCTATGACAAGTGAAACGTAATCTTCAATTCAACCCTGCTACTCAGTGTACTACTTCTCTGCTCTCCTCTCCTCCCTCACTTTGGAAACTCTTCTGATTCAGCCCAATTTGAACCAGTGTGATGAGCTAGTGAATACTAAAGACAGTGATTTACAGACATTTGGAGAAGTTCTATTCACATTTTTGTCAAGAACTTATTGGTGCATCCAGAAATTGTCATGTTTGGTGGTGATCCCATGGTCACTTTTTGCCTCAGAGATTCTAAACTCTGCCCTGTGGTAATCAGCGAATTTATAGAGGGTACTCTCTGGAGTAAGTCGGGGCGTAGCCTAAGTGTAACTGATAGTACAGTGGACCTCTGGAAGCCTCTGTCCAACCTCCTGTTCAAAGCAGGTCTGACTAGCTCAGGCTGCTCAGAGCTGTGTCCAGTCCAATTCAGAGCATCTCCGAACATGGAGATTCCATGGCCTCCCTGGCCCTTCACATTCAACTGCTTGTCTGTAAGCACCCCCACGTTCTGCTCTGAAAAGCTGCTTTATAGCTGGTCAGTTTGATGAAAAAAGTTACTTGCTAGTAACTGGAATTTATTATGATGATATTGTTTGCATACATGTTAATATCCTATTCTTGAAATCCAGAAACTGCCATTATTTTAGAGGTTCAGAGGAATTAAACACATTGCGTGCCCTGGGCAATATGTCTTATCTGTGCACTACATGAAAGGGTAGTGCTTGTACATGCTCTGCAGATATAGCTCAGCTAAAACCCACTATTTTCTTAGAGTCATAGAATCGTTTAGGCTGGAAAAGACCTTTAAGATCCAGTCCAACCGTTAACCTAGGCTTGCCAAGTCCACCATTAAACCAAGTCCACCATAAGCACCATATCTGCATATCTTTTAAACACCTCCAGGGATGGTGACTCAACCCCTTCCCTGGGCAGCCTGTTCCAATGCCTGACAACCCTTTCACTGAAGAATTTTTTCCTAATATCCAATGTAAACCTCCCCCAGTGCAACTTGAGGCTTTCTCTTGTCCTATTGCTTGACACTTGAGAGAAGAGACCAACACCCACCTCGCTACCACCTCCTTTCAGGTAGTTGTAGAGAGCGATAAGGTCTCCCCTCAGCCTCCTTTTCTCCACGCTAAACAACCCCAGTTCCCTCAGCTGCTCTTCGTAACACTTGTGCTCCAGACCCTTCACCAGCTTTGTAGCCCTTCTCTGGACAGACTCCAGCACCTCAATGTCCTCTTGTAGTGAGGGGCCCAAAACTGAACACAGGATTTGAGGTGCGGCCCCATAAGTACTGAGTACGGAGGGATGGTCACATCCCTTGTCCTGCTGGCCACACTATTGCTGTTACAAGCCAGGATGTGATTGACTGCCTTGGCCACTTGGGCACTCTGCTGGCTCATACTCAGCTGGCTGTTGACCAATACCTCCAGCTCCTTTTCCACCATGCAGCTTTCCAGCCGCTCTTTCCCAAGCCTGTAGCGTTGTGTGGGGATTTGTAAGCCTGGTGCAGGACCTGACGCTTGGCCTTGTTGAACCTCATACAGCTGGCCTCAACCCATCGATCCAGCCTGTCCAGATCCCTCTGTAGAGCCTTCCTACCCTTGAGCAGATCAACACTTCTGCCCAACTTGGTGTCATCTACAAACTTACTGAGAGTGCACTCAATCCCCTCATCCAGATGCTTGATAAAGATATTAAACAGAACTGGCCCTGATGCTGAGCCCTGGGGAACACCACTTGTGACCAGCCTGGATTTAACTCCATTCCACACAACTCTTTAGACTTAGCCATCCAGACAGTTTTTTACCCTACAAAGAATGCACCTGTCCAAGCCGTGAGCAGCCGGTTTCTCCAGGAGTATGCAGTGGGAAATGGTGTCAAAGGCTTTACTAAAGTCTAGGCAGATCACATCCACGGCTTTTCCCTCATCCATTAAGTGGGTCATCTTGTCGTAGAAAGACTTCTCTTTGCTGTATGCATGTGTCCAGAAAGAAAAGCATCTCTAACAAATGTAGAAATTGCTTAGCAATATGTAGCTGCCTTTAAATCCAGCAGCATCAGCTGGAAAAATGCATCATTTGCAGAATGATTTTTCTTCTGTTCTCGTAGTCTTAAAGAATAAATGAACATTTTGTTCACAATGTGACTTTTTGAGCAGCTGCTACTAGATTCCCTGTTCTTCTTTTTGATAATTTAAAATATGAAGTGAATGTGGTTCTAGTCTTTCGCCAAAGATTTTTCAGGCAAACTTTCATTGAGGTGCAGGTATGTCGTTGTGAAGAACAGAGGGCATCACTTTGAACTTTTAATTTTAGTTATGACATGGATTGAATCATAGAATCATAGAATGGTTTGAGTTGGAAAGGACCTCAAAGATCATCTAGTTACAACCCCCCTGCCATGGGCAGGGAAACCCTCCACTACACCAGGTTGCCCAAAGCCTCATCCAACCTGGCCTTGAACACTTCCAGGGATGAGGCATCTGCAGCTTCTCTGGGCAACTTGTTCCAGTGCCTCACCACCCTCAGAGTGAAATTTTTTTTTTCTTATATCCAGTCTAAATCTCCCCTCTTTCAGTTTAAAGCCATTGCCCCTTGTCCTATCACTACATGCCCCTGTAAAAAGTCCCTCTCCAGCCTTCCTGTGGGCCCCCTTTAAGTACTGGAAGGCTGCTATAAGATGACCCTGGAGCCTTGTCTTCTCCAGGCTGAACAGCCCCAACTCTCTCAGCCTGCCTTCATAGGAGAGGTGCTCCAGCCCTCGGATCATCTTTGTGGCCTCCTCTGGACTTGCTTCAGCAGCTCCATGTCCTTCAATTGACTGTCCTTCAGATTGACTGTTAGCTAAGTCTGACTGTGACTTTGTTTTACTGACTGGGATCAAGATACTTCACCTTCTTGAGCAGCTTGGGGCAGGATTTTAACAGCCAGCTACTCAGAGCAAATGGCATACAAACCCTGCAATGTTCCGCAACTGAGAGAGATAATCTAGAAATCCAACAAAGTATTCTGTGAGCAGTACAGTTTTAGTTGTAGGTAATCTATATCGAGCATTTCATCTGTTGGGTTTTTTAATATATGTTGTTACAGAAGCATAGTGTCGTTCTTCATCACTGGTCGAGAATTCCATGCAGCAAAAATAAGATGTCTGATTGTCACTGGAGACATTCTTAGTGATAATGCTTGTTGACTTGGTGTAGGCTTTCATTTAAATAGATGTGCAGAACAAACAGCAGAAAATGTCATCTTTCAAAGTAGAGAAAGAGAGTGAAGTAGGGATTCAAATTCTGTTCCTGTGGCCAAGTCCTTTGAATAATGTGCAGTTAGAACTCCAAAGTGATGGTAATTATTTTTTGTGAAGCCAACAGGTGATTAGGATATCATCATAAAGCAGAGGAGAAGTGATGATAGCTGTGAGGAAGGTGAGAACAGTTCGTAGAATAGTCTGTGAAGTGTAACTTGGACACTTTGTAAGGATTGACGTTTGCTGGTTTACTGTGCTCTGGTTTTAGTGCAACAGCCTGACCCAAACCAACCAAAGCCTGAAGGAAATCAAATGAATGTACTGAAGGGTGAACCCTTAGGCGTGGTAACCAACTGGCCGCCTTCCCTGCTGGCTGCCCTGCAGCGCTGGGGAACTACCCAGCCGAAAGCCCCGTGTCTGACTGCATTGGATACAACTGGGAAAGCTATTTATACACTCACCTACGGTAGGTATTGGTGATAACTGTAGGGAAGAATTAGATATTCATCATGGAATTAACAATTTGCTTTACTTAAGAGGGACTAACTATGCTCGTGACAGATACTTTGAGATTGCCTTTCAAATGCAAATTATGAATTTGTATATGAAAAACATTTTAAATAAAGTTAATGAAGGAAAAATGGATAAGCTATTGATTCGTTACAAGCGGCTATCTGTAAATGTCAAATAATTGTGGATTTTTTTTTCTTAAAAGAACACTAAAAGTAGCCTGGTATAAAATAAGAAGAAACAGATGACTAATAACACACTGTTCAGATTCCTAGAGTAGATGTTAAATTTTAGCATCTCCTTCCATATTCTTGTCGAGAAGACTTGTACTTCAGGAGCATATTAAAGATGTTATTGTCAGAAGTAAAACTTGCCTGTATCAATGAACTGTTACAGTAATTGCATTTTTTTTGGAAAATAATTGTGTCCCCCAGGACAGTTAACTGCAGCATTTCATTGCGTAGTGTGTTAGAATGTTAAAATTTCTTGTTTGCGAGTGCAGGTGAAGTATGCTTACAGGAAGGGTAACTGAGCAGCTGCATTAGTTTCATCACTTGGCAGTGGAGCTTTGAGAATTGTTAGAATATCATGTTTAGTTTTACTTTTTTTTAAAAAAAAAAAAAGAAAAAAAATTAATGAGAAGCCAAACTCTAAATTGTACTCGGACTCTGCCAAGTACACGGTGTGGCCAGTTCTATAAAGAACTGTTGATTTGATGTGGTTGTATTGTTTTACTTTTTTTTAATATATTTGGAAACTACACAGAAAAAAGCCTGTTGAAGAAATTTGAGACTGACAAACACAAAATAACTGATAGTTGCTGCATGGTCTCAAAGGATTGAGTGTGGATGTCAGTCCCTAACAAAGACCGTGTGCTAGGAAGCTGAGTTCCAGATGCTGTTTGCCACGGCGTGCTTTGGTTGCTTGCTTTGATTTACCATTTACAGTGGAGGGGTTTTACTGTTGCTCATTTTTTTATAAAGTTTTTTAGCAAAGCTCTTTTTTTTGGATGCTACAAATTAAAAATTGACTTTTATATTATGTCAAATAAGTAGTTAGATTGTAGTCTTTGTATTTAATAGCTTGGAATAATTTATTCTGAATTATTGAGAACTGTGGAGATCGCTGCTGAGCACTGAACTGGCATTCCACAGAGCCGGATATTGTGACATTTATTCCTACCCTTTTGTTTCTTAAATTTCAGTTAATTTTTTTCTAGTTCAGGATTTTTCTTTTTATCCCAAGCAGATTACTTTCTCCCTTAGGAAGGAGTCTTGTTATGTGCCTTTTGGTGTCAACCAGACTACATGTGTGTGTGCACGCATGCACTGAAGCACGGGAAGAACTCAGTAGGTTTGTGAAGTGGGATTGCATTCACAACGGCAGTGTTCACTTTTCCCCAATTACTTGCTCACGTGCCTCTTGACCCTGTTCTAATACTGCCAGCTTACCTGGTGCATGTATAAGGCACTGAGATTTTCCAATTAAATGTTAACATTTTAGTCTTTGTCTTTTAATTTTTGTATTGTCTTTTTTTTTCTAGGCAAGCTGTGGAGTCGAAGCTTGAAGTTAGCGTATACCCTGCTAAATAAGCTAACCACTAAGAACGAACCACTGCTGAAGTCTGGAGACCGGGTAGGCTCCTGTTCGAAGTGATCTCTGTGGATCAGATAGTGAGGAACAGTTTTAGCAAAAAAAAGCCTTCTAATACTATATTATCATAACATTTAGTATTTCTGTTCCTAGTTTAAATATGAACCTGAATGTTGCTGTGAAGATTTTTTTTTCCACAAATTAAAAAGCAGTCCTCCCGCATAAACGATGACAAAAAATATTTCTTGTTCTTTTAATGTATTTTTGTAGGTAGCTCTCGTATTTCCTAATAGCGATCCAGTTATGTTTATGGTGGCATTTTATGGATGTCTCCTGGCAGAACTTATTCCTGTCCCAATAGAAGTTCCACTAACAAGAAAGGTAGGCAAATACATTCAACGTTTTTATGGCTTCATAAGTAAATAAGGGATGGGGGGAATCTAAATCCTGTAGTCTTTATGTGCGACCCCTGAAAGCCTACACTTTTGCAAGTAGTGTGGTGCATCAGCTGAAGTACTAAGTGTGCATTATGTGTTTGGAAGGTGTTTAACATTTAGTTAGGGAAGGGGGGAAATAGCATGAAGCTAATAAATTAGCTATTTTGGGATATGTAACTGTAGAAATTACTTTAATTCATTATTTTTGAAAATATGTATGAAGTTATTTCTTAAAATATAACACAGAAATGCTATCTTTTCAGCTCTCACACTGAGTAATGAGAGCACAGGCAGGTGGACACACACATAGGTATTGGTAGTACGAGCATGATCCCACACACATTGAGATTATTAGGGAAGGTGTGCAATCACAGCTGAAAAGCTACAAGCTCTACTCTTCAGTGCCTCAGAAACAGCATCAGACCAGCTCTCTGTTTTACCAGAACTTATAAACGGCCGTGTTGGGTTGGAGAAGGATGCACAGCCATTGCTTTTGACACTACTTGCTACCATTGCTTGCCAGATCTACTGCCGAATCCATCTTAGTTAGCACTAAGCAAAAACTAAGCCTTTTGAGCATAGACTTCAGTCTCTTGTCTTCCATAAAAGGTCTTATGGGATAGATGTTTGGTTTTTCCTGTGATATAGATTGGCTTAAATTTTCCAAACCTGGAAAAGTTACAGTAAACTATACAAAAGCTTCCTTGTTTGTAAGCTTGCTGTAACACGGTTTCTCTGTAGGATGCTGGCAGCCAGCAGATTGGATTTCTTTTGGGCAGCTGTGGAGTAACGCTGGCTTTAACCACCGATGCCTGTCAGAAAGGCCTTCCTAAAGCTCAGACTGGTGAGGTGGTTACATTCAAAGGTATGTTTTTTAAGCAACTCAAATTTCTTTATAGGATAAAAAGTGGGTATATCCATTGCTGTTATTAGACAGGAACCTTTGAGTTTGCTTGCATGCTTCTAGCTTAAATATAAACAACAACTGCCTTCGTTGTCACGACAGTATTTAGCGCTGCTTCTTCCTGTCAGGGAGGTGATGCTGCAGCTTTTGCTTCCCTTCTGTTGTTATCTCTGTACTGGGGAAAAAAAGCTGGTTTTGGAACTGTAATGGCAGTAACTTTTCTTTTTCTTTGAAGGCTGGCCTCGTCTCATTTGGTTTGTGATTGATGGGAAGCATCTGGCAAAACCAACTAAGGACTGGCATCCACAAGTACGGGATGCCAGTGCTGAGATTGCTTATATTGAGGTGATCCAATATAATATGCCTAATTTACAGTTACCCTGTTGCAGTTTATGTCACAGCATGTTTTCTTCTCTTAATCTCGTGGTGCAATAAAAGAGATGACTATAATATTTAACTGTGTCCTGGTTTCAACTGGGACAGTTCTATTTTTAGTAGCTAGAATAGTGCTGTGTTTTGGATTTAGTATGAGAAGAACATCAATAACACACTGGTGTTTACAGTTGTTGCTAAGATCTTAAGGACTTTTCAGCTTCTCATATTTTGCCAGGTGCCACAACAAGCTGGGGGGAAGCACAGCCGGAGCAAAGGACCTGCCACTCCTGGCTTTATGATTTGAGCTTAGATTAGGGTTGAGGCAACGTCATACCCAGTACATAGATGAGAGTTAGCCGGGAAGTTTCTCTCTCGCCCACTTGGGATCTCTTTCTCTCCCTTCAGATCTCTCTTTGGGGCTCTTGCTCTTTTAGGATGGCAGTTTCAGGACTTGAACAAAAATGTTTCCCTCAAGGTTGCCAGGTGAACTGTCATTTGAGTGGTTGTGCTGAGTCAGATTGAAGATTGGGGATAATTGGCATTTTTGCATCCTGGGGGCAATTTGTTTAATTGGATTAGAGAAACAGTCACATTTCTTATTATATTAGTGTATTCTCTCAACAGAAATGTGTCTTTTATGCTAGCTTTTTTAATATTTTTTTTTTAAAGTTCACTTCATTTTTGTAGTAAAATATCCTTTCAGTTCACTACTGTAAATCTTCTAGCTTTTGTTGTTAAACTAATGCTTGTGTAAACTTTCTCTTTTTCAGTACAAAACAAGTAAAGAGGGCAGCACAGTGGGCATTACTATATCTCACGCTTCCATGCTGGCACACTGTCATGCATTGACTCAGGCATGTGGTTATTCAGAAGGTAAGCAGGATAGGTACAACTTCAAAATGATACTCATAGCTTTGAATGTTCAGACAATTTATGTTGCAAAATCACGTTTACTGTCTTAAAAGTACTTTAGATAAGCTGTTGTAGCTTTAACTGCAAAGGGAAAGACAAAATTCCTCATTCATAATTGGTGTGATATGTGAAGGAAAGTAAGAAGCCACTTGTGAAAGTATAATTAATGTGTATTAGATTTTTTTTAACCTAAGATCCTTATTAATTTTATTAAAGGGTTTGGGTTTTTCAGTCTTCATAAATGTTTTAGTCAGTGGTAAGAGCTAAACTGATTTTTCATCCTTCTGGAAACAGCTTTGCTACAAATCTGTTTTACCCTCCCTAATGCGTTTTGAACGCACTGGCCACTCTATGAAGTCATAAGGCAGCCGGTTTGAGATGGCCACATGCAGAGTCAGAGGAGCCCTTAGAGCAGAAATTGAGAGAGAGTTCTTAGACTGAGCCTAGAGGCCATTATGTTTAGCTTGGATCTCTTCGAAGAGCTTTGGATGCTGCCCGTTCCAGTTGTAGCTGCTCTAACAGTGCAGACTGGTGTGCCATGTGGACGCACTGGTGTCAGTTATGCAGCTTCTTATCTCTCAGGAGAAGGAGTTGCAGTTATTGACCAAAAAGAAGGCCCTTTGAAGTCTTGACTTGAAACCCAGTAATGACTAAGTGAAATGTTATATGCATCATAGTCCTTACAACTCTTCTACTTCGTGATTCCTAGGAATGTGACACTTGACCTTTGAAAGAAAGGCTTGATCAAGAAAGTCTGAGAGTTAACATATTAAAAAACACCCCAACTTGCTTGCCTTTACTGCTCTTGTACCTTTGATGACTCTGCCTGCCTAAATCTCAAAGTTCAAAGTCCTAGTGCAAGTTTTTTGGCCCAGTTAAGTGAACTACGTCTGTGATTCTAGATAGCTCATTTGAGGGCATGAGCAGATTGCTAATAGTTGCTAACCGTCCTCTTTTGCACTTTTTTTTCCTCCTGTCCTGTTTTCAGCAATTGGCTTATCCTTGTAGTCCTCCAAAGTCCATACAAGTAGTACGATAGGGTAAAAGAGATTTTCACAGTCAGATATCTGTACTTTTTTTAGTTATCATCTAAGACCCTCTCCCGTTTTCATATCGGAACACTGTTCCATCACAGCTGCCAACTAAAAGAACTGCGCTGGGAGTGCGAACGGTGCACCCAGCTTGTAGGTAAAGGATTGCACAGCGATTCCTGAATCCTGAAAGGATGATGGCAACCAGTTATGGATCAATGGGGTCTACATATCTTAATTTTCAGATGAATATGGGGTAGTGTTGCTAGCTGTTAACCTTTCAGCCCTTCACAGAGGATACTGAATTCTCTTGTCCTCTTGTATGTTCATTTTTCAAATTTCTATTGGCACGTGCTAGAGATGCTGTCACAAGATATTCTGGTTTCGCTGGGATAGAATCATAGAATCAGATTTCTGTTCAGAAAAGCTACATTTCTGAAGTAAGCTGCATTTTTAAGAAGACTGCAGCACCTGATTCAGGGAGAATAAAGCTGATAAGACACTTTGTTTTAATTTGTAGCCAGCTGTGGTATACAGGCATCTATAGTGATCAAGGACTTTTCGGTTTTGCTAACGACCCAGATATCCAAGAACCTGGGGGGAGCGTGGCCAGGGCAATTGACGGTTAAATTGGCAGTTGGGTATTCCATACCTTGCAACATCATGCTCACTGTAGATTGGAAAGTTTGTTGGGCACGGTCTTTCTCAATGATTGCCATCCCTGGAGGGTCTCACCTGTCATTCTGCTCCCGAGGCCTGCACTCTTCTGGGATTGCAGTTTGGGGATTTTCCTGCTCTGGGATGGTGAGCAATTACACCATGCATTATTTGTCTGTATACATTATTATCATTATTATTTTCCATTTTATTTCATTTCAATTATTAAATAATTTTTATCTCAACTCATGGGTCTTCCTTTCTTTTCCTGACTCCTCAAATGGGGAGGGGTCATTGGGTAACAGAACAGCTGGCTAGTGTTTAGCCCCGGATATGAGCTAAATGTAGACACAAGGTTTGTGTTCTGTATGGACCATACCCAGTATAAAGCTTTGCCTTCTGTTTTGTGTGTACCTTCTTGCAGCTTCACAATTTTGGCCACAGTAGTTCCTATTTTCAGAAAGGAAGGGATCTTCCTCTTAGTTAAGCATGTCATACAAAACAACATCTCCCTAGGGATTTGGATAAAGTGAGAGATTTACTTGTTTTCAGTCATTCTCTCAAAAAATATCAAAGAACTGCACCTGGCTTTGACCATATGCAGAGTTCATCTGTGCCACCATTAACCAAAAACTTTTTCCTTTGAAATCTATTTGCTGGAAGAATCTCGTGATTTGACTGGTTTTTATCCCATAATACGGTAGTATGTGCTAAAGTATCTTGGGACACACAGAATCGTAGAATGGCTGAGGTTGGAAGGGACCTCTGGAGGTCATCTGGTCCAATACCTCAGCTCAAGCAGGGCCACCCAGAGCCAGTCCCCCAGGACCATGTCCAGACAGCTTTCAGTATCTCTGAGGATGGAAACTCCACTATCTGGGCAACTTTTGCCACTGCTCGGTCACCCCTGCATAAAGTTTTTCCAAATGCACCAATTCCCAGTTCGTCTTTGGCCCTTTACTGGACTCACTTCCGTAGCTTCATCTCTCTTTTCTACTTCAGCCAGTTTTCAGTCCTCCTCCCTGTCTGCTCATCGAGCCCATACTTCTTCAGTTTTTCTATGAGGATCATACAGAGTCTGTCATAAGATGCTGTGAAACTGCTGACTGCTTTCTCCAGCAGCTCCAGTTCCATGAAGGTTGAAAAGAATTGAGAGTATGTAAGATTTGCATTTCCTTATGTACGGACTATGTGTCTCAGTGATTGGAGCTCTCAGTCACTCAGAGAATGATATGTGGCTGACTTACTGAAGTATTTTATTTACTGGGACATAGCTGTGTACATTCTGAAAACTTAAACACCTCGAAGAATAATTTCTTGTGCGTGCAGCCATCCTACATCAGTGATAAGCAAGTTTGCCTGATCAATATAAGATGTCCATCTAAAATCAGGTTTAATCTTTGATTTCAGATCTTTGATTCTATTTTTTTAAATCACATAAAGTGTTCAGATTTCTCAGAGAAGACGTTGAAGAGCGTTTAGTACAGCCATGATAATATTTCTCACTAAATTTAGTTCTTTCAAATATAGCTGAACTTTTTCAGTTCAGCTGCAAAAGTTTGCATCAAAATTAAAGTTTGTCTGCGTAGTTCATTGGCAAATGTAACAAACACATGGAAGTGGTATTGTAATGAAAACAGAGTCTTAAATACCATGTAATAATCTAGTCTATAATAATAATTTGAAGGTCATCGTTGTAAGTAAAATAAGACACTTTAAGCTTAAGCAGCCTGTTTGTTATAGACAAGAAGGCATAGCAACATGGCTTGGATTTCTTAGTGGTGTTGGAAGCTTCATAGTTGCTTTAGCAAATATTTTGAGTTCTTAAATATTCTCATAAATATGCTTCTTAAGTCTGATAGTTTTGCCTTCACTTTCAGCTGAAACATTAACAAATGTCTTGGATTTCAAAAGAGATGCAGGCCTTTGGCATGGTGTATTAACAGTGAGTATTTGAATGAATGAAATAGAACTGCAGCAAATTGCTTCTCTCAGGGGTAGAGGATTGGTTATCAGAATGAGGTCATAAATTCTCTCAAACGATTTGTATTTCAATACTTATCTTTTCCAGGATAAAGTGTTACTTTTTCAGTAACAGACTGCACAGACATAGCTTATGTTTTTACTGACTATACACATAGTTTTCACTAGCAGTTAAATTTAAGAGTTGTGCTGTAGCTGTGATGGTTTGGTTTTGTTTTTTAAGTATCGGTACATGCTGTGTATTCTTTGAGCCATTTAAAGTTTATTTTTTCAACATTTTTCTCATAGAGTGTTATGAACAGGATGCATGTCATCAGTATTCCCTATGCATTAATGAAGGTTAATCCTCTTTCCTGGATACAGAAAGTCTGCTCGTACAAAGGTAACCTTAAAGTATTTTTACTAAACCCATCTCTTTTTGGATGATTTAAAAGAAAAAAAAAAATTATTTGTATAAAATATCTGCTCTAGCTGAAGGCACTGCTGTTTTGTTCAGCTGAACTTCTTTGCCACAGCTTTAGCAACTGGGTACTTCATTTCAGTATTGTATGTACTGATAGATTCATTGATGAGAGGCGTTGATGGCTTCTTCTATTGGATCTGTTTAAAGAAACTGTTTGTCATCTCAGTATTTGAATTTATAGTAAACACTTAAATTCTGTAATCAAGTCCATCTGGAGACAGATGTGAGTATACATGTGTCATAGTTAAATATTTGGCATTTGTATTTGTTTTCTAGGTTTGTAATTTGTTCCATGGATTTACATAAATGTACAGAAATATTTATATAATTTTATAATTTGTCTTTATTTTGTTCTACACACACACCATAATTATTTTTTTATTTTCAGCCCATGTAGCGGTAGTAAAATCACGTGATATGCACTGGTCACTTTTGGCTCAGAGGGATCAGAGAGATGTCAGTCTGAGCTCTTTACGAATGTTAATAGTGGCAGATGGAGCTAATCCATGTGAGTATGGGTGCATTTTCTGAGTGTCAGTCCAAGGTGAACTAAAGCACACTAAATCACAGGACTCTGGGTCTGCACTGTAGGAGCTCAGCAGCACTGGCTATCGTTCATCTTCAGCAGAACAGACACAGCAGCAGTATTTCTTTGCCAAGGACACTGGAGCAAAACTTGCATAGAAAATGTTCTGAAGGATCTATTCTTTATATAAAGAATAGTTGGCAATGTAATTTGAAAGAGATTTTTTAAATTTTAAGTAAATCATAACGCCAGTTTCAAAGTAGTTGCTCATGTATTGCATGTAGACATAAAATCTTTGAGTTGCAGTGTGTCTGATTCTGTACGTGCCCCTAGGACTTATCTCAGTCATGTGCAAGGACATAAAAATGGGAGCAGCCACAGCCTTAACTCAAAACCATGACAACTGTTAACTAGAGTATGTGATAGGTTCTTGCCTTTTTCTGTTAGTCGTATGATGGTGGTTTACAGTAATTCGAGAAAGCAACTGGGAGGCTTTTTTTGCAAAAGGCAAGAATATACCTTAGTTGCTTAATTTTGCTGTTCTCATACACCAGAAAATCAAAAGTATTTCAAATTCCTTGGGGTTGCATGATGAGAGGTCAACAAGTCGTGATGGTGGAAGATGAAAGCTTGAAATGGTCTTGCTAAGACTATATTTCTTGTAACCACTGCTTCAGAGCTTATGCTTAGAAAGTTAGGCAGTTTGTTCTATAGTAAAATACTATTCGTATGCTAGGGATGCCACTGCTTTTTCATTGCTGTCTGCATTTCTTAGCTATATTTAGCTGCATAAATTCATTTTTTAACTTTATCTTCGTCAGTGCTGTGCTCTTATATGAATTGACATGGAATTATACCTAGGATGTAGTACAATCAGTGAAGTTTGCTGGTTTGAGATACGTGCTGCAATTCCACAGCTGTAAAATACAAAGCTTTAGGTCATGAGATATCCTCTTGCATTTTGGGCTGAGTAGGTAGAGTTCTGAACTGAAGTGAAGATATGTCAGAAGCATTTAATGTTAATTTCCAAATGCTTTGGTTCTGACTTGCGTAAGAAACACTCATATAGGAGCTATATAGGAAGCTGACAGATACAGTTACACTTAGTGACAAAGTATTCTGATCACTGGAGGACTTTCCATTATGTTTCTCACTGCCAGAGAGAGTATGCAGTTGTGAATTTCATTTGGTGTATTAGTTGTTAACCACTGGGATTTTTTTCTCCAAATCTAACGTCTAATAATAGGCTGGTGTGTCTTTTAAACAGTTTGAAAGTATATTGATTTTGTGCATGGATGCAGCCATATTTGTATAGCTGAGCTGAGAGTAAGCATGGGCATTTGAAATCCTGCAGCTCAAGCTTTCCTGCCCATGGCAAAGTTTTTCCAGTTGTGTGATTGTTCTTTTTCAGGGTCAATATCTTCCTGTGATGCATTCCTGAATGTATTTCAATCCAGAGGTTTGAGACCAGAAGTAATCTGTCCCTGTGCTAGTTCCTCAGAGGCACTGACTGTTGCTATTCGCAGGTAATTCTCTTTTCTGAGAAGTGAACTGAAGCATTTATTGACTATCAAGATGTATCTGATGTTAAAACCGTAGTCAGAAAAGACTATTACCCACATAAAGCTGCCCAAAGACCTAGACAGAGGAAGTCTGAGGCTCACAGGTATCTTCTTCACTGAAGGATGGAAGATTTTTGTTTGTTTTCTTTAAAAAGTTTAATATTTTTTAAAAGTAGTCAGCCATATGGGTTTGGTTTTTGTACTGCTTGGGAAAGCAAGGTCTCATCCTCACTGATGTTGCTGGAGAACCTTTATAAAATGCCTCAAAAATCAATTGCTTACGTACTATGTCTTGTAAGCAGGAGGCTGAAGGAAGAAAAAATATTTGTAACTGGCCTGAAAAATACCATTAAATTTCTGGAGATAGCAAAGGATGCTCTGAAAAAAGGAAATACTTAGATTTTGAGTAGACATATGGATGGCATATACTGGAATTTTTTGGCAGAGTTTGATCAAAATATGCTTTTTTGGAAAATCAATTCCAAGAAAACTTGAAACAAAAAATTTTGAGATTTTGGAGAGTACTTTCTCTGGTGGGAGAACTGACATTTCCCAACTTAAAAAAAAATAAAGAGTATTTTTTACAACAGCACCTGGAATCTTTTGTTCTATTCCATTCTGAAAGTTGAACATTTACACAAATGGGAATTGTTGGTCCTCAGTCAATTCTGCTGAATAAGAAGTGTCTCCACAAGAAGAAGCCCTCCAAACACTTTCTAATTTTTACTGGTCTTTAGAAAATTTAGCCTTCTAATGCTGATTCTTGACACTTGTTTGCCCATAATAGAACTACATCCTCTCTGTAACATTTTAGAGTGCGAGGAAGCTACGTGATGTTTTGTTCTAGCTCTTTTTTTGCCTAGTTAGAATGTATTACCAGTCTTGAACTCTTGTTTGTTTAAAATGAGAAACCATAATTTTTCATAACCTTAACAAGCCTGAGAGACTTGCACGGTGTTTTTTATGACTGATGACTGTATTGCCATTGGTCTGTTGATTCATATCTGATTTGACTTTATGTTTTTCAGACCTCCAGAACTGGGTGGGCCTCCTCCCGGAAAAGCAGTGTTATCTATGAATTGCCTGAGTTTCGGTGTGATAAGAGTGGATACAGAAGAGAAGTTGTCGGTGTTAACTGTACAGGATGTTGGTCAGATTATGCCTGGAGGTAGGAAGGCATTTCATGTACGTTTAAACATGCTCCACATGAGTTATCTTTACTGTCATACTTGTGCTGATGAATTAAGTGTCCAGTGATGAATACCTTCAAGGTAGTATGACTTGTATTTTGACGCATTACCTAAACACATGACAACATTGTTCAGTGTTTTCAGTAGAGATTAATCAATGGTAAATTTGAAGGACCACAGATTTTGGTATGGGCAGGTGCTTTTGGCTGGTCTGTGAGTTGTGTTAATGTTCAATCGTTAGCATTAGTGCTGACTGACATACAGCTATGTAATAATAAATACAGCAGAACAATAAAATATAAAGCATAGTAAAAAATACTGTCTTTCATCCAGGATGATAGTCCATGTGTTAGAATAGAATAAAATAGAATGGAATATTTCCGTTGGAAGGGACTTAAAATGATCATGTATTCCAACTGCCTGACTTCTTCAGGGCTGATCAAAAATTAAAGCATGTTATTAAGGGCATTGTCCAAATGCCTTTCAAACACTGGCAGGCTTGGGGCATTGACCACCTCTCTAGGAAGCCTGTTCCAGTGTTTGACCACCCTCTTGGTAAAGAAGTGTTTCCTAATGTCCAGCGTAAACGTCCCCTGGTGCGGCTTTGAACCATTTCCACGCATCCTGTCCTTGGATCCCAGGGAAAGGAGATCAGCGCCTGCCTTTCTACATCCCCTTCTCAGGAAGCTGTAAAGAGCAATGAGGTTGCCCCTCAGCCTCCTTTTCTCCAAACTAGACAAACCCAAAGTCCTCAGTCGCTCCTCATAGGACATGCCTTCCAGCCCTGTAACCAGCTTTATTGCCCTCCTCTGGAGGTATTCACGTACCTGGGATCAGAGAGACATGCTGGTATATAGTCTCTTTAAGAACAACAGGAGAGGAGCAGACAGTACAGGTCACATAGTAGTGAGTGTCTGCTATAGATTGCCTGACCAATCGTGGAATGGTTTGGTTTGCAAGGGACCTCAAAGATCATCTCGTTCTAACCCCCCTGCCATGGGCAGTGACACCCTCCACTACACCAGGTTGCTCAAAGCCCCATGCAGCTTGGCCTTGAACACTTCCAGGGACGAGGAAGAACAAGTGCATGAGGCCTGCAAACAGCTAGAAGCAGCCTTATGTTTGTAGGCCCTGGTCCTCATGGGGGACTTCAACCACATTGATGTGTGCTGGAGTGACAACATGACAGAGCATAAGCAAGCCACGAGATTCCTGGAGAGCATCAGTGACATTTCCTGACCCAAGTGAGAGGAACCAATGACGAGAGGATCTTTACTGATGTCCTGGTTTTAGCTGGGAGAGAGTTAGCTCTTCTTTTTAACAGCTAGAAGAGCTCCGTGTTTTGGTTTTACTCAGAGGCTCGCTCTGAGAAGAATGTTGATAGCAAGCTGATGTTTGTAGTTGGAAGTGAAACTCCAAGGACTTTTCAGTGTGCCATGTCCTGGCCGGAGTGCAGAAGCACGGTGGGATAAGGGGGGAGCATAGCCAGGACAAGGGGGACACGATTCCCCTTGTGATTTGTGGTGGAACTTAAGATTGAGGGCCAAAGTGGCCAATTAGTATTCCATATCTTGCAGTGTTATGCCCAGTATGAAAGTGAGGGACAGCCGGACAGAAGGGCTTTTGCGCTTCGGCTCTTTCGCCATTTTTGCTCTTTTGCACTTGCTGCGCTTTTGCTCTATTGCCTTTTTTCCTCTCTCTTCCAGTACTCCCACTCTCGGAGTACTCTCTCTCTCTCTCTGCCCCTCTCTATTTTGGGGCCTGGCGTTCGTCCGGGATTGCAGCTTCGGGACGAGACGGGCTGCAGATAAGAGGGGGTGGTGAGCATCTACACTGTGTATTAAACCATCTGTATTAAATTGTTCTCATCTCAACCCACAGGTTTCCCGTTTCTCCTTTAATTCTCTCCCTCATCCCTGGGGCCGGGGGAGGGTAAGTGGGCGACTGTGTAGGGGTTGGTTGCCGGAGCGGCCTAACCCACGACAGCTGAACCTCATGCTCACAAATGAGGAGCCACTTATTGGAGATGGGAAGGTTGAAGGCTACAGTGACCATGAGATAGCAGAGTTCAAGATCTAGAAAGCCTACTGTATCCTGGGCTGCATCAAAAGAAGTGTGGCCAGCAAGTTGAGGGAGGTGATTCTGCCCCTCTGCTCTGCTCTCATGAGATCCCACCCGGAATACTGCATTCAGCTCTGGTGTCCCCAACACAAGAAGGACATGGAGCTGCTGGAGCAAGTCCAGAGGAGGGCCATGAAGATGATCGAGGGCTGAAGCACCTCTCCTGTGAAGGCAGGCTGAGAGAGTTGGGGCTGTTCAGCCTGGAGAAGACAAGGCTCCAGGGTCATCTTATAGCAGCCTTCCAGTACTTAAAGGGGGCCTACAGGAAAGCTGGAGAGGGACTTTTTACAAGAGCATGTAGTGATAGGACATGGGGCAATGGCTTTAAACTGAAAGAGGGGAGATTTTGATTAGATAGAAGGAAGAAATTTTTCACTCTGAGGGTGGTGAGGCACTGGAACAAGTTGCCCAGAGAAGCTGCAGATGCCCCATCCCTGGAAGTGTTCAAGGCCAGGTTGGATGAGGCTTTGGGCAACCTGGTGTAGTGGAGCGTGTCCCTGCCCATGGCAGGGGAGTTGGAACTACATGATTTTTGAGGTCCCTTCCAACCCAAACCATTCTATGATTCTATGACAGAGCAGGACAAAAGCAAGATCACAACACTGCACTTCAGGAGAGCAGGCTTCAGCCTCTTCAGGGAACTGCCTTGTAGAGTGCCAGGGGATAAGGCCTTGGCAGGGAGAGGGGCCCAAGAAAGCTGGTTAATATTCAACGATCGCCTCCTCCAAGGTCAAGAGCAGTCCATCCCAAAGAACTGGAAGTCAGGAAAAAAATGCCAGGAGTCCTGTATGGATGAACAAGGATCTCATGGCCGAAATCATACATAATAAGGAAGTATACAGAAGGTAGAAGCAGGGGCGTAACCTGAAAGGAGCAGAGACACTATCTGAGTATGCAGAGGTGGGGCAAGGGAAGCCAAAGCCCAGCTGGAATTGATTTGAGAGGGATTTTAAAGGCAACAAGAAGGGCTTCTATAAATACATAGGTGACAAAAGGAAGACCAGGAAAAATGTGGGCCTGGTACTGAATGAGGCAGAGGACATGGAAAAGGCGGAGATACTGAATGCCTTCTTCACCTCAGTCTTTACCATCCAGGCTGGCTTTCAGAAATCACAGGCCTTGGAGACCCAGGGCAAAGTCTGGAACAAGGAAAACATACCCTTGGTAGAAGAGATGAAGTTAAGGAATACTTAAGCAAACCGCATGTGCACAGATCCATGGACCCTGATTGGATTCACCTATGAGTACTGAGAGCGCTGATTGCTGTCATTGTGAGGCCACTCTCAACAATCTTTCAATGACAATGGCGATGGGGAGAAGTTCCTGAGGACTCAAGGAAAGCAGATGTCACTTCTGTCTTTAGGAAGGTCAAGAAGGAGAACCCAGGGAACTGCAGGCTGGTCAGCCTCACCTCAAACCCTGCAAAGGTGATGGAACAACTAATTCTGAAAACCATTTTCTCAGGTACATGGAGAACAAGAAAGTAATCAGGAGTAATCAGCATGGATTAACCAAGGAGAAGTCATGCTTGACCAATCTGATCACCACCTATGATGAAGTGACTGACTTGGAAGATGAGGGAAGAGCAGTGGATATTGTCTACCTTGACTTTTGTCAGGTTTTGGACACTGTCTTCTGTTAGATCCTCATAGAAAAGCTGAAGAAGTATGGGCTTGATGAGCAGACAGGGAGGAGGACTGAAAACTGGCTGAAGGACCAGGCCCAGAGAGTGGTGACCGACAGCACGAAGTCTGGCTGGAGGCCAGTAACTGGCTGTGCAGGCTGGGACTCAGTACTGGCTCCAATTCTCTTCAGCATCTTCATTCATGATCTGGTGGAGTTCAAGATCCACGGGACGGCAAGGAAACTATACAGCAAGCTCTGTGCGCTAGACTTCAAGAAGGCGGACTTCGGCCTCTTCAAGGACCTGATGGGCAAAGTACCGTGGGAGGCGGCCCTAGAGGGACGAGGGGCCCAGGAAAGTTGGTCCACATTCAAGGAGCACCTCCTCCAAGCTCAGCAGAGGTGCATCCCGATGAAGAACAAGTCGGGCAAAAAGACCAGGAAGCCCACGTGGATGAGCAAGGAGCTCCCGGACCAACTGAAAATGAAGAGGATAGCCTATAGAGGGTGGAAGCGGAGACAGATAGCCTGGAAGGAATACAGAGAAGCTGTACGAGTGACTAGGGATCAGGTGAGGAAGGCTAAAGCCCTGAAGGAATTGAATTTGGCAAGGGATATAAAAAGCAATAAGAAATGCTTCTATAGGTATGTAGGGGACAAAAGGACGTCCAAGGAGAATGTAGGCCCCCTCCGGAAGGACACTGGTGCTCTGGTTACCCGGGACATAGAGAAGGCTGAGTTACTCAATGACTTTTTTGCCTCAGTCTTCACTGATAAAGCCTCTTGTCTTACCACCCAAGCTGTGGAAAGAACTAGCAGGGACTGTGAGGATGAACCACCGCCCACTGTACTTGAAGAGCAGGTTCGGGAACATCTGAGGAACTTGAAGGTGCACAAGTCCATGGGGCCTGATGAGATCCATCCGCGGGTCCTGAAGGAACTGGCGGATGAAGTTGCCAAGCCACTGGCCATTGTATTTGTCTGGCGAGGTCCCCAATGACTGGAAGAGAGGGAACATAACCCCCATATTTAAAAAGGGGAACAAGGAGGACCCGGGCAACTACAGGCCGGTCAGCCTCACCTCTGTGCCTGGCAAGGTCATGGAGCAGATTCTCCTGGGAACCATGCTAAGGCACATGGAGAGCAAGGAGGTGGTGGGTGACAGCCAACATGGCTTCACCAAAGGCAGATCGTGCTTGACCAACTTGGTGGCCTTTTATGATGGGGTAACAGCATCGGTGGACAAGGGTCGACCAACGGATATCATCTACCTGGACTTGTGCAAAGCTTTTGACACTGTCCTGCACAACATTCTTCTCTCTAAACTAGAGAGGCATGGGTTTGATGGATGGACCACTCGGTGGATAAGGAATTGGCTCAATGGCCACACTCAGAGAGTGGTGGTCAACGGCTCGATGTCCAAGTGGAGACCGGTCACGAGTGGCGTCCCTTAGGGGTCCATGTTGGACCTGGCCCTCTTCAACATCTTTGTCGGTGGCGTGGACAGTGGCATGGAGTGCACCCTCAGCAAGTTCACCAATGACAGCAAGCTGTGTGGTGCCGTCGACACACTGGAAGGGAGGGATGCCATCCAGAGGGACCTCAACAGGCTGGAGAGGTGGGCCCATGCCAGCCTCATGAAGTTCAACCAGGCCAAATGCAAGGTCCTACATCTGGGTCGTGGCAATCCCAGGCACAAATACAGACTGGGTGGAGAATGGATCGAGAGCAACCCTGAGGAGAAGGACTTGGGAGTACTGGTGGACGAGAAGCTCAATATGAGCTGGCAATGTGCTCTTGCGGCCCAGAAGGCCAACCGCATCCTGGGCTGCATCAAGAGGAGCGTGGCCAGCAGGTCAAGGGAGGTGATTCTCCCCCTCTACTCTGCCCTCGTGAGACCTCACCTGGAGTATTGTGTCCAGTTCTGGAGCCCCCAACATAAGAAGGACATGGACCAGTTGGAGAGGGTCCAGAGGAGGGCCACGAAGATGATAAGAGGGCTGGAACACCTTTCGTATGAGGACAGACTGAAAGAGTTGGGGCTGTTCAGCCTGGAGCTGAAGAGGAGGCTCCGGGGTGACCTTATAGCGGTCTTCCAGTACCTCAAGGGGGCCTACAAGAAAGATGGGGAGAGGCTGTTCAGGAGGGCCTGTTGTGATAGGACAAGGAGTAATGGTTTTAAAATAGAGGGAGGTAGATTCAGATTGGATATTAGGAAAAAATTTTTTACCATGAGAGTTGTAGAACACTGGAACAGGTTGCCCAGAGAGGTGGTGGATGCTCCATCCCTGGAGACGTTCAAGGCCCGGTTGGACGAGGCCCTGAGCGCCCTGATCTAGTTGGAGATATCTCTGTTCCTTGCAGGGGGGTTGGACTGGATGACCTTTGAAGGTCCCTTCCAGCCCTAACCATTCTATGATTCTATGGATGACAAGGCAGAGTGTACCCTCAGCAAATATGCAGATGATGCAAAGCTTCAGGAATGGCTGATCCCAGTGGGTTCTGCACCATCCAGAGGGACCTCGACAGGCTGAGGAATGGTCTGACAGGGGCCTCGTGAAGTTCAACAAGGAGAAATAAGAAGCCCTGCTCTGGGGAGGAACAGCTCCATGTACCACGACATGCTGGGAGCCAACTGTCTAGAGAGCAGCTTTGCAGAAAGGACCCTGGGGTTCATGGTGGCTACCAAGCTGAACACAAGTCAGCCATGTGCCCTCGTGGCAAAGGCGGCTGATGGTGCACTGGCTGCATTAGGAGATGTGTTGTCAGCAGGTGAATGGAGGTGATGGTTCTTCCCTGCACAGCACTGTTAAGGCCACAGCTGCAGCGGTGTGTCCTTTTCTGGGTCCCTAGTAGAAGAGAGAGATGGAGCTACTGAAGTGAGTCCAGTGAAGGGCCAAAGATGATCTGGGAATTGGAGCATTTGGAAAAACTTTATGCAGGGGTGACCGAGCAGTGGCAAAAGTTGCCCAGATAGTGGAGTTTCTATCCTCAGAGATACTGAAAGCTGTCTGGACATGGTCCTGGGGGACTGGCTCTTGCTGGCCCTGCTTGAGCTGAGGCATTGGACCAGATGACCTCCAGAGGTCCCTTCCAACCTCAGCCATTCTGGGAGTCCCAGACTCTGCATATCCCAGCAAACTAGTCAGTCCAGGATCAACCTCAGTTTCTTAACAACATGTTTGCAACACTGTGCTTCCTAAAGTAGGTAGATACAGGCATTGTTCCCCAGCCCATTAAGCAGATTGTAGCAAGGAGAAGGAGACTGTCTCTTCCCTGTTGCTCTCTTTTGAGGCTAGGTTGCTGAGTCATGCATTATTTGAAGAGGAGAGCACTCTGAAGAGTCTTAATAAAATTAGGGTGCCAAACCAGACCTAAGACTGTGGACCATGACTGGGATCTGTGTCCTGAAACACCACATAGTGTCCGAGAAGTGAAGATTGCAACATCGAGGTTGGTAGCGTAACATTGCCTTGGAGAGGATGAGATACAGATTTTTTGGAGTTCTCCTTACTCCTTCAAATTAACTGTGTTAGTGACCAAAGAACCTGTATCGTCCTGATCATGCCCTTGGCACCTGTGGCTTTGGTATTCTTGGTCCTGTTACAAACCTCATGCCTTTCTGAGCTGTGATTCCAAAGCCCTACTCTCTGTAGGGCATTTGCTCAAGGTAAAGATGAAGGGAAAAGCCATCTTGTGCTATTTCAGCAACCACCTCTTCCCACTACATCAAGGCCCTCATTATGACTAAGAGGATGAAGGCATCTTACCAGTCTGCTGATTTCGGCCATCGTGTAGCAAGTGGCACTGATCTTGTTTTATTTTTCTCATTACTTCCAGAAACACTTTGTAACCAATAAGGTTGGTAGTTCAGTTATTCTTACTGAACTTAAATTTATATCTAGAGCTACCAATAAAAGACTGAGCAGAAGCCTACTAGGAGAGGAGCGCTGCTGGATCTTATTCTCACTAATATGGAGGATCTGGTTGAAGCACTGAAGGTCGAGGGTAGCCTTGGTTGTAGTGTCCATGAAATGGTGGAGTTCAGGATCCCATGTGGCAGGAGGAGAATACCTAACAGAACTAGAACCCTGGACTTCAGTAGGGCCAACTTTGATCTTTTCAAACAACTGCTAGGAGAAATCCCATGGGACAGAGTACTGGAAGGTAAAGGGGCCCAAGATAGTTGGTCAGCCTTCAAGGACCTCTTCCGAGCTCAAGACCGGTGCATCCCAACAGGTAGGAAGTCAAGAAAGGGTACCAAGAGACCTGCATGGTTAAATGGGGAACTGTTGGGCAAACTTAAGTGAAAAAAGAGAGTGTACAGATCATGGAAGGAGGGGCAGGCCACTTGGGAGGAATATAGGTCTGCTGTCAGAGGATGCAGGGAGGCAACTAGGAAAGCTAAGACCTCCTTGGAATTAATCAAGAAAGGTGAAGGACAACAGAAAGGGCTTCTTCAAATAGATTGCAGAGAAAACTAACACTAGAGGCAATGTAGGCCCACTGGTGAATGAGGAGGGTGCCCTGGTGACAGAGGATAAGAAGAAGGCAGAGTTACTGAACGCCTTCTTTGCCTCAGTCTATACTGCTGGAGGCTATCCTGATGAGCCCCGGAACCCTGAGGCTCCTGAGGAAGTCAGGATAGAGGAGGAGTCTACCCTGGTTGGTGAGGACTTGGTTAGGGACCAGTTAAGCAACCTAGCCATCCATAAGTCCATGGGTCCTGATGGGATGCACCCGCGAGTGCTGAGGGAGCTGGCGGATGTCATTGTCAGGCCACTCGCCATCATCTTTGCTAAATCATGGGGAACGGGAGAGGTGCCTGAGGACTGGAAGAAAGCAAATGTCACTCCGGTCTTCAAAAAGGACAAGAAGGAAGACCCAGGTAACTATAGACTGGTCAGCCTCACCTCCATTCCTGGAAAGATAATGGAACAACTTATCCTTGGTGCTGTCTCCAGGCATATCAAGGATAAGAGGGTCATTAGGGGCAGTCAACATGACTTCACTAAGGGTAAGTCGTGCTTGACAAACCTGATAGCCTTTTATGAGGACATCACCCAGTGGGTGGATGGTGGTAGAGCAGTGGATGTGGTCTATCTTGACTTCAGTAAAGCATTTGACACAGTCTCCCACGGCATCCTCACAGCTAAACTGAGGAAGTGTGATCTGGATGGTCGGATAGTGAGGTGGATTGTGAACTGGCTGAAGAATAGAAGCCAGAGATTAGTGGTCAATGGGACAGAGTCCGGTTGGAGGCCTGTATCCAGTGGAGTCCCTCAAGGGTCCGTACTGGGACCTGTATTGTTTAACATATTCATCGATGATTTGGATGAGGAGATAGAGTACACGGTCAGCAAGTTTGCTGATGACACTAAACTGAGAGGAGTGGCTGACACACCTGAGGGCTGTGCTGCCATTCAGAGAGACCTGGACAGGCTGGAGAGTTGGGCGGGGAGAAATTTAATGAAATACAACAAGGGCAAGTGTAGAGTCTTGCATCTGGGTAAGAACAACCCCATGTACCAGTACAAGTTGGGGACTGAATTGTTGGGGAGCAGCACAGAGGAAAGGGACCTGGGGGTCCTGGTGGACAGCAGGATGACCATGAGCCAGCAATGTGCCCTTGTGGCCAAGAAGGCCAATGGCATCCTGGGGTGTATTAGAAGGGGTGCGGTGAGTAGGTCGAGAGAGGTTCTCCTCCCCCTCTACTCTGCCCTGGTGAGGCCGCATCTGGAATATTGTGTCCAGCTCTGCGCCCCTCAGTTGAAGAAGGACAAGGAACTGCTTGAGAGAGTCCAGCACAGGGCCACAAAGATGATTAAGGGAGTGGAGCATCTCCCTATGAGGAAAGGCTGAGGGAGCTGGGTCTCTTTAGCTTGGAGAAGAGGAGACTGAGGGGGTGACCTCATTAATGTTTATAAATATGTAAAGGGTGACTGTCATGAGGATGGAGCCAGGCTCTTCTCAGTGGCATCCAATGATAGGACAAGGGGAAATGGATATAAGCTGGAACATAGGAGGTTCTGCTTAAACATGAGGAAGAACTTCTTCTCAGTGAGGGTAACAGAACACTGGAACAGGCTGCCCAGAGAGGTTGTGGAGTCTCCTTCTCTGGAGATGTTCAAAACCCGCCTGGACGCGTTCTTGTGTGATCTGATCTAGGTGGTCCTGCTCCATCAGGGGGATTGGACTAGATGATCCTTTGAGGTCCCTTCCAATCCCTAACATTCTGTGAAGCTCTGCATTTCATACCAAAATAAGGGAAAGGAGCCCTTCCTGTGGGCATTCATGCCCAACCTGCTGTTCTGGCAGTTATCATTTTATAACCATCTCTCTTTTCTGCTTATGATCCTTATGAGCATACTATGGCATCACGGATTGGAGTCAAGATAGGTGGGCCAGGCAATTTACAGCAAAATGACTTCTGCTTCAACTTCACACTCTAGGAAGCAAGGTTGTAAAGGCAGGCCAGTGTGAATACAGCCATTGAAGATGGGCATTGTTGTATGGCCTCAACATGAAAACTTGAGTGCAGGAAAAAAGAGTGTAGTGACCTAATCTGACTTAATGGCTTCTGAATTGCTTCATCTGAATGTTCAAATTCAGGTTGTTAAACCTGTCTGCAAAGACCCAGAAGACCATCAGCTGTGACTGTTTTCTGTGTCTCAACAGAATGGTTATTTTTCCACTTCAACTAGAATACAGGTGGCATGGACTACTGCTATCTGGTTCGGCTGTTCACGCTACTGATGTACCCTTGAAACCCCATTGAAATTTAGCTGTGCTCCAAATCTTCTACTTAGATTATGGATTAGTCACAGGAGCATGGAGAGGACAAGTTTGCATGACCTTCAGGTAGTCATGGATCCTTTGGTAAACTGACTGAGGTTGAATTTGATGTTGGTCGAGTTTTTGAGAGTTCAAAAAAGTGGTACTTGATGCAGAATCATAGAATGGTTTGGGTTGGAAGGGACCTTAAAGATCATGTAGTTTCAACCCCCCAGACATGGGCAGGGAAATCCTCCGCTACACCAGGTTGCCCAAAGCCTCATCCAGCCTGGCCTTGAACACTTCCAAGGATGGGGCATCTGCAGCTTCTCTGGGCAACCTGTTCCACTGCCTCACCACCCTCAGAGTGAAAAATTTCTTTCTTATATTTAACCTAAATCTGCCCTCTTTCAGTTTAAATCCATTGCCCCTTGTCCTATCACTACACGCCCTTGTAAAAAGTCCCTCTCCAGCTTTCCTGTAGGCCCCCTTTAGGTACTGGAAAGACCGCTATAAGATCATCCCGGAGCCTTCTCTTCTCCAGGCTGAACAGCCCCAACTCTCTCAGCCTGTCTTCATAGCAGAGGTGCTCCAGCCCTCAGATCATCTTCGTGGCCCTCCTCTGGACTCGTTCCAGTAGCTCCATGTCCTTCTTGTGTTGGGGACTCCAGAGCTGAATACAGTATTCTAGGTGGGGTCTCACGAGAGCAGAGTAGAGGGGCAGAATCACTTCCCTCGACCTGCTGGCCACGCTTCTTTTGATACAGCCCAGGATATGGTTGGCTTTCTGGGCTGCCAGCGCACATTGCCGGCTCATGATGAGCTTCTCATCCACCAGCACTCCCAAGTCCTTTTCCTCAGGGCTGCTCTCAATCCATTCTCCGCCCAGCCTGTACTTGTGCATGGGATTGCCCCGACCCATGTGCAGGACCTTGCACTTGGCCTTGTTGAACTTCATTAGGTTCTCACAGGCCCATCTCTCCAGCCTGTCAGGGTCCCTCTGGATGGCATCCCTTCCCTCCAGTGTGTCCACAACACCACACAACTTGGTGTCATCTGCAAACTTGCTGAGGGTGCACTCGATCCCACTGTCCGTGTCTCCAACAAAGATGTTAAATAGCACTGGCCCCAGTACTGACCCCTGAGGAACACCACTCGTCACTGGCCTCCACGTGGATATTGAACCGTTGACCACAACTCTTTGAGTGCGACCATCCATCCAATTCCTTATCCACCGAGTGGTCCATCCATCAAAACCATGTCTTCGCAGTTTAGAGACAAGGATGTCGTGTGGGACAGTATCAAATGCTTTGGATAAGTCCAGGTAGATGATGTCAGTTGCTCTTCCCCTATCCATCAATGCTGCAACCTCATCATAGAAGGCCACCAAATTAGTCAGGCAGGATTTGCCCTTAGTGAAGCCATGTTGGCTGTCACCAATCACCTCCTTGTTTTCTATGTGCCTTAGCGTAGTCGCCAGGAGGATCTGCTCCATGATCTTGCCAGGCACAGAGGTGAGACTGACTGGCCTGTAGTTCCCTGGATCTTCTTTTTTCCCCTTTTTAAAGATGGGGGCTATGTTTCCCCTTTTCCAGTCAGTGGGAACTTCACCAGATTGCCACGACTTCTGAAATATGATGGATAGTGGCTTAGCAACTTCATCTGCCAGTTCCCTCAGGACCCGGAAATGCACCTCATCCGGTGCCATGGACTTGTGCCCATTCAGGTTCTTTAGATGGTCTCGAACCTGATCTTCTCCTGCAGTGGGCAGTTCTTCATTCTCCCAGTTCCCTGCCTTTGCCTTCCATGGCTTGGGCCATGCCTCTGGAGCTCTTGCCAGTGAAGACGGAGGCAAAGAAGTCATTGAGAACCTCAGCCTTCTCCATATCCTGGGTGGCCAGGTCCCCTGTTTCCTTCCGGAGAGGGCCTACATTTTCCCTAGATCTCTTTTTATCACTGACATATCTATAGAAGCCTTTCTTGTTGCCCTTGAAGTCCCTGGCCAGATTTAACTCTATCAGGGCTTTGGCTTTCCTTACGTGATCTCTGGTTACTCGGACAATTTCTCTGTTTTCTTCCCAGGCTACCTGTCCTTGTTTCCACCCCCTATAGGCTTTCTTTTTGTGCCCAAGCTGGTCCAGGAGCTCCTTATTCATCCATGCGGGCCTCCTGTGTTCCTACCTGACTTTCTCTTTGTTGGGATGCACCGCTCCTGAGCTTGGAGGAGGTGATCCTCGAATATTAACCAGCTTTCTTGTGCCCCTCTTCCCTCCAGGGCCTCGTCCCATTGTACTCTAGCGAGGAGATCCTTGAAGAGGCCGAAGTCTGCTTTCCTGAAATCCGGGGTAGTGAGCCTGCTATGCACCCTCCTTGCTTCCCTAAGTATCTTGAATTCTACCATTTCATGGTCGCTTTAATTTAATTAAGATTTAATTCAGAATCAATTAAAATCTTTGGATTAATTTATCACATGGAGAACCTCCTGACTTTGCTGTAGACTTGCTCTCTGGGCAGAGTGTTCTTGACTACACTAAGGCACAAAGCAGCCTACAGTTGTGTTGCACCTTAAGCTACTCTTCATATTCAGCCATTACAGCTGTAAGTCCACTGGGTTAATTTTCCGTAGTGCATTTGCTCAGTGGCGGATTCCAGTCTGCCTTGATGTTTGAAGATTACTTGTATGTTTGTGGGTAAGTAATTTCACCTTCTTCTTCTATGTCATTAATCAAAAACATGTCCCTGTCCTTGTGAAAAAAGGAAAAAACTCATTCTCCTTGGAGTATCATCTGGCAAATCTAATGAGCCCTTCTGGTTTAGGATGCCATTGACAGTTGAGAACACCATGACAACATTCCGACAACGTGGAGTGACTTGTCTGACTGTGTGAGGGCAGAATAGCTCAGTGCGTGTCCCTTTAGTGCCTTCAAGTGATATGACTTTTTTTTTTTCCCTGCCTGTGGCAGGGGGGTTGGAACTAGATGATCTTTGAGGTCTCTTCCAACCCTAACCATTCTATGATTCTATGATTCTATGACTTGTAACTGATAGCTCCTGCTATTTTAAAACATAGTAGTAAGGGGCAAAACTACTTGTAGGTTAAGCAGAAGTTAGGCAACTTAATGAATTAACTCTTTTAAAACTCTGATGAGCACTGGACTATCAGTATCTCAGGCAGATCAGCTTCAGTTGGACCAAATGGTACAAATTTCAGGTCTGAAGGTATTTTGTAGCAGAAATTTCTCTGTATGTTCCTTAAGTCGGAACATACACAATAGAGTACTTTCTAGAGGATAATCCAATTACTTTGTTCCCTATGACTGTCTCGTAAAAAAAACAAAATTGTTAGAAGCTTCCAGAGTAGGAAGAAGGTAAAAGGGCTAGCAGTTATTCATACATGTGTGCCAAATGAAAAGAAATTAATGACTTCTGGTGATTAATTTTTTATTTTCCAATGAGTCTGCCTGTACATTCTAACAGTGGATATACTTGTGTCTTACCTTGTAACATTTGTGCTTTTTCCTATGTAGTATTCATGGGGCATGTGTTCTGTCCATTCTCACTTGATGTTTGGCATACAGGAGACAATATACCACCATTTCCTTTCCTGTTAGTTGCTCTCTTGAATTACTCTGCTGATTGATGAGTCTTGCTCATTGGTTCTGGTTTTGAGTTTTTTCCTTTCCTTAGATTGCAGTGCTTTCACCAAAGGCCTAATTTGAGTCAGATGCCATCCCTGAAGGCTTTGTTCCATCTTCTGATCTCCACTGAATACATTTAAGGTCTTGGAAGTGACTACATGGCCTGCGCTTTCCAACGTCTTGTGGCATGAGAGCTCACAGTCCTGAATTTCATTTGGTCAAAAGTGCTGTAAAAGTAGTCTCCCAGCCAAGAACTAGTAGTCATGCTGAGGCTTGTCCAGTCAAGCCAAATGGTTTTGATCTCTTTACCCTTTAAGATCCCTGGCGTACTTTATTCAGGAACCAGCTGGTTAAAAGGTCATGGATAAAGTGTCCACTTCAGCCCCTTTTTTCTTCAGATCTTGCTATTTTTTCCGAGACACTGAGCCCGCTTGCTTAGGGGATCTTCTTCACCAGGACCTCTCAGCATCAGGACCATATCTTACATCACTACGGTTTAACCGATAGGCCACTCTGGATGCCAGATTCTCTTCAGTTGCCTTGGCTGTTCACTTTCATTATCTCCTGTGAATGCCAATCACAAGAGCCACTAGGGAAGTGCAAAGCATCCATGAAGAAATCTTCCCATCAAAGATAGCATAGGAATTCTTAAGTGAGAACCTAGTCTGCATTCCCCTGGAATCTTCTCTGCAGCTCCTGGAGGGATGATGCTTGCCTCGCCTTTCGCCATATCAATCTTTAGTTCATGTTTTTCAAATTGAACTGGTAAAGATGGTAGAGCACCAAACCTCTCTTCTTCTGACTGTTTTGTGCCTCTAACTTTCCCATCAACTGAGATGTCATTGCTGTATCATCTGTCATCTTGGAAGCGTATTATGCCTTATGATTGGACCTGGATATGGATGCTCGGCATATTCAATTAAGTTTGCCTCCCTGCTACTTCCTGACTAAACGTTTTGATTCTTTTACAGGGATCCTTCTCACATTCTTTCTTCAACAGGAGAGTAACCCTCTCTAATCCAGAAGGTCTGCATCCCTATAGTTCCTAATCATACAAAACCTGGTTTATAGAAAGAGTGCTGCAACAACTACTTTCTTATACTCAAGCAGAAAAGATTGGATTGGTGCCAGATCTTAGGCTTCTGCAAGATGAACTTACGCTTATACAGTTTCAAGTTCTGGATTGTGACTGTTTTCAGTACCTTTCCTAGAAGTTCAAGGAGAACGGTTTGAATTTCTCAAATGGTAGCATGCTTACTCTGTCTCCGGTCTACGGGTGTCTTGGATGTTATTGTTCCCTCTGTCTCAGCAAACATTTGCCCACATTCTGGTAGTTACCATGATGCATCTTCACTGCAGAGGAATCTGGTTTCTTTATCTCAGTGCCTGCTTTGTGAAAGTAGTTGTTACAGAACAACCTTGTAAGCTTTCAGTCTTGTTCCTTAGATTGTAAATGAGAGATAGCATTACCCACTCAGTCCTTAGAATTCATCGTAGTAATCTGTTCTGTGTATTCCACTTGGCTCTAGTCTGTCACAAGATGGCGCGACAGCCTGCCACTGCAGAACAACTTCTCTTGGAGATCTTTGGCAATGCGTACACTTGTGATGAGATGCTTTCTTCCAGTTTAAACGTTGTGGTCTGGATGCTTGTGTGACCACCTTTAGAGTCTAGATTCTTTTTTATCTTTATCTAGGAAGTTGACTTGCTTCATGCCTATTGCCCTTCCCAGAGGAGCAGGGAAAGATTCAGGTCCTTGCATTGGATGCCCCCATATGCTGTTTTCTTTAAAGATTAGATTTCCCTGGAAACCCTGCAAATACCTTCTTCCATGGTAGTAGAGACATTTTATCCTAGCCTTTTAGTATTTTTCCTAAGGCTTCATGCTTCTAGAACAGAAGTTATAACTCAAGACTGTAGTGCAAGGAGGGCCCTCTTGTTTTTATTCTCACAGACGCAGGCTTTTTAGGAAGATTTGCTTGCTACAAGAAGATCCTGGGATTCCACTCTTGGCACATAGTGGAATAACAATCCAAAAGCATATCAGTTGCATATGGTTCCACTATGAAACTGTGAAAGTGGAACAAGAGAGCACTTTCTAACACTCTTCAGGCACTTTTGGTAGTAGCCTTCTGCTGTGCAGGTCTCTGACATTCTTCTTGCATTCATGCTGTGCTGTTCTTGAAACATCCAAAGCTGAATCCAGTCTTTAGTAGGGCATCAGTGCGGTCATTTGTTTGCACAGTAGGATTCTCATCCTCTGCCAGAAATCACATGGCAGGGCTAACTGCTGAGAGTTGCCATCTATAAGAATGTACATGTGGACTCATTTGAAGAAAGAAAGCTTTCTTACCACTAATCAGTATTCTTCATGATGTGTAGTCCACATGTACATTCCTGTCCCATCTGCTTTTCCCTTCTCTCTAATTCTTTTTCAGATGCAATGCTGTTGAGAGAGACTGAAATGGTGGTAGATGCACTCTCTTGTATGTCACACATGAAGCAGGAAAAGAAGGAGAAGCAAGAGTACAGGCTCTACACATACCTTGCAGTGTCATATGGCAGGGCAGAACTATGCCTGCTGTTAGAATGTACGTGTAAACTACCTGTATCATACAATGGTTACTGGTGAGTATTTTTTTTTCACTTGATCAGGATGATAGGCTTGTCCTTGGGCTTCATGGATGGAGCATCTTTTGGGAACTGTAGGCTAATTTGTTGGTTTTTCCATGTTTGTGAACGAGTTGAGGACTGTAGCATTTGTGTGTACCTACAAATCATTGCGCTCTCTAGTTATTAACACTTCTCTCTGCATCATGGCTCAAGCATTACATACAGAGTTCTGAGATTGGCTCAAGCTATTTCCTATGGTAATAAACTCTTTATTCTGTTTCAGTTTACCATTCAGTTTTAAACAGCCTTTTTTTCTGGTTTCTCCTCCTAAATTGCGAAATGTGTTTTTTGCATGACTAACTGATAGTTCATACTGTATAATTTAATTCCAGCCTTCTAGTTCATACATGTAATTTTCAGCAACTGAAACTGTTTTTCTACTTTGGCCTTGGACCTGTACCAGAATTTGAGTGACATCTCCTTATTTGGTCACTGAAGGTTATCATTGCATGGTTCCAGACATTTCATTAATAAATGCCAGTTGTTGAGAACTGGAGACTTCTCTGAGATTTGAAGATGTACCTGTGAACCTGTTCTACCAGCAGAGTTCTTTTTCCATGCCTGCAGCAGAGCTGCCTTCATTATGTGTTAGTATTAAAGGAAATGTGCCACTTTCCATTTATGATTTCTCTTCATGCTAGTTGAGCTGGGGTAAAAGGGCTATTTGTATATCACATAAGACTGGCTAAATTAGAGAACAGTAATACAGTCCTTCATAATGACTCTTGCAAGCATTATCTGGGCTTCCCATCTGACGTTTGTTCCATGGCCAAAACATTCAAAAGATCCTGATAGAAATAAACCAACTAAATGAATTTCTGATACCTCTGGGGTCTCATGGTTTTCTTTTCTTTAATTTAGTATGTATGACCACAAAGTACTGAGATAATCTGAGTTGGAAGCAGATGCAATGGGAAAGGGCAGAAAAATAATTTATGGTATAGTCTGTGTTATTTTTCAAAAGCTCTGTTTATTTTGTATTGACCCAGGTAGTCGGTTTAATTTCTTTGTTAATCTTAAGTGCTAAGCTAAACTTCCTTGCTCCATTGTGCCTTCTCCCTCCATATCCATTTTCCTTTTCCTTTGGGACTACAAAAGGACAAGTCCAAACTGCTTAAGCAAGGGCTCTACTCAGCCAGAGAAACCTCTGAGAAAACCGTGGCTTTAGAAGTAAAATATAACCGGTGGACAGAGCAAAGCTTAGTATAATAATTGGTTTACAAGTATATATATCCTTGATTAAAAATAAGAAAACTTCAGTGTAGGAAGACTTCTGAGATTTCAGAAGAAAATTGGTAAGGGTAATAGTGGTAGGACCTTTATGAAATGCAGTCCTTTCACTGAGTTGAAGAAGGTCATCAAACTGAACATAGGAAAGAGATACTACTCCTATGTAGTCACAGGAATAAGTTCAGTAAGGGACAGCTCTGTGAGATGAGTTGGCTGTAGTCTCCAGATAATAGTTGACAGACTGATACTATGAATACCAGAGTGTGCAATAAATAATCGAAATGGTATGTCTGTAATTCGTGTCTTCTTATTTTTCATATTTATTCTCATGTATGCTTGTCCTTGATCAAACCATCTACCTTCATGTTGAAAAGCAGTTGCTACGGTTTTGTATTCAGTTGCAGCTGATTCATAGGCTGTGAAGCAGTATAAGAAAAAAAAAATTGCATTGCATTTGTGAACCTGCATCTTTAATCTTGGAGAACACGTTACACATGCTGACAAAAAGAGCGAGCTATCTTGCTATACCTGATGGATAATTGATATTAAAATCTTTATCTGCCTGTCAGTGGCAAAGCAACTTCTGTGTCAGCTGCTGAAGGATACCAATGCTGTGATTTTGTGTTCTTCCTCTCCCTTTAGCAAATGTCTGTGTTGTGAAGGTGGACGGGACTCCATATCTGTGTAAAGCTGATGAGATTGGAGAAATATGTGTGAATTCAGGTGCAACTGGGATGGCATATTTCGGCCTCCTTGGAATCACCAAGAATGTGTTTGAGGTAAAGTTTCATTGATGCATTTCTAGTATTTCTTCTTGAAAATAAACTTTTGTTTCTTAAACATCCTTTTTAATTTTATTAGAAAAAGCTGTGACCAAATAGACTTTGCTTCATTCTCTATCAGAACTCTAAATTCTCTTATAACGGAAAATACAAAGTACCATCAGCAGTCAGCTACCTCTATGTTCTGCAATCCGGTGTTGTGCCTGTGTTAGCATTTAAATTCATCTTAGTTCTCTGTTAACACTGCAGTCTTACCTAAAATTACCTGAAGACATTTCAAGTTTATTGGTGCACAGCTTGGGACATAGAGTTAGAAGTTAGTCTGATATTTGTGAGCTTTTTCATAGGATCAGAATGCATTTATTCAGATATAATTATTTAGAAAAGCTTCCTTTGTGTATTGCAAATAGTATGTGCTTTTCAAAGTGAACTTTAGTGTTGATTTGCTGTAATGCTTAGAACACTAAGGAGTTTGCTGTTGGATATATGAAATTATACTCCTAGGTACACAGAAGAAGAGATAGTAAGGATGATAGCATAATAGTCATAAGCCTTGTAGTTTGTCAAAGTAAAGCAAAAGTGATCTTTCTGCCCAGATTTTTCCTTGCACTGGTACCTCAATTTCATGTTTACCCTTTTCTGGCAAGAAAGGAGTAAAGGTTCTTTGGGAGTTGCACACACAGTAGTGTTACACTGGGCAGCAGTTTGAAGACTTAACTGAAGTAGGGAGTTCTACCAGAGAGATGAAAGAAATACTGACCATGAGTCTTCTCTTTCAAAAAAACCTCTTTCTGTCATCTTGCTAAACCTCAGCACTTTAAACAGTTCAGCTTTCTGCACTGTCCTTAGCTAGTGAGAGCACTGGTGAGAAACCTGATGTAATGGAAGAGTTAGGGAGTGGGAGGAAGGCAAGGAGATCACGTGAGCAGATGAGAGGAACTTGCTAATGAGCTTAATGCTTTCACTCTGATTCTCTGGTGTAGGTGGTCCCATAATTGCAGCAAACTTTAAAGTTCTGACAGCCTAGCATTTGTGGCAATTGAAGTGGTGTGCATAGATACATATCTCATCAGGGATGTTAACAGTAGCAACAGAAAGACTTTCTGATTAAATCAGGTACAAAACCTGATTTAAAAAGTGATGTGAACTCTCGTTATGAAGGCTAAGTAGCTGAGAAAAGGAGAAGAAAAAAGAGTACCACAGAGCTGAGAATTGGTGTGTTTGTCATTATTCAAAAAGCTCATGCTTGATGTGATAGTAACTGTTGTCATCGGGTAATTTTTCAGCTGAGCATAGAGCTGCAATGAAAGAGAGGCAGAAAGCATTTTAACTTCACTTTTCTTACCAGTATTGTGAGTGTCTGTGTCCTTACATGTTCTTTCAGGCCATTCCGGTGACAGCAGCTGGCGTGCCTGTTTCGGACCAGCCCTTCACGAGAACGGGATTGCTCGGCTTTGTGGGTCCTGTAAGTGTGAATGAGGTTTCTGGAGCCCGGCTTTGTCCTGACTCCCAGTTCTAAGTGATGCCTTCGAATTCACCAGGATTTTGTGTCACGGCAGTGACCTCAATATTGTTGGCTTTAGTCAGGCATGTACTGCTAGGACTCTGGAATTTTTTCGCCTCTTTTCTAATCTTGTCTTCTTTTCAGGAGTATTTGGTGTTTGTGGTAGGAAAGTTGGATGGCCTGATGACAGTTAGTGGCCGCAGGCACAACGCAGATGATGTGGTAGCCACCGCACTGGCAGTCGAACCCATGAAGTTTGTCTATCGAGGAAGGTGAGTATATTAAAAACTTCACCACTGCTGATTGGACTTTGTTGCTCCTTTTTTCACCTGCAAACAATCAACAAGTAACATGGTGTACACAGGAGCTCTACATGTGAATTTTTACATGTGTGTTTTATAGGAAAGGTGGCACTAGGTTGTAATATACCAGACAAGAACTTGGCTGTCCCTGCTAACTTGGAAGACAAATGTTGACACCCTGCTTCATGCATAATAGATTTAAAATTACTTTCACATAGTATAAGCATTGATCTTTAAGTGCCTGCTTGAAACTTCCTTCAAAGCTTCTCTTAAGACAGTCTAATGAAGTTTGTATGCTAAATGTAAAACACACTCCCTTTTGTCCACCTGAGCCTTTCACCCAGAGTGACCTAGGGAAGAATTTTGCAGAATGTTCTAAAGAACAAAATAGGAGTGTTGAGGCTGCTGAAGGACCTTCAGAGACAGCATGTGTTTTATCACCAACGTTATTGCTCTTCATTGGGCAATGGCTCAATGTCCAGATGGAGATCAGTGACAAGTGGTGTCCCTCAGGGATCCATATTGGGACCTGTGCTGTTTCATATCTTCATCAATGACATAAACAGTTAGATCGAGTGCACCCTCAGCAAGTTTGCAGATGACACCAAGCTGAGGGACAGGGTGCCATTCAGAGGGACCTAAATAAACTTGAGATGTAGGCCCATGTTAAACTCATGAGGTTCAACAAGGCCAAGTGCAAGGTCCTGCACCTGGGTTAGGGCAATCCCTGATACCAGTACAGACTAGAGCATGAAGGGGTTGAAAGCAGCCCTGTGGAGAAGGACTTGAGGGTGCTGGTGGATGAAAAGCTGGACATGAGCTGGCACTGTGCGCTGGCAGCCCAGAAAGCCAATCATATCCTGGGCTGCATCAAAAGCAGTGTGGCCAGCAGGTCAAGGGAGGTGATTCTGCCCCTCTACTCCATTCTGGCAAGACCACACCTGGAATACTGCTTCCAGCTCTGGAGTCCTCAGCACAGGAAAGTCCCTATTGAAGCTGGTCCATGGGAAGGCCACAAAAATGATCAGAGGGTTTTCCATGAACACCTCTCCTATGAAGAAAGGCTGAGAAAGTTTTTCAGCCTGGAGAAGAGAAGGCGCCGGGGAGACCTTATTGCAGCCCTTCAGTACGTAAAGGGGCTATGTAAGGAGTATGGGGACAGAGTAAGGGCCTGTAGCAACAGGACAAGGTGTAGTGGTTTTATACCAGAAGAGGGTATATTCAGACTAAATATAAGGAAGAAATTTTTTACGATGAGGGTCGTGAAACACTGGAACAGGTTTCCCAGAGAGATGGGAAACATTCAAGGTCAGGTTGGATGAGGCTTTGAGTAACCTGATCTAGTTGAAGGTGTCCGGGCTCGCTGCATTCTGTGATTCTTTGGAAGATGAAATTTCCTCATTTTTGCATCACTCGTGCAACTCACATATCATAAAAATAATGGCACATACCTGGTTGAGGCATTATTAGTATTTTAGCTTAGAAGGTGCAAGGCTAAAACTAATTTAATTCACAAAGGGGAGTAAGTATTTTTCAGTGCAAGCATTAATAGACATGCTGGCCAGTAATTTGGCATAGTTGCCTTTCAGGAGGGACATCACATGTAGGCGCAAGAAGTTGAGAGTGCATGATGGAGTTACATAGGCGAGGTTTGCACAGCCCCTGCACGTATGGAACCTGCCTGTGTAGAACACATGCTGCATTGGTGACTGCAAATTCACTTGACCTCCAACAGAAATCAATTACAATAACGAAACAACATTTGTTCTGAAGTTGTCCATGATTTTGTGATGATCTGGCATGAATAATGCTTGTGTGTGTTGAAACAGTACCATTAAAGGTTGCAGTTGTTTCCACATGGCAATAAACCATGGTATGTTCATCGTATGTTGCATCCTATCATTCTTCTGTCCTTTGCGTTTTAGGATAGCAGTGTTTTCTGTGACCGTTTTGCATGATGATCGAATAGTGCTTGTGGCAGAGCAGCGCCCTGATGCATCAGAGGAGGATAGTTTTCAGTGGATGAGCAGGGTTCTACAGGTAGTCAGTCTGTCCTTTCTCTCTTTCCAGGTTAATAAGGCTGATGTATGAAATGAGAATCTTAGAACATCTTTTTTAAGTTTTCCCGTAAGAAAAACTTATCAGTCTAACTACAGAGTTGTAATAAGCTGAACTTCCGAATGCATTTCAGGGTTGATAGTTAACACGATTTTGTAAAAAGTAAGGCTTTCTTTCAGAATATTTTTTAATGTCATAATACTAGGATTCTTAAAGTCCTAAATGATAGGTTTTGTTTGTTTTAATTCTGCATATCTCTGCTGATTTCATACTGGCTGGGAGAGTCAAGTCTAAAGATGTTTAAGGGAATACTTATTGCAAAGTACCAAAACAGACCCTGAAATCTTTTAATGTCACTAACATCCTTATTCTACATCTCCAAAAGCAAGCATTAAAAACTTTTGATTACTTTATTGTGTTTTCATGGGGGGCCAGGAGGGAGGGGAATTCTGGTAGGTTTGTCTTTGAGGATTTAGAATGAGGTCAGTTCTAGAGACGACTCTGGTGAAGGGACAGCTAAGGGAAGGCTAGAGAGACCAACTTAATTGGAAGATGCTTCTTAAAAATAAGGCAATTGTGTAATAATGGTTTCTATCTAATATCAGCTTTGTAATCTTTTTGGAGGGAATATTTGGTAATAGACTATTTTTTATAGGAGGAAATATTTTTATTTCTCTTTTTAGAAATGTCATAGCTAAAATAGACACTTAAGTTTTAGGCAGCAAGATGTCTCCCTCCCTATTTTTGTGGTTTTATGTTTTACTGCGCTTTTGTGATTGTGCCATACATGCTAAATTTGCTGTGGTATAATTTTGGCTTTTTAAAATCTCTGCACTTTTTGCCCACTTTTAAGAGACTTTCCTAATCCCTGATGTGCAGGTGGCATCCCCTTGATACAGTGCACAAGCAAAGTCCTGGGTCTGCTCCTGCTCCCATTGAAGTCATGGCACAACTTCTATGAGTTCAGTGAGTGCAGAATTGGACCCTTTATTTGCAAATTGTGGTGCAAGTAAAAATTTTAATGTTTTTAAATTACTTGAGTTCAAATTCTTGCTCTAGCTACATGCCAGTCGATAATGTGGAATGTGTTTTTTTTTCTTTCTTTCTATCAAGGCCATTGATAGCATTCACCAAGTGGGCATCTACTGTCTTGCCTTGGTGCCAGCCAACACTTTGCCAAAGGCTCCACTCGGAGGAATTCATATTTCAGAAACCAAGCAGCGCTTTTTAGAGGGTGCTCTGCACCCTTGTAATGTCTTGATGTGTCCACATACTTGTGTAACTAATCTGCCTAAGCCTCGACAGAAACAACCAGGTGAGCAAACCAGAGCATGTTCTGTAGTTCTGCGTGTCTGTCCATGAGGGTGTGCATGGAATATGATCCAGGGGCAGCATGGCAGCTCAGGGTTTTGCACGTTGGATGGCTTTAAGCTGCATAACTTGGCAGAGCTCTGCTAGTCAGAGCAGCCCACATCTCAGTGAGGGCATTGTGATCTGCCTTGAATCCCAGGAAAATGCAAGGACATACGGTACATACCCATTTCGTGCTTCTGTAGCTACGTTATAAATTGTTCCTGTACTGGCCATCTTGCACAGGCTGGTAACTCGCATAATAAAACTGAAGTACAGGCAGACTGCAGTTTGCTGAATCAGTAAAAGACTGATTTTTAATGGACCATACCATTAAAACTTGCTTGGCAATCCCAAGCATAAGTACACGCTGGGCAGAGAATGGATTGAGAGCAGCCCTGAGGAAAAGGACTTGGGAGTGCTGGTGGATGAGAAGCTCAATATGAGCCGGCAATGTGCACTGGCAGCCCAGAAAGCCAACCGTATCCTGGGCTGCATCCAAAGCAGCGTGGCCAGCAGGTCGAGGAAGGGAACTCTGCCTCTCTACTCTGCTCTTGTGAGACCCCACCTGGAATACTGCGTTCAGCTCGAGTCCCCAGCACAAGAAGGACATGGAGCTGCTGTAGTGGGTCCAGAGGAGGCCATGAAGATGATCCAAGGGCTGGAGCACCTCTTCTATGGAGACAGGCTGAGAGAGTTCATAGAATCATAGAATGGTTTGGGTTGGAAGGGACCTCAAAGATCATCTAGTTCCAACCCCCCTGCCATGGGCAGGGAAACCCTCCGCTACACCAGGTTGCCCAAAGCCTCATCCAACCTGGCCTTGAACACTTCCAGGGATGGGGCATCTGCAGCTTCTCTGGGCAACCTGTTCCAATCCAAATGTCCCCTCTTTCAGTTTAAATCCATTGCCCTTTGTCCTATCACTACACGCCCTTGTAAAAAGTCCCTCTCCAGCTTTCCTGTAGGCCCCCTTTAGGTACTGGAAGGCTGCTGTAAGATCACCCCGGAGCCTTCTCTTCTCCAGGCTGAACAGCCCCAACTCTCTCAGCCTGTCTCCATAGCAGAGGTGCTCCAGCCCTCAGATCATCTTCGTGGCCTCCTCTGGACCTGCTCCAGCAGCTCCATGTCCTTCTTGTGTTGGGGACTCCAGAGCTGAACGCAGTATTCCAGGTGGGGTCTCACGAGAGCAGAGTAGAGGGGCAGAATCCCCTCCCTTGACCTGCTGCCCACGCTGCTTTGGATGCAGCCCAGGACATGGTTGGCTTTCTGGGCTGCCAGTGCAGATTGCTGGCTCATGTTGAGCTTCTCATCCACCAGCACTCCCAAGTCCTTTTCCTCAGGGCTGCTCTCAATCCATTCTCCGCCCAGCTGTACTTGTGCTTGGGATTGCCCCGACCCACGTGCTCCAGGGTGATCTTCCAGTACTTAAAGGGGGCCTACAGGAAAAGCTGGAGAGGGACTTTTTACAAGGGCATGTAGTGATAGGACAAGGGGTAATGGCTTTAAACTGAAAGAGGGGACATTTGGATTGGAACAGGTTGCCCAGAGAAGTTGTAGATGCCCCATCCCTGTGAGTGTTCAAGGCCAGGTTGGATGAGGCTTTGGGCAACCTGGTGTAGTGGAGGGTGTCCCTGCCTATGGCAGGGAGGTTGGAACTAGATGATCTTTGAGATCGCTTCCAACCCAAACCATTCTATGATTCTGTACTGATAATGGACTGATTTTTAGTGTACCATACTATCCTCTTCTCTCTTTTTGCATGCAATATTATCCTTTTAGCTGTTCCATCTTTTCAGATCTATGTTACATATGGCATTTGTCGTAATCTGCAGGCCAAATTATAGGTTATTATATGTCTTTACATTATTTTTCCTCATTTTGCACTGTTTTCAAAATGCAGATGTTGGTCCTGCTTCAATGATAGTAGGAAACCTTGTTGCTGGAAAGAGAATTGCACAAGCCTCAGGGAGAGATGTTACCCAGTTGGAGGATAACGACCAGGCAAGAAAGGTAACACTGATGTCCTGGTACTATTAAATGTTTGAATTGGCTTATTCAAAATGAGAGAAGACCAGTTATGGTGTTCTGCTGAAACTAAGCATGGTGCATTTTGAGTGAATCTGAGCGTCTCCTTTTTTTCCTATTTCAGTTCCTGTATTTAGCAGATGTTCTTCAGTGGCGAGCTCAGACAACTCCAGATCATCCTCTCTTCCTTTTGTTGAATTCCAAGGTGAGATGCACTTTAGGTCATATTTGGAGATTGAGATCAGTAAAAGATTGTTCAGATTCTAAGAAAATTCCAGCTAGAAGTCTTTTCCTAAAATGTTTCAGGTTATGTTGCTGATGTGGGATGTCATGGTTTTGAAGCAGACAAAAATTGCTAGTTAGCAAACAGCATAACTTTTCCACATCTGGAATTTTATTCCACATTTTGTATTCCCCATCTGGGATTTCAATATGCATTCTACCCTAGCTTAAAACATTGCAGTAATCACATTTCTGCTGGAACACAACTGTTGTTATATTAAGGGAAGCCACAATTCTGTCATCTTCCCTGAGCACAAGGGTAACTGGAAGTCAGAGCTCGAGTATTTTTTAAGTGAAGATCTAGAGCCTAAGTAGGGAACCCTTGGGACAGCTTGAGAGTCACATTTTCCAGGAGCACTGCACACCCTTCAGGAGACACTGATGCCTTGTCCTCAGCCAGGCTCTGCCTCTAAAAAGGATGGCACTTACAGTCACTCGAACATGAACAAGTAAATGCTTCAGTTTTGGGAGTACAGACTTTACATGCTTACAGACTCTGTACACTTATTCTGTTCAAGGGCTGTCTAAGCCCTTATGACATACGATACGGCAACAGTTGTATTTCTCAGTAAATACATCAGTTTTGCTCGTGGCCACTCTGCTCTGCATGTGACTGGCAGTAGTTTCGGAGCACTGATGTTTCCTGTGCATCCAAAACTTTGTCAAGGGATGTGAAAAAACACGTGCTTTTGCATGTTCCTTAGTATTTCAGCTTCCCTCAGCTCGAGGAGCACTACTGCTGTACATATTTCAGAAGAGTATTTTAGATTTTTCTACTGCTGTTCTGGCACTTTTTTATTCGTCTCTTTTCTTTCCAGGAGGCAAAGTTGGACAATTTTTGTTTGAGCCTGTATTCAGTAGCTACCCTTGCAGTGACAATAGCAGCCCAGTGACAAATTGAGCCTACCCTGTGCTGTACTGCAGGCATGTGAGATAGGGAACGTGCTTTCAGAAGGTCCAGCAGCAGTGCTTGGGAAGTGATGGATTTGCCTTTGGGTCTCTCATTCAGACAGGCAAAGTGGTTTACGACATGGTTCAAAGTTCTGACTTTTGTCATGAGACTGCTTTAGCAGAAGAGACTGCTTCAATATGGCTATTGTTGAAAGCCACAGAATTGGCTTATTCTTCTCTCAGAGTGAAGAGGCTTTTGAGGGAAGTTTTCAAGCATGAAGAACCCCCTTCTGGGTCACTTTATCCAGGCAACTTTTACCCTTCACAAGGAGACTCTGCAAAAAGGAAACACAAAAATTAGGCACAAAGAAGTTACCTGTTGGTGAATACATGCCTTAAATAGCTGGGACTAATAAGCTTCAGCATTGAACATTACTGCGTTTACAGCTCTCTGGGAGAAACCCTTTTGTTTTACACTTTTTCATGTCAATGTTTTGCTCCCAAGTCTTTGAGCTGCTACTGTTCCCGTATCATCAATACATTATATTTGCTGTTTTTATTTTGCATTACTTTGGCTCCCAGGCTTTAACAACAGTTTCCTTAGTAAAACTGAGCAAAGTGCCAGTGCCATCCTGAATCAAACTAGACCGTGGATCAGACAGCTGTGCACTTGGGCTGAGAATTACATCTGGCAGCTGGTCTTGGACTTGAAACTGAATACTTGTATAGCAGACATTTGCTGTGATAATCCTTGTCTGTATAGCGGAAGGTTTCATTCAGTCTCTTGACTGTTTTTCTCTGAGGTGGTTGTCCGACCAGTTTTTCTTCAATCAGATTGTAGTCTTGGAAAAACATCCCAACCTCACAGGCATAAGGCTAAGGCATCACTTCCTAGGCTGCATAGCAAAAGGATGTTTTCTGTCTTCACATCAAAAACTGGACTAAGCCTCTTGAAATCCTCCTGACTTTGCAACTGCCTAAGCAATCCTAAGATACAGCAGCTTCCATGTGAAGACTTTCCAGATGCATAGTTGTGAGAAATACACTTTCTACAAGATGGACAGTAGGTGTAGGTGCACGGAAGCAGAAGTGACAGTGCGTACCAACCACAGTTCAGGTTGCCTCTATGACCCTTTAAAAGAGTATTGACGCCAAAGACATCAGCAGAGTTTCCTTGTGCTTTTAAGACTGCTGATGGCAAAAGCATCCAGAGGTTTGGCTGTGCATGGGAAAGCTGATGCAGTGCTTCACCTGCTGCTAAAACAATTGTGCTACTACTGCTACTGCTGTGTTTTCTCCCTTGGACTGTGAATTTTCAAATATTTGTAAGGTATTCTTTTTGTGGTACCATATAAATTTAGGAGCTGCTTCACTGTTCAAAATAATACGTATAAAATTCTCTAGCATTCTAAAAGTTCATGCTACCAGCAGCATGGTTTCCGAAACACTGAGATAGAGTCTTTATTGTTAAAATAAGGAAAATGAAATATTGCCTCTGCAGGATGTACTTTATTCCGTTTCAAACTGTTCTCCACAAAGTTTTCTGATGTTGCTTCTGTTTCATGCAGGGCACTGTAGCTAGCACTGCATCATGCATACAGTTGCACAAGAAAGCAGAAAGAGTGGCAGTTGCACTGATGGAGAAAGGACGACTGAATGTTGGTGACCACGTGGCCCTGGTTTATCCTCCAGGTAGGGCAGTGCAGACAGCAAAAATCAAAGGCAGACATCACAAGAAAAGAAAACTCTTGCCAGGATGGAGCATTCAGACATCCATTTAATATAGTGGTACATGGCAGTGACCTAGTATTTCAAGAGACTTCCTTTTTGTCCTTTTATTATTAAGTAGCTTCTCCAAGTGACAGACTACGTTTACCAAACATTTCATCTAATTGCAAGAGTAGTTTGATTTAAACCACATGAAAGGTTCTTGTTTTTCAGCCTCAGAGAATGGAATAAAATTGCATATGTATCCATTGAAAGCTAGATTAAGAATGTCAGTGTATAAACACCCTTCCTTTCCTGAATGCTGCCTCTAGAAGTGAAATATGGACACCAGACCTGCATTACTATTGTATGTTTACAAGTGTACCCCAGGAAAAACGTATTACCTCGTAAAAGTAGGATGGCTGCATATTTCAGAGTGATAATTGTGAAAAACAAATGTGTGCCTTTTAAAAGAATCCTGAGTTGTCATCTACATAACCTACAATACCTTGTTTTGTTATTTCTGTTATTTGATACTACGTGTCCATGAAAATATTTCCCTTCAAATTTAAAGTTTGTAAGGTTTGAATAAGTTCTGCTAACTCTCAAATGCAAAATATTTTAACCTTATAGAATTGGGCATGGCCATGAACAGCCTGTTGATTTGAAGAGACCTTGGTGATAAATCCTTACGTCTTAATAAAATAAATCAATGTGTATTTCGATTTTGGTTAAAGGTGTTCTGATAAAAACAGCTTTAATTTCACAAATATCCTTTACAGGAGTGGACCTGATAGCAACTTTCTATGGCTGTTTATATGCTGGCTGTATACCTATCACCGTTCGCCCACCTCATCCACAGAACCTTGCTACCACTCTGCCCACTGTCAAAATGATTGTAGAGGTATGTGTAAGACATTCCTCTCCTAATGCTTTTGGTGGGTGCAGGATGGTTGATGCAGCCTGATAAATTGCTTTGCCACAGTCAGTGTAAAATAAGCTAGGAAAAAAAATAGTCTGCTGGGGCTGAGTCAATACATGCTTTTTTCAGAAGCTCGTTTAAAATGTTACTTCTGTCGTGATTTATTTTGCTGTTTCCAATGTTTATCTCTTCACCTTACTTGTTATCTCATCTTGATGGATATGAAATCACTTGGGCATTCATTTACTGGTTTTAAGAATGTTTTTAATGCTATGTCTTCTACAGGTCAGTAAGTCTGCATGTATACTGACCACACAAGTGATAATGAAACTGCTGAAGTCCAAGGAAGCTGCAACAGCTGTAGATATTAAAACATGGCCCACTATTCTGGATACAGGTACAGAATGTTTGCCCACTAGCCAAATTGTAAGTAGTTTGAAGACTGATTTATTTATTTTGTTATACCATAACTGCCTAATTTCTTGCTGTCCAGAAACTTTAGAAAGCATCTAGGGTTAATGCTGTAAAGATACATTTTTATTTTGTGCTTTTTTCCAAAATAATAATATGGTACTTTTCTCTTTTTATGTATTTTAAATAGATGATATGCCTAAAAAGAAGCTGGCTAGTATTTTCAGACCTACATCTCCAGATATGTTGGCATACTTGGACTTCAGTGTGTCTACTACTGGTATATTAGCAGGAGTAAAGGTAGAGTAACGAGAGAGATTATTGTACTTTGCTTTCTTATGTATAGGCATATTCATTCCTCCTGCCAGAGAAGAAATACAAAAATGATGGGACCATCATAGTTTTCAGAAAGCTTATTTGCAGGACATCAAAATTTCTTGATGCACTTTTTGGAAGCATTCAGTCTTACTGGCGCTATGTGAGGAATCACCAAGGGGACTAAATGGGCAGTGTTCTTCATAAAGTTCATGAATGTTTTCTCTTGCAATTTATCATAGAGATGTTAGATGTCATTTGGCGTCGTTCAATGCCATGTCATGACAGATGTCATTTGGTACTAACATGGAAAGTACCTGTGAAATTCTGGGCTCAAATCCTTTCCCTGTTTTAAAGGTGCTTAAGAAAAGCCAAACCACGATGTTTGTTTTAGATATGTCTTTTACAATATACATTTCTGTCAGTTATTACATGTGATACACTTTTTTTAAAAAAAAAAAGTCCCTGAGAGTACCTGTTTTTCTCTTACAGATGTCACATGCAGCTACAAGTGCCTTATGTCGCTCCATAAAGCTGCAGTGTGAGCTGTACCCTTCACGTCAGATTGCCATCTGCCTTGACCCTTACTGTGGCTTGGGATTTGCACTGTGGTGCTTGTGCAGGTATGTCATCTGAGTTGTAGGCTGTCTCATGCATTCCCAGCCTTCTCCAGAATCCAAGGGAATGGACATGGATGCAACCATCAGAGAAACTCAAATTAACCTTTTTATAGGTATTTCATAAAACACTGTTTGTGGTAACAAAATTCATTTAATTTAGTTAGTTAGTTACTTGAGTAACTTGAGTTTTGCGAGTGGAATTAATTAGTGTCATGGTTTAGCTCAGCTGGCAGCTAAGCTGCCACAGAGCTCACTCGCTCCTTCCCCCAGTGAGGTGGAGAGGAGAAAAGTGTAACAAAAGGTCTGAGAGTAGAGATAAGACCGGGAGGGATCACCTACCGACCATGGCCCCAGGCAAAACGGACTCAGCCTGGGGACAAATCAGTTTGATTCATTGACAGTTCATTCAGAGAGGATAATGAGAAACAAAGCCAGATCTTAAATACACCTTCCCCTCACCCCTCCCTTCTTCCCGGATCTGCTCCCTCCCCCAGTGGCGCAGGGGGACACGGATGGGGGGGATTGCAGATCAGTTGGTCACATGTGGTTTCTGCTGCCCCTTCCTTAAGGAAGAGGACTCTTCACACTCTTCCCCTGCTCCAGCGTGGGGCTTCTCCTCATGGGAGAGAGTCCACAGACTTCTCCAACGTGAGTCTTTCCCACAGGATGTAATCCTTACCCATCAGATTGCTCCATCTGGGACTTTTTCCACACAGTCATGGCCTCTTAGGGTGCAGCCTCCTGCTTCGGCATGGAGTCCTCTATGGACTTCAGATGCCTCTCTGCTTTGTTGTCAGTCTCCAGCAGTGTGGGGAGTCCTTCCCAAGAGACAATCCTCTAAGAACTCCTTCAGGCTCAGCATCTCTGCCCCAGCATGGGCTTCTCCACGGGCTGCAGGTGTGTCTCTGCGCCACCGTTAATCTCCACGAGCGGCAGAGGGGCCGCTGTCATCTCCCCATGGGCCGCAGGGGACTCTCAGCTCCGGCACCTCCTCTGCTCCATCTTCGCTGACCTGGTGTCTGTGCAGCCGTTTCTCTCAGGTCTCAGCCCTCTCTCCACTGCAGCCCAATGACCCTCAGCAGTCCCGGCAGGATGCACTCAGCCCAGCGGCACCCCGGGAGCGGGGCACTTCCGAGTGCTCCCAGCCGCACCGCCGCAGCCATCTCCAGTTGAGTGGTGGCAGCCTGGCACAGGCAGTCACCCACGCAGGAGGCTGTGAGTGCCATTCCCCCCCTCCCCCTCTCTTTGCTGCAGGTCCTGCCTGGCTCGGGCCCCTTTGTCCTGTCTTAAGTAGCGCATTCGCAGAGGCGCCGATTGGCTCGACTCTGGCCAGGGACCTGTCCGACCAGTGTGGAAGCCGTGGAAGCTTCTGGCATCTCCTTCCAGAGGCTCTCTCTGCAGCCTCTCCCCTGCTGCCAGAACCCCACCTCATAAACCCAGCACAACTAGATACCAAATCAAAGGAGAAAAGGACTTCACTACCTATTTCATATTGATTAAATAAATCCTTCTTAGGTCTTTTAGATAAAATCATATCTTTTTACAAGACTTTTAAGGTGTTGACTGCAAGATTACACTAAGACATACTGCTAAAGGGAGCAATTAAATATTTCTTAAAATGAATGAGACCTGAACTGATTCAATCAGATAACTACTGTAGTGCAGCACATCTTGCACAGCTGCAAAACTTTCCTCTTTTTTCCCTTTTAAAACATTCCATATGCTTTAATTATTCCAAAGATTTCATAGTTTTTAGATATTTCATTAATAGAAATTCAAAAACTGAACATAAAGGGTTATTTTGTAAACAGATGTTAAATTTACTGCAGTTAACCTGTTCCTTCCCTCTCTAATTTCCTCAGCTGGAAAGGAAGTGTACTGAAGGAACCCAAAATTTAATTTTTGTAACATCTGATGATTTATATCATCAATAAAGTGGGGCAGGGTGGAGGGAGAAGAAACCTCAGCGACGGAAGAATTAAAATATAAATGTATTTTTAAAATATTTTTGGGAAGGGAATGATATAAGCTTAGTCAGGGGAGATTCAGGTTGGATGTTAGGAAGTATTTCTTCTCTGAAAGGGTTGTCAGCCACTGGAATAGGTTGCCCAGGGAGGTGGTTGAGTCCCCATCCCTGGATGTGTTTAAGAAAAGGGTGGATGAACTACTTAGGGATATGGTTTAATGGGAGATTAGGGACGGTTGGACTGGATGATCTCCAAGGTCTTTTCCAACCTAGAAATCTATGAAATCTATGAAATCTATATGTGTCATGCTTTCTGTCCAAGAGTTAATATAAGGTCTGCTGCGTTTCATCTGAGTTAGCTTTGTTTTAGTGTGAAAGACTTTTATGACAGAATTATTTTTTTTCTATTTCAAATGTTTAGAAAGAAAACAAAAAAACTCCTCATCATATTGTGCACTGCAAAAACACATCATGTCTAGGTCAGGAGAAATGGCAAGCGTGGCAAGTTACCTGCTGAAAGCAATTAGAGATGCTGTGATTTTTTTCAAGATGCATTGGTTTATCTAAGCCTGGTTTTACAGAGGGGTGTGTCACTGATTTTGTTGTAGTCACTGATCTGAAAAACATCTCATAATTTAAGACCGTGTGGTCATGGAGTTTACTGTCTTGAAATGAGTATATAATATTTTTAAAAAAATTAAAAGGTGATGTAATTCTGAATTTGACTTTCTGTCCACTTATGTTAACTCGTGTCCAGGTTAAATATTTCCCATAAAAACTGTTTAAAAACTGAGACACCTATGGCAAAGACTAGAAAATTGCACTAAAAACTTGAATTGTGCAATGTAAGTGTTACAGTCTCATTTCACTCAAAGCAAAAGGTACGTTTTCCCTCGAATGGTTCACAGAAATAACTCACTTACCAGTTGTAATCTGTAATGTCTCTCTGAATGTTAACCTTTTAGTGTCAGAAGTTCCATCTATTCAAGGCATTGAGTATTTGCCTACAATTCAACAAAATTCACCACAGGACAGATATCCTCACCTTAAAGTTTGCATCTTAACTCAAACACACAGTTCTTTGCCCACTAAGAGATTCTTGCTCCTTGTGGAGAAGATAAGCTGAAGTTCAAACAGCTGCCAAGCTCTCAGTTTTCCCTATTTGCTTCATTGACTCTATGTAACTTTCGGCTTTTTTATGCTGGCTTCAGGTTTTCATGGTTCTTTTTCTTCTCCCCAGTGTGTATTCAGGTCACCAGTCTATTCTAGTCCCTCCTCTGGAACTGGAGAGCAACGTGTCTCTGTGGTTGTCTGCTGTGAGTCAGTATAAAGTGCGTGTCACGTTCTGCTCTTACTCCGTGATGGAGATGTGCACCAAAGGTCTTGGAACACAGACTGACACGCTCCGGGTGAGTGGATTTAATTTTTCAACATACTGACATATAAATACATGTTATCTTTCTGAAAGTACTTCATTTTGGCTTGCAGAAGATGGGGCCATGAGTGTTTGAGAAAGCCTCTTACTATGACTTGCTTTTTCGGAAATGTTGAGATTGCTGCAAGTTTCAGCTCCCGTGTTTCTGGTGGGGGAAAAAAGAAGCCTATATTTTCAGCTTTGCTTATTTGTGCTACCTCTGTGCTGCTGGGTGTTTCTGAAATTTTCGGCAAAATACATAGCAATCCTATCCATTTTTTCTTGTCTGAGACAAAAAAAAATCAAACAAAAAAAAAATAAACAGACAAAACACACACCAAAAAAAAGCCCAAAGCTCCACCTAACACCAAAACCAAAAAAACCTCTCTCCCAAGAAACCAAAACCAAAAGTCCACTAAAACTTGGCAAGCATCACCTGTTTTCAGGTTGCTTGACACCAAAAGCGTGGAGTTCTAAAATGGATGCAATCTTCCTCACGGCAGCAATTACACAGTAATACATCTGTTTACTTTTGAGGGAACTCTCTTAACTGAAACTTAATTTCCTTGGAGAGGTGCCTCTGTCTCAACGATAGGAGAGTTCCCACAGCGTAGTTACTAAGCTGCTCAGGACTTCCCCTGGAAATGTCTGGAGCTCATTGTGCACAAGGAAGCACTACATTGTGCTTATTCTCAGTATAACCAAAAAACTCGTTTGTCTTTTCTCCTGGCGCTCCCTGAAGGGCATCCTGGCCCACAGCCATTGCTGCAGGTTCACATTCACACTGTCTCCAGTGCTCTGCTTGCATCTGAACTGTGCAGCACAGGGATTGAGTTGGTCTCTTGTGAGCCCAGCCCTGTGACACAATGACATTTTGTGGGTTTTTCACCTCAGAATGGTGAGTGGCTGTGTTGTAGCTACACCGTGCGAGTAGTTTGCGTCTTTTGCATCAAACCCTGCCACAAAGCTTCATGGCACAATTTTAGAGGGTTGTCCTGGCTGGATGGAGCCAAACTGAGTGCAGTCCGATATTGTTTAACCAGTTCATGTCAGTTTTTCTAGTGTTTTTAAAGTCCATCTGTTCTGCAAATTAAAATGGCTTATTTCTATAATTTTTTACTTCAAACGTACAATATTGTTGTTTTCTTCCCCCAACCTCTCAGATGAAAGGAGTTAACCTGTCCTGTGTGCGAACGTGCATGGTGGTTGCAGAGGAGAGGCCAAGGATTACATTAACACAGTCTTTCTCCAAGTTATTCAAAGACCTGGGCCTCTCTGCTCGTGCAGTGAGCACTACGTTTGGGTGCAGGGTCAACGTAGCCATTTGCTTACAGGTGAGATTAAATTGCTTATTCCTTGTACAGAGTCTCTGGGAACTTCATAGGAAATCATTTTCAGCTATATGTAATTTTTTTTTGTAATGGAATAGAGCTCCATTGCTTGCTTGCTTTAACACCAAGTTAAATAAGGCTCGAAGATGTGGATTATAACTTCACTTTTCTGTACTAATTGACCAATCCATTTGCCTTTCTAATACAGAGGGTCAGTATTAAGAAACTTGTTTCCTTCCTACTATGTAGGAGCAGTATTAAATTAAATACACAGCTTCCTGTTCATAAACATATTAAATATTTCAAGCAGTACCATTTCAGCTTTAGTATGATTCAGATTATCTCTGTTTGAAAAATTGCTTATGTGTATGTGGAATTAAGTGGAAGACAGAGTTCCTCAAATAAGACCAAGGAAAATTTGCAAGGTTGGCAGGGTTTTTTTTACTTTTAAAGATTTCAAATGAGTATTATCAATGTGCAGATACATTTGTCTCACCTCATGTGAGAGTTGGACCTTTTTTTTTTTTTCAATTAAAGGTATAATATTGGAAGCTTTGAGGCAGAGCATATGGCCATAAAGAACACAGTCCTGCTTCACAGACTGGAGATAATGACATGCTGTGGTCCAGTCCCACCTTCAATAGTTTAGTATTCAGTTGACAATAATCTTGTATGTGTAATTTAGCCAGATTAAATGTAACTTTTCTTAATGAGATGTTTCCTCTTTACTTAGGAGAGGGGAAAAAAAAGTATTCCACAACTTACCTGAAAAATCACTGTGTAGTCTAGAAAACAGCAAAGCACCCTGGGTTTTGGATGATACTTGAGTTAATAGAGAAAGTGCTGAAGTTTCAGATGCATCAGTGTGTAGCTTTCTATGTGGGGAATTTCATAGGTGGCACGTGCATTAATTACGTATGTAATTGTGAATTTTACTTCCAATGTTATTGGTATGAATTGCAGTTAATAAAAAAAACTGATTCTATGAAGATTGCTGCTGTACTTCTGTAAAACTTGGGGTTTTTTGCTTTCTGATGCCCACTAGATGAAGGAAAGCCTTTTTCCTCTCAGAATGTATTTCAATGTTCTATATTTCCTACAAGAGAGATGTTTTAGGCCATGAGCTTCTAAATATGTTGCCATTCATAATTGTTTCTTTAGTTTCTGTAGTTGCTTTCATACATATTGAAGGAGAAAAGGTTTTTAACAACCCCTAGATAAATGGTTATAAAGAAATGCGGCCAGAGCAATTTTATGAATCAGTAGATGGAATAATAAGAAGGATACAGATGAAATTAAGACAACTCTAAATTAAGATTTTTAAATTCATTGAATAAAACATTTCAGAAGCCAAGTGTGAAAGAACAGCTTTTGGAATTGCTTGTCTAAATAAGAATTTTAAAAGTCAGTTTGGGGTATTTGCTGTTGAGACAGCACAAAGGAAGGGAAAAAAACAGTTTTTCTGCGGAGTGTTAAATGGCAATGTGAAAAGTACTCCAAGAAAACTGAGGAGTGTAGAGCTGCTGCTCAGTTAAGCTTCCCCTTCATTTTATATCTTTCATCTCCCTTCTCCATTCTTGAGCTTTTTTTAGTGTTTGAGTTTTTTCACCCCTCTCCCTCATTATTCCAAAGTGATATCTGTATTTGACATTTTTACATAATTGAATTTAAGTGAATATAGATGAATCACCAAACGGAACAGGTATTTGATCCAAGCTAGCATGCAAATAAATACATTCTATCTTCCAACCTCACTGGAGTGTTTTATTGAGAAGGTGTTTCTGAAGCTGCAAGCAGCCTTTAGATACTTACAGATGGAGGAGGGATTTGTGATAAGGCAACAGGTATTACGTATGATCTGCCTTAAACCTCTCCTGATTAACTGGTACTCGCGTGTTTCCCAATGAACCACTTAAAATTGCCAAGCTCTTAAGTAATCTGAAATCGAAATTTTCTTTTTCACTCTAAAACAGTATGAGTTTTGTTTTCTGTCTTACTGTGTGTATCTTATGTTTCCAGTGCCTCTTTGTTTGTATTTTCTTTTTTCCCCTTTCTCTCTGTTTCACAAACTTTGATGGCCTCTGTTACTTCTGTTTGTGGTCCCACTGTCAGCCAAACAGGCTGGGCAAGCTGGCCGAACAGGTATAGTGATGCATGTGTGCTTGTAATGTCCTAAAGTCAATCTGGTCCAGCAGTGTTACTCTGTAATGAATGTATGCCACTGGAGAGAGTTTGCATTTGGAAGGAATGAAGCGAGATATTTTTTTTTTCCTAAAAAAGTTTAGTTTTAATCACAAAGAACGCTTGTAGCTGAAGTACAAAACCTCCTTCTCAAACAAGCCAGAAAGGGGGTTATACCAATGATTAAAATTACTGAATGGTGTATTCCTAAAGATAAAGATCATACCACTAATCCAGTGTGGCTGTCAGCATCACTGAGCCCCAGCAGTGCTACAAAAGTACAAGGGAATGTCATTATAAAGATATTATTACTGTTCTCCAGCACTGCAACCTTGAGCTGATGGCAAAGTGGCCTATTTTAAGTATTTCTAAAACGAGAAGCTGTGCTATGGTGGGAGGGGATAGTCACTGAAACTTTGCCTGGTTTTTTTTAGCTTAAATATGCATTTCACAGTAGTTTCTAGTTGTTTTGAGATTAAATTCTGCTGGGCGGGGGGGGAAACGGTCCCCTGTTCCCATGCTGGGAAATGGGAAAACTCTCACCAGAGCTGCTCAGAAGGTTTATTCTCTGCAACAGAGGCTGTTACTGGCAGGAGCCTTGAAAAGATAGGGGTTGGTTAGAGTTATGTTTTAGTTAAACGTTGGGTTTTTTTCTTCAAAGTTGACAAAACTTACAAAGTAGACCAGCCGAGCTTTGGGAAAGTGATTAGGCCTTCATAGGTTTATGCTTACATGCCTTGCACTTGCTATGTAGTTTTTAGAGGAGGTGCTTACCAAAATAAAATTCTAAAAACTTAAGTTTTAAATGTAAAAATTTTTATTAAAAACTTACTTACCTGTATAAATACATACTTCACTCGTATGTTCATTTACTGATTCCATAAAACATGAAAACTTTATGGCAGTCACTTTAGAAAGGAGTGCTGTTTTACTAGACTTCTGGTAAATTAGGGCAGTACTTTATAAAAAAGTCAGTAATAAAAGGAGAGGAATTAGTGAATTTATGTGGCTGTGAGAATGAAAGTGGGATTTTCTGGCTTTTGTTGAATTTTTTTCTTCTTTCTTATTCTTAGGGAACAGCAGGACCAGATCCAACAACAGTCTATGTAGATATGAGAGCACTTCGACATGACAGGTACAGATTATGTTAAAGTATTAACTATTTAATGACTGTAGAGGAGAATGTTCAGCCTCATTCATTGCATTGCATTGGTTTGTTAAAATATTCTTGGCAGCAGCTAATCCCTCATCCCTGTACGCAAGGACCCTCAGCCTACAGAATGACAGCTGTGTGCTGGAAGTGGTCCGGCATCTCCTCCCCCATCATTACTCTGCTGTTCCTTTCTAGACCCTCACTGAACTTTCTGTCCATTCGTCAGTCCTGTATAATCTAGGCTCGTTAGCTGTTTCTTGCCTAACCATGCCATTAGCAAAAGGTGACTTTGCCAACCAGCTGTTAGTCACAGACAGAAACAGGGTGGGCAGGATCTCTGGATGTCCCTCCTGCAACCTCCTGGTCAAAGCAGGACCAGCTTCAAGGCTTCATCAGGTTACTGAGGACCAGGACCAGTTCAGTATGGAAAATCTCCAAGAATGGAGATCCACCTCCTCTCTGGGTGTATGTGCTGAGACTGACACCCTGCTCTGGGCAAGTTTTCCTTACTGGCATTTCCCACCTTCTATATTATGTCCCTGGCTGCTTCTCCTTATGGTGTGCAACTCTGAGAAAGGTGGCGGCATCTTCTCTGTAACAATCCTTTAGGTAGTGGAAAAAGTGTCGTTAAGAGTTCCGCCTAGTCTTTTTTTTTCCTTCACACCAAACCAACTCAATTCTCTCAGCCTTCCCAGATCCAATAAACTGATGTCAGGCCTGTACTACAGTGTGTCAGAACACACACAGACACACGTATGTACACACGTCATCTGGAAACTTGCCAAGGATACCTCATTCCATCAGACTTAATTCTGTAATCATCAATTTCATACTGACTTGTCTCTTGATTAACTTAGTCAATGCAAGTGCTGCCAGCACCAAGCTCAGACTGTAAGTTTAGTAGGATACATGTATTTTTTTCTGTTCTTATTTTAGCCAACATAGTATCAGACTTGGTGCATTTGCTGTATTTTTTTTTAATTGATAATGTTAAATTAGGGGCTTATGTGAACTGACAGGTTTTGTAACCACTCACCTCTAGTTTTTGCAATCTTAAATCTTGGCTGTTAGAAGACAAGCTATTCACTGTCGTTTGCATGACCCCGATTTGGCATCTGAACAGATCAATGTAAACTACAGTCATTTTCTCCTTATTTAATATATCACTATGACTCGCATGGTATGTATTCCTGTTAAAAACAAGTTCAGCCATAGCCTCAAAGCTGCCACTCTGTCAGTCGGCTCTAGCCTATGGGTGTAGGGATAGTGTAATATGACATAATGTATAGGAGCCTCTTCTCCTGTATGCCTCTCCTACTGCACTCAATTCTTGTTCCTCCTGCCAAGGTGCCATCCTCCTAAGTTATGCCACTACTGGGCTGTGTAGCATCACTTAATTCCGTTTAAGCTGCTTGCTCTTCACTTTTTGTAATTCCTACTGACACTCTGCCATAGTTCACTGTGGCAAGCAGAGGTCCAGGGGAGTCCAACAAAGAAGGTGAATTTAAAATGGTGATGGAACTGCAATCTTACAGCTGTGTTGAAAAAAGTTACTCATCTCTCCAGAGCCGAGTTTTTGATTCTTAGAAGAAACGTGGTCTATGAGAATGCTAATATGGAAGTCTTGAAGACAGCTAGAAACTCTCAGCTGTCTTACTGCATGGTGAATAACTGAGCATAATTGGCTGGCATCATAGCAGTTTGATCAGTGCAGCTAAGGATAGGTAACACTGGATATACTGGAACACATCTATTTAACTTCTACTTAAGTTCATAAATCCTTGTACAAATACATTCTCTTATTTTCTCAGGGTCCGTTTGGTAGAGAGAGGTTCTCCACACAGTCTGCCACTTATGGAGTCTGGGAAGGTGAGAGACTGAGAGCAATCCCTCCTCCTCATGACCCCTACCTGGGTGGTGATCTGCTTTGGCTGGTTCTCAGTACAGAATCTGTGCCACAAGCTTCACTAATCACAGTGTATCTAGGAGAGACACTAGAGAGAACATAAAACGAACAGCTAGTTAAAATGAAGCCAGGTGCATAAAGTGAAGCGAGAGCATGTACTGCTACAACTGAAAAAATCAGAGGCCTTCGTGTGGAAGGCATTTTTCAGATGTGAACAAACTACAACTGTGAAGTTAAAAATAGCTGCTTAGAGTTTAAATGATTAAGCAACTTGGTAGGAGTAGACAGTCGATATCTATGGTGCAGAGAGGAGTAGATGGGGAAGAATTGCACAGACTGCTGACTTCTGGGGCTCTGCATTATTAACTTTTGTTTTGATGAATTCAGGTTCTCTTTAAGATCTATATTAAATATTTGCTTCTTATTCAAGATTCTTCCAGGGGTAAAGGTCATCATAGCACACACAGAAACCAAGGGACCTCTGGGAGACTCGCATTTAGGAGAGGTAAAGCTTTGATGCTGTCATACTTTATCATCAGTGATTTAATATATAGATAAATCGTGTTAGATCAATGCCTGTCTCTTAGTGGGATGTCCACGCACTGTGGCAAGTGAATGACCTCTACAGAGAGCTGGAACTGTTAACGTACTTGTACGTACATCTGCATGGTTTCCTCCCTCCTCTGCCCAACTACTGCATGCCAGTACCAGGTGGTATCAGTTGACCACTCTGTGTCTGATGGGCAGCTGGAAGAGGCAGTGTATATCTTATGTAATCCCATCAGTGGGCAGTAGTAATGAGGTAATTTGGTTTAATCTTTGGTTTATATACATCTGGATTTGTGTATACCAAGATACCCAACCATTAGAAGATTGCAGGTTAACAGATGTTTCTTTCCAGTAAGTGAAATGCCCAGTTCGTTTTTACTCTCTGCCATCATAGAATGGTTGGGCTGGAAGGGACCTCAAAGATCATCTCGTTTCAACCCCCCTGCCATGGGCAGGGACACCCTCCACTACACCAGGTTGCTCAAAGCCCCATCCAGCCTGGCCTTGAACGATTCCAGGGATGGGGCAGCCACAGCTTCCATCCCCAATTACATGTACATAAAACTCCTCTTCCTTTGTCATTTTCTGTGAGGCAGAAGTTAGTGAAATATTTTAATTAAAACTACTGGCATTTTAGGAGCAACAAAAGTGTCAATGGAACAGATCATTTAAATCAATAAATGATGCTGCCTGAGTCTGGCAAAGTAACCTGTGTTTATATGGGAATTATCCCCTTTTGGTTTGGTGGGGTTTTTTCTGGGGTTGTGATTTTTTTTTTTTTTTTTTTAATCCTCTAGATATGGGTGAGTAGTCCACACAATGCTACTGGTTACTACACAGTGTATGGAGAAGAAGCACTGCATGCTGATCACTTTACTGCTCACTTGAGTTTTGGAGACACTCAGACCATATGGGCTCGGACCGGGTACCTAGGCTTTCTGCGCAGAACAGAACTGACTGATGCTAGTGGAGGTGAGAGAATACAAATGGACTTACAGAAGCATGTGCTTGAAACTTGTTGGGGTAGTTGAGCCAGCAAAGAGTAAGCTGTCCTGCAAGTTTATCCTGACTTCCACCAGCAAAAAGTCCTGAATGTAACAGGAGTTGTTTCTCTGTACATAGTCATTGATTATGATGATACTGGGTAATCCTGTAAAATGAGAAATTCATAATGCCCTTTTCATATATTTAGAAATCACGTTCATCTTCCTATATTTCCAAATAATGTTGTCATTCAGCAGTTCTGGGACATGCACAAGTGCCAATGATTTCCCAGCCTTTCAGAAGTTAAATGTCTAGAGGAGTAACTTCTCCATAATTTTTCTAGTATAGAAAATAAATTGTTAATCTCTTTTTTCCATCTAAGCAAATATGTCTAAGCTTGAGAAATGTAAGCAGGAAGAAAAACTGTTCCTTTTCCTGTTGAGACAGAATATGGAGTAGGTATAACTCTTGATTATCACACATTTTAAGAAAAAAAGTAATCTCTAAACATCCTAAGAAAAGGAGTTTGAATGCTTATAACTTACTGGAAATGTGTATTGCTAATTGTCTATGATTGGACTTAGACGAATGGTGTTATGTACATGGATGGTGTCTGTGTCCTTGGTTGCTGTCGCTGGATAACGAACTGTAGGGGGTTCACAGACACCTTTTACATTTTCCGTAGTCACTCGTGGTACAAGGTAGAAAAGCAGTGTGCTCACTGCTGGGACATAAGTGTCTGTTTGGGGGACACCGTGTATGTCCATCCTACTTTTAGTCGTCCATTATGTGAAGGCAGAAGAGTGAGCGAGGAGAGCGATTTGTTGAAGGTGCAGACTTTTGTTGAGGAGCTGCCCCATCTGCTGCAGTGGATACCAGTCCAGGGTTCAGAAATGGTCCACAATCTACCTCTGTTGCATCTAGTCACCAAGAGGGAGTCATCCTACAGTCTACTGTGCTGCTGTGCTATTCAGTCTCCCTGGGGCTCTTAAGAACAAGGAAGGTGGATGTTACTGCTCTGGCTAGAGAAATCCCTGCAGCCCACCCAATTCCATTTCCTCCAGAGCCGCATCGTGCAGGCTTCCCTCGTCCACAGTCAGAGTGCCATCAGACAGCAAAAGGTGAATTCTGGTAAAGAAACAGTCTTCAGTAGAGATGTGTGGTATCCTTAGCGCACAGCTACCACCGTTCCACAGAATGGTCCCTTCTTTGCACTCAGCTTCTCCACCCATTCAACCTGCTTAGTAAGTTCTGTGTTGGCCCAGCCTCTCCCGAGTCTCTGTTCCTGAAGTAATCTGTTCTCATGCTATTGGTGAGAGCTGATGTGACATAGATCCAGCTCCCTGAAAAAGCTTCTGCTGTACATCATCTTCCCCTTCCGAGCTGGTAGAGCGTGATATAAGAACACTCAGCCAAGATGCTCTAAGCATTCCTTGCTTTCCTCCTATCTGATTTTCTAGGGTAGTTACCTGACCTCCAGGGCACATTGCTGCTTAGTGCCAGGTTCTGCACAGGACGCTCTGACAGAGTTGTCCTTCTGTTACTGTTCAAATTCAAGTGGCTCCCTGTTCTTGAGAAAGCTGGTAGTTAACAGAAATGGGAATCTGTGAGTGGACATTCCCAAAGAAAGAGAAGTTGCAGGTGGCAAGGCACCAGGTTACTACAGCAAGTCTTTATGCCTTGTAGCTTTCTGAAAAATCATTTATCACAGAGGTTTTTACCACTGTGGAACAATGTCAGTTGCATTTTGTCAGCATTTGAGGCTGCATGTGGTGAATTAACATGGCGAGTGTGCATGAAATACAGTGCAGCTTCCCAGGATGCTTTTCGTCTCAAGTTGCACAATTGAGCAGAATTATAAAATAGGTGCAAAAAAAAGTGAAGGTGAACGGAACAGAGTTACAGGATGAACGTGGCAATGTGGAGAGCATGTCCTTCAAGAAGGGTCTAGCAGAGCTTTGTTTATTTAACCTTGCAAAGCTAAGGCTGAGGAGGGGATAGAGTTATTCCTGCTGCATTAACTGTGGGGAACTTAAGCTGAGAAGATATTGCTGGCATGAAGACAAGTGGGTATAAGCTGGTTTTAAAAAGAAGAAAAAGTTAAATTTGGAAATTGGAAAAGTGCTCCTATTGATCAGAGGAGAGTTCTCTGGTAAGAATAGTGGGACAAAAAGATCCTTAATAAGGTATTTTGATTGGGTTTATGCATTGAGATTACATTATGTGAGAGAAAGGGCAGAACTGGATGACTCAGAAATTCTTTTTAGTCTGGCTTCATTTGCTTTGAGTCAATAGTTGGAAGTACTACATGACCTCTTAATTCTCTTCTCTCCAAATGGTAGAGCTGCTTGATGTTTATTATAGATTCTTTCTCCTAGGAAGCATCAGGAGCATCTTAGAATGTCAGGAATAAGCACGTACAAACGACCATGTTTGTTCTGTAGAGCTGCTGATGTTTTAACTGTCTGTGCTGTATTGCAGAGAGGCATGATGCCCTGTATGTGGTGGGCTCTTTGGATGAAACACTGGAGCTCAGAGGAATGAGGTACCATCCCATTGATATAGAGACCTCTGTAATAAGAGCACACAAGAGTATTGCAGAATGGTAAGAGCCTCAGTATTACCCTTCTGTATCTTTTTATTTCTTCTAAAGCAGCAGAAGTCAAGCTCTGTGGAACAGCATGCTAGACTGAGAGCTTACCGTAGAGTGAACTCACCAAAACTTTGCTTAGAAACTCCTGCAGTGAGAGTAACTGAAATATAACTCTCCTCTTTCTCCTGCCTCCACTGCTCAAAGAAGAAAAGCTCACCCTTTATCAGAGTTCTCTGAAAGACAGGGAGGGCATGAGCAGGGCAGCAGAGCACTCGAAAGTTGTGTCATTGACTTCCTGGCTGTGTCAGAATGTACAGAAGTGCAAAGCACTTTGAAACGCATGATTTACATCATTACATGTAAGAGAAAATTACATTTTGTTCATGGACAATTATAAAACAAGTGGTAGAGAATATCCCAAGAAGTTACAGCTTTAATTCCTCTTGATTGACAAGTACTTTCACATTTCTATTATATCACTTGTTCTCATCTATTATATTGTTCAAGTCCTTAAAAATTTATTTCCAATGAGTCTCTTTTTGATAACCAGCTTCCTTTGACTGTGTATTTTTTGTCTCACCGTTAATATTTGTGTCATGCTGACAGTGCTGTGTTTACGTGGACCAACTTGCTTGTGGTGGTTGTGGAGCTGGAAGGCTCAGAACAGGAAGCATTGGACCTTGTCGCGCTGGTAACAAATGTGGTTCTGGAAGAGCATTATCTCATAGTCGGTGTTGTAGTCATCGTGGACCCTGGGGTTATTCCTATCAATTCCCGTGGCGAGAAACAACGAATGCACTTGAGAGACGGATTTTTAGCTGACCAGTTGGATCCTATTTATGTTGCCTACAACATGTGAAAACAGAAAAGTACATCAAGGCTAAAGCACCAAAATCAAGGGACTTTCCAAATAATTACATCGGAATCCATTTTCTGTGTTTCTAAAAACTGCTGAAGACTTTAGGAAAATGGAGATACTAATCTTCACAGACCTTCATCTCTCAGATTACATTTGCTTTCATAAATCCATTGTAACAGTTGCAGCTGTCTTAAGATGGAGAGTTTACTGGAATTCCTGAAGGAAGCTCATTAGAATTATCATGGACCAATGTTTTTTTTTTACAATAATTATGAATGTCAGTACTTGATGCATTGCATAAAAGGACATAAAGCAGAGTCGGGAGATAACACCACCTGTGAGGAGTCTTGGAAATAATACTGAAAGTTGTGAGTAACCGTTGGAAGTTCACCCTCCCTGTGATTGCAGTGTAGTCGCAGTGTCTGGGCTGGGATGTATCTTTCAAGATTGCACACGTCTCTGTCGTTCCCTACTGTACTGAAAGGAACTTTGCACATATTTGAGATTTAAAAATGCAGCCTTTTTATTTTAAATCACTGACTCATCCCTATTCGGAAGAAACAAATTCATTCCAATCCCGGATTCAATATAACAACAATTATGCTGCTGTTCATCTTTTTTGTACCAAGCAAAAACAAATACTGCAGCTGTAACAAGGTTACTTATCGTGCCATGCTGGACTCTGTGATGCTATAAGCTTTATAATAAAAGATAAATTAATATCCAGTTTTAACTGCTTGGTGCAGGAGCCTTCATTGCTCTTGCTGTCGTAACTTCATGTTAAAGTTGCTTGTTTTCATAGCGTTAGCTGTTAATTACTGCCCTGCACAATGCCAAGTATTTGAAAATTCATTCCAAAGCCAATAGTCTCTGAACGATTCGTAGAAATGTTTACAAAGCATGGTCCTACAGTATGTTTTCCCTGAATATCCTGTGCTAAAACTCACGATAGTGATTTTTTTTTCCACCTTGGAAAAGATATTCAGTGTTATCTTGATCTGCTGTGGTACATTTTTTTTTATTAGGGTTGTATTTAGACAGACTTTTTTGTTCCAGCTGAAATATCCAGTTGATTGAGTCACACTTGGCTAATTAATGTTTTGAAGTTTCTGCCTGATCTAATACTGCAGTGAACCTAATTCAGAAAGTGAAGTTATTCAAATACTTCATGTATTTGAAGGTAAGATGAGACTAGCAAATAATTATTTTTATAGAGTTGTTAAAGACTTTGAGCTACATAAGATTTGGGTTTTTTTAAATAATGGATGAGTTTGGCAAAGGAGCCAGGTTTTTCTGCAAGGCAATTCTGCCTGGATCAGTGCCTAAGATGGATGGATGTCAGTCTCCTGATATGAGGATATCTATAAAGTCTTCAAGAAAAACCTTTCACGTATAGTAGTTCTTTGCTCTCATGGTGTTTGACTGTGGTGTATTATACAGCTGCATACTCTGACTGTAATTATGTACAGAACTTATGTAACTTATTGTTTAAGGACGGCAGCCTGGGGCAGTGAACTAGGGGACGTTCCTTGGAACAAAACAGCTGGCAAAAGGAAAGAACTACCTAACTCCAATTTTAATGTTGTCGTTTTTTAGCAAATAAAGCATTGTAAGATTTTTGTATCGAGATATTGATGACAGTGAGACAATTTGCCTTGTAAAGTAAATCTAAAACAAAAAAGCACATTAAACATTTCAAAACAGCTCTTGCCAATACGACTTGCCCACTATTGCAACGTAGGTGGTTACATCAAAAACTTACGGTTTTCACTTGTGTGTTGGACAGCTGAATGCCTGAAGAGCTTTTTCTGCGAAATTTCGGTACCATTGCTTTATAATTAAAGCAATTGCACGTCCTTAAAGCCTGGATGTTCCCGAATTTCGTATATTTCCAGCACTGGAACGGCCGTGCTCCCTGGGGTCTGGCTTGCCGCCCTGGCCTGCCCGTAGCTCCCCGCCAGCCACAACCGGCACCCGCCGCAGTTTGAACTTGGACGTGAGGAGAGCGGCAGGCGGACGGGGGGGTGAGCATCCCCCCCTCGACACGGCGCGGCCTATTTCACACCGCAGAGCCCATGGGGAGCCCTGAGCCACAGACACGGCCCCGCCGGCTCAGCATGCCGAGGCGGCCGGTGGGACACAGCGCACCGGCCGCGCTGCCGGAGCCGCGGTGAGCGACAACATGGCGGGCCCGGCGGGCCGCACCGCGCGTCTGACGTCACCACGGCGTGCGTGCGGCGCGCCGCTCCTGGCGCTGCTTCCGGGGCGGCACGGCGCGGAGTCGCCGCCATGGTGCCGGCGGGGCGGGCGGCGCCGGATGTCTGCCGCCAAGGCGGAGCAGCCGCACGGCTGCGAGCAGTGCGGGAAGGTGTTTGGTCGGGCCGGCGCGCTGACCGAGCACCGCCAGGTGCACACCGGGGAGAGGCCGTACCGCTGCCAGCTGTGCGCCAAGGCCTTCGCCCTCTTCTCGGGGCTGGTGCTGCACAAGCGCACGCACACCGGTGAGCGGCCGCACACCTGCCCGCGCTGCGGCAAGGCCTTCATCTCCACCTCGCGCCTCGCCCTCCACCTCCGCTCCCACGTGGGCGAGCAGCGGTACTGGTGCCCCATCTGCGAGAAGCTCTTCCTCCAGTCCTCCCACCTGGCGCGCCCCAGGGCCATCCACACCAGCGAGCGGCCCTTCCGCTGCAGGGACTGTGGTAAGCGCTTCGGGCACGCCGCGCCCCTGGCCAGCCACCGCCACGTGCACATGGACAAGCGGCCCTTCCAGTGCCCGCAGTGCCAGAAGGTCTTCGCGCAGAAGGCCGGGCTGGTGCTCCACATCCACCTGCACACCAGGGAACGGCCCTACCAGTGCGACAAGTGTGGGAAGAGCTTCCACTCCTCTGGCCACCTCGTGTCGCACCGGCTGCTTGAGTCGGGCGAGAGGAACTTCAAATGCTCCAGCAGCAGGAAGGCGTTCAAGCAGGCGGCATCCCTCAGGCAGCATCTGAAGACCCACGAGGCACATGAGCCTCACCGCTGCTCGGTCTGCAGCCGAGCCTTTTCCAGGTCATCTTATCTCCAGCTTCACATGAGAATACAGAATGGGGAGCAGCTGTACCACTATTTGGTTTGCAACCGGACATATGCCAAAATTTCCACCTTTGAAAAACATTGTAAAAGGCACCAGCAGGATGAAGAGAGGCCTGATGCTAGCCAACAACTACCAGGGCAAAAGCACTGGTTGAAAAGAAAAAGCAGAAGCAGCAGCACAAGATGACAGCCTTGAGCAGCCTCACCAGGTTGACCCAAAGCAGCAGCAGCAGGCGGAAAGGCTGTAATAGTCATAGAATCATAGAATGGTTAGGGTTGGAAGGGACCTCAAAGATCATCCAGTTCCAACCCCCGAGCCATGGGCAGGGAAATCCTCCACTACACCAGGTTGCCCAAAGCCTCATCCAACCTGGCCTTGAACACCTCCAGGGATGGAGCATCCACAACTCCTCTGGGCAACCTCTTCCAGTACCTCACCACCCTCAATGTAAAGAATTTCTTTCTTATATCTAACTTAAATTTGCCCTCTTTCAGTTTAAATCCATTGCCCCTTGTCCTATCACTACACACCCTTGTAAAAAGTCCCTCTCCAGCTTTCCTGTAGGCCCCCTTTAGGTACTGGAAAGCTGCTATAAGATCTCCCCGGAGCCTTCTCTTCTCCAGGCTGAACAGCCCCAACTCTCTCAGCCTATCTTCATAGCAGAGATGCTCCAGCCCTCTGATCATCTTCGTGGCCCTCCTCTGGACTCGTTCCAGTAGCTCCATGTCCTACTTGTGTTGGGGACTCCAGAGCTGAACACAGTATTCTAGGTGGGGTCTCATGAGAGCTGAGTAAAGAGGCAGAATCACTTCCCTCGACCTGCTGGCCACACTCCTTTTGATACAGCCCAGGATATGGTTGGCTTTCTGGGTTGCTAGCGCACATTGCCGGCTCATATTGAGCTTCTCATCCACCAGCACTCCCAAGTCCTTTTCCTCAGGGCTGCTCTCAATCCATTCTCCGCCCAGCCTGTACTTGTGCTTGGGATTGCCCCGACCCACATGCAGGACTTTGCACTTGGCCTTGTTGAACTTCATGAGGTTCTCACAGGCCCTCCTCTCCAGCCTGTCAAGGTCCCTCTGGATGGCATCCCTTCCCTCCAGCGTGTCCACAACACCACACAGCTTGGTGTCATCTGCAAACTTGCTGAGGGTGCACTCAATCCCACTGTCCATGTCTCCAACAAAGATGTTAAATAGCACTGGCCCCAGTACTGACCCCTGAGGAACACCACTTGTCACTGGCCTCCACGTGGACATTGAACCGTTGACCACAACTCTTTGAGAGTGACCATCCATCCAATTCCTTATCCACCGAGTGGTCCATCCATCAAAACCACGTCTTCGCAGTTTAGAGACAAGGATGTCATGTGGGACAGTATCAAATGCTTTGGATAAGTCCAGGTAGATGATGTCAGTTGCTCTTCCCCTATCCATCAATGCTGCAACCTCATCATAGAAGGCCACCAAATTAGTCAGGCAGGATTTGCCCTTAGTGAAGCCATGTTGGCTGTCACCAATCACCTCCTTGTTTTCTATGTGCCTTCGCATAGTCGACAGAAGGATCTGCTCCATGATCTTGCCGGGCACAGAGGTGAGACTGACTGGCCTGTAGTTCCCTGGGTCTTCTTTTTTCCCCTTTTTAAAGATGGGGGCTATGTTTCCCCTTTTCCAGTCATTGGGAACTTCACCAGATTGCCACGACTTCTGAAATATGATGGATAGTGGCTTAGCAACTTCATCTGCCAGTTCCCTCAGGACCCGTGGATGCACCTCATCCGGTGCCATGGACTTGTGCCCATTCAGGTTCTTTAGATGGTCTCGAACCTGATCTTCTCCTACAGTGGGCGGTTCTTCATTCTCCCAGTTTCCTGCCTTGCCTTCCGTGACTTGGGCTGTGCCACTGGAGCTCTTGCCAGTGAAGACTGAGGCAAAGAAGTCATTGAGAACCTCAGCCTTCTCCATATCCTGGGTGGCCAGGTCCCCCATTTCCTTCCGGAGAGGGCCTACATTTTTCCTAGATCTCTTTTTATCACTGACATATCTATAGAAGCCTTTCTTGTTGCCCTTGATGTCCCTGGCCAGGTTTAACTCTATCAGGGCTTTGGCTTTCCTAACCTGATCTCTGGTTACTCGGACAATTTCTCTGTAATCCTCCCAGGCTACCTGTCCTTGTTTCCACCCCCTATAGGCTTTCTTTTTGTGCCCGAGTTGGTCCAGGAGCTCCTTGTTCATCCATGTGGGCCTCCTGGTGTTCCTACCTGACTTTCTCTTTGTTGGGATGCACCGCTCCTGAGCTTGGAGGAGGTGATCCTCGTATGTTAACCAGCTTTCTTGTGCCCCTCTTCCCTCCAGGGCCTCGTCCCATTGTACTCTAGCGAGGAGATCCTTGAAGAGGCCGAAGTCTGCTTTCCTGAAATCCAGGGTAGTGAGCCTGCTATGCACCCTCCTTGCTTCCCTAAGTATCTTGAATTCTACCATTTCATGATCGCTGCAGCCAAGGCTGTCCTTGAGCATCACGTTCGCCACCAGCCCTTCATTGTTAGTGAGAACAAGGTCCAGCATAGCACCTCTCCTCGTTGGTTCCTCTACCACTTGGAGAAGGAAGTTATCATCCATGCATTCCAGGAACCTCCTGGATTGCCTGTGCCTTGCTGTGTTGTCCTTCCAACAGATATCAGGAGGGTTCAAGTCCCCCATGAGGACCAGGGCTCGTGAACGTGAGGCAGCTCCTATCTGTCTGTAGAGGGCCTCATCCACCTAGTCCTCCTGGTCAGGTGGTCTGTAGCAGACCCCTACTACTACGTCCTCTGTCCCTGCTCTGCCTTTAATCCTAACCCATAAGCTCTCAGTCAGGACCTCATTCGTCCCCAGGTGCAGCTCCATGCACTCTAGCTGGTCCTTGACATAGAGGGCAACTCCTCCTCCTCCCTGCCTGTCCTTCCTAAAAAGCCTGTACCCTTCTATTCTGACACTCCAGTCATAGGATTCATCCCACCACGTCTCTGTGATGCCAATAAGATCATATCCCAACAGGCGTGCACACACTTCTAACTCCTCTTGCTTATTCCCCATGCTGCGCGCATTGACATAAAGGCATTTAAGTTGAGCCCCAGATGAATCTGACTTCCTGGCTGGAGCGGCTGGAATTCCCTTCTTCTGTTCTTCAGGTACTTCCAGCATATCTTTATCATTTTTGATATTCCCCCTGTCTTGGGTTAGGCTGACCCTCCCACACAGCCAGTCACTCCCCCTCCCCCACCCCCAGGAATGAGGGAGAGAATTAAAGGAGAAACGGGAAACCCGTGGGTTGAGATGAGAACAATTTAATACAGATGGTTTAATACACAGTGTAGATGCTCACCACCCCCTCGTATGCGAAGCCCGTCTCATCCCGAAGCTGCAATCCCGGACGAACGCCAGGCCCCGAAATAGAGAGGGGCAGAGAGAGAGAGAGAGAGTACTCCGAGAGCGGGAGTACTGGGAGAGAGGGGGGAAAAAAAGGCAATAGAGCAAAAGCGCAGCAAGCGCAAAAGAGCAAAAGCGGCGAAAGAGCCAAAGCGCAAAAGCCCTTCTTTCCGGCTGACCCTCACTTTTATACTGGGCATGACGCTGCATGATATGGAATACTAATTGGCTAGTTTGGCCCTCAATCTTAAGTTCCACCACAAATCACAAGGGGAATCGTGTCCCCCTTGTCCCAACTATGCTCCCCCCTTATTCCACCATGCTTCTGTACTCCGGCACACTGAAAAGTCCTTGGAGTCTCACGTCCAACCACAAACATCAGCTTGCTATCAGCATTCTTCTCAGAGCAAGCCTCTGAGTAAAACCAAAACACAAAGCTCTTCTAGCTGTTAAAAAGAAGAGCTAACCTGGTCCCAGCTAAAACTGGGACACCCCCCCCTCCTGCTTCAAATCTAGTTTAAAGCCCTGTCAATGAGCCCTGCTAGCTTTTGCGCTAAGACCCTGGTTCCCCTCAGAGAAAGGCAAGTCCCATCCGGTGCCATCAGACCTGTTTCAGTGAAAGCCTCCCCATGATCAAAGAAACCCAATTTCTGTCGGTGGCACCAGCCTCTGAGCCATCTGTTAATCAAGTCTGTTTTTCTATTCCTTTCTATATTCTTTCCTGCCACTAAAGTAGAGCCCACTACCTGGGCTCCTGACCCTTCGACCAATCGCACCAATGCCCTAAAGTCGCTTTTGATGGCCTTTGGACTTCTCTCTGTTACCTCATCAGTACTGACCTGCATGACCAGTAATGGATAATAATCAGAGGGCCGTACCAGACCAGGGAGTTTCCTAGTGACGTCCCTGACCCGGGCCCCAGGGAGGCAGCAGACCTCCCTGTGGGCTGGGTCCCGTCGACATATTGGTCCCTCTGTTCCCTTCAGAAGGGAATCACCTATGACAATTACCCTCCGTCTTCTTTTAACAGAGGCAGTCAGAAATCGTGGAGCAGACTGACTGATCTTAGGCAACCCTCCATGTGGCCCCTCGTCTATATTTTCCTCTTTTGATGAGGTTTTTAATGCCAACGGCAGTCCGACCCGGCTTTGGAGACACCTCCAAGCAGGGACAGCCATCACCCTCCCTGTCATCCAGTTCCCCTTTCAGAGCACTGTACCTGTTACATAAGGACACCTGGGGGGGCGAGGGAATTGCCAGGGAATTGCGCTTGCCACGCCAAGCAGGGACCTTGTGCCATTACTCCCCGTCCCCTAATTCCTCACATTCCCTGATCCCCTCTAACCTCTCCACTTCTTCTTTCAGCTCTGCCACAACCAGATTATGGAAGTTGTCAATTTCCCTCTCGCTTTCCCTAATTATTCTTAACCTGCTCACCTCCTCCCTGAGCTCCAACACTTCATCCTGGAGCTGCGCCACCCGGCTTAGCAGGTCATCAACCTGCTCACACCTCACGCAGCCATCCTCAGGGTTGCTCCCAGCTACCAAGGATAAGCTGTGACACTCCTCACAGCCTGTGACCTGAACACCCACATCCCTTCGAGTGTGTGCTGAAAGCACATTTTTCCTCCTCCAAGTGGCCACCATGACTCCCTGATAAGGTGAAGCACTTCAAATCCCGTCCAAGGAGCTGTAAACTGCAGCAGTTGTCCCATCATTAGGTGGGAACAATAGCCTTCCTTAGCTCCTTCGCAGTGGGCAACGACTAGTTGAGGCCATTTATAGCCCAGTGAGTCACAGCTGTGCTGGCACCGCCCCGGCTCTCCCAGCAGCCCGCCTACGCCGGCACCGCCCCCAACACCGGCAGATCTGGTCCCGGCTAGAAAATGCTTCCAGAAAGCCCTAGAAAAGAGCTTTTCTTCGGCTTTTTTCTGCAGTAGCTCTCCCCAGTCGCAGTCTTACCTGCTCTGAAGTGGATCTCCGCAGAAATTACCTAAGTCACTAAGACAAGAACTGTTCCTGGCCCTCTGCAACATGGGTCCTGGGAGATAGAGTGCCTTGTTTAATGCTTGTCAAAAGAAAATGACATGCCGCACCAGTGCTACTCCAGAGCTTGTTTCCAAATGGAATTCTTTCTCTGATGCAGGGTTCAATGCAAACAATTCTCGGAGGTGTAGCAGATACATAAGAGTCTGTGAGGCTCCCTGCAGTTGTTTTGGTGTGCAGAACGCTCTGTGGTTACGGGAGAATTCCACGCTGTTCACCAGCCCCAGTGGTTTTGTTTTGTGTCAGCAACATTTTCCAACACAGACTTACAGACGTTCCTCCTGACCAAAGCACCTGCTTTTACCCAGACTGAAAGAGGGATGCTTCTTTGTATGTGGAAATAAATTAAGTTGTAGTCTCTTAAACGAAGGCAGGGTTTTTGTGTGAAGAGGCAAGAGGGGTGGCGCACCTTCAGAAAACAGATTTGTACCAACAGTGCAGGAATTTATCCTGCAAAATGCAATTTGTTTTTAAAAGCACTGTACATAGCAAGAATACAGCATCTTTGAGCATTTTCTGGTTTTACCATTTAATTACAGTGAGGCGTTGTACTTAGCATCCAGATAATGCCATGCATGAAGTGCGTTTAAAGCACCGCAGGTTTTATTGCCCAAGCAACTTAACTCATCTTCCTCAAAACTGATGAAGACAGGTGTCAAAAATCTGTAGTTCATCTTAAACTGAGTTGGTTTGACATCTGAACTACCAGCTTGTAGCAAAGGTACAAGAATGATTTTTTTCTTTTTTACCTTATCTTTTGGGAATGTAAAGGGAATTCTACGCCGTCTCCTTCTGAATTAACAAATTGCTGTAGCTTGTTCACTGGCCAGTCAGTGAGGGAAGGAGGCAGGATGCCACAAAAAGATTGCTGTCGAAGCAGAGTGGTTTAGATTTATTCCGGGGTGTGAGATCAGACTCCAGTGAGTACAAATAACTCTATAAACATTAATAAAACTGCCTTTATTGCAACAGTGTTCTTTATGAGCCAGCATTTTGCACTGACTTTATAAGCTTTATGGCATTGCAGCAACAGGACTGTGAGGCTACTTTACACCTTTGTTTATTGCTTATTGTTAGCCAGGAATTTATTACAGCAGAAAAAAGGAAGCAGTGAGTTCATTTTACTTGCACATTCCTGATTGATTTTTTAAATGGTATTTTCCTGCCATTGTGTGAAAACAGGTATTACGCACTTTAAGGATCTTTTTGGATCGGCACCTGGTTTTGGTTTCTATGACATATTTACGATTCTGTTTTAAGGCCAAAAAAGGAATTTCCTGAAAGCTTGCACATTCAATTGCAGTGTATCAGACCAGAAGTCATGTTAATAGAGAACGGAGCTGGATTACCTCTAAGAACTAATTTACAGCTAACAGAAGTGTGTTAAATTCTCTAACTTTTTGCACTTCAGGATTTCTTGATACTGGATATACTGGGATAGATCTCTTATTGCAGAACTGATGTTTCTATTCAGCTGTTTATATAAATACACTTTAAACATTTGTGTGGTCAGATATTTCAAATGAGATGTTTCTAAGCCAGAGTTTCTTGTCATGACAAATTCTAATGTAAATTTTTCCTACAGTCTTCAGATTTTGCTTTGTGACCAGTTGTGTTGTTTAGGAGGAAGTAGACACAGAGTTTTATTTCCACTTCAGATATGCCAGTACCATATAAGCAGAGTTCTTTGGGTTTTGTATTTCAATACATGTTACTAAAATAATACACACCACTATCTTTTCCTCCAGTCACTTTTTTTTAAATCTATTTTTACCTAAACATCAAAGTTTGCCTATGGAAGTGAAAAGCATTTTCTAATTTTCTAGTGTTCTTTAAAACTTAGCTTGCAAAGGTAACTGCAAAATAACAATTTATTTCTGGCATTTTTCTTTGCCAAACATGGACGGCAGTGCCATGGTGGTTTTATCTGTGCTCGTAACATGGTATGCAGAATCAAAACTTCGTTAGCAAGAAAATGTAAAAGTGGCTTTTTAAAGATCAGTTTTCTCTTGCTCCTTAATAGTTTTGGAGGTGTTTTGTTTTGTTTAAAAAGGTTCCCATTTTGCTCTTCTAGTTTTCTGCTCTGTCAGCTGCCTTCTCCCTACTATCGGAAGCCCACACTGTTCAGGATTGTGATAAATGAGTGAGTCCCAAACAGAACTCCAATTAAAGTTTACAATTTATTAGGCAAATAAAAGCAAGCAAACAGTGCTGGGTGCGCTGGGAGTCTCCACTCCACCAAGACGCACACCATATAGTTCTTATTTCTGGTTTATACTTCTTTTACTAATACATATTCTCAATTATTTCCGAGAAAAGGTGGTCTTATTACAATGAGTTCAGAGAAGTCATCTCCATAGTCTCCACCCCTAACCCCCCCCCCCAGTTGCGCGTGCGCAGTGTCTCCTGGTGGTCGTGAGTAGGGGTCTCAGGGATGAAGGCTGTATGTCTTCCTCGTCATGACTTTTTCACCTCCCCAGAAAACTAGCGAAGTCATCATGACTCTGCTCTGCGAAGTCATCAGGACTGTCCTTGTTCTCCATCTTGGCTCCTGCTTATCTTACACAAGGGTTATGCAACTTACAGATACATGGCTTGAGCAAGCTAACTTAATAGTGGTTAAGTGAGATTAGAGATTAAGCGCGTACAGGCCCTTAGACTCCTCTTGTCTAACACCTTGGAACTGGCAGTAAAGCAAAAATGTTAGGTGGCTTTTGCAAGAAGCGAGAACTATATACATACCATTCTGCTTCCTCTAGGGCTATGGTTGTATAAGAACAAACAGAATGGTTAAAGGTTATATATACAGAGAAGGTCATATTTCACAATTGGGGCTCATGGTTAGCAGCATCATGAGGCATTTCGCAGGTTTACGTTTTTGCATTTCACAGAGATCTTAAACTAAGATCATCACTTATCTTGAATAGGCACACCCTACTCCTCGCCACCTGTTCGCATATCCATCCATTGTCCCATATTGACACGAATCAAATGAACATATTTCACAGGATGAACTCAGGCTTCGTACAGTAAAATCCAGTGTCAAGAATATTTCAGAATGGAAAAACTGGGAATATGCTGTAATGCCCTGGCTGTTGCAGTACAGTAAGGCCAGGCCAGTCCTTTAGGTTTATTATGTGGTAGGTGGAGCAAATTCAATCCGTGGATCACTCACAGAAATGCTGCCACTTTATTTTGAAATATATTTTTCAGCTTAATGTACAGGGGGAGCAGGAGTGCTTCCATGTCTCTAGACTGCTGGGATGGAGGAGCACCTCTCAGTGCTGTCACAGCTTCCAGCGCGAAGTTCTGGATGCGTGGGAGGCACAGCCCAGCGGTGCAGCGCTTCCTTCGCGTGGTTGCTTCACTCCATCCAACAAGGTCAGGAATGTTCCTTCTCTGGGGTCTGTGAAAGTCCGTATTTGATTTGTGGATGATTTGCGGAAAAAGTGTATTTTGGGTTTCTTTTTAAGGCAAGTTATTTTTCTCACTGTCGGCACATGAACTCTGCTATTGAATGATTCAGCCTGAACGCACATCCCATCGGCAGTTAACAAAATGAGGAAAATTTTCTTAGGTGTGCTAACAGCAGTAATCAGCAGTCCCAGTAAGAGTAGATCTTACATGGAAGAACATTTTTGTGGGAGTCTGTAAGTGCTCTTCCAGTGCCGGTAATTTTGTGTCTCATCCAGAGAGAGGATTCCCTTTCACAGATGTGCTTCACCTGTAATTATCTGGGGAGAGAGTAAAAGTGCAGATGCTAATCTCCCAGAGCAAAAAGTAGTGGCAGCATTTTAAATTATGAAAGTGTAATTCAGCAGAGCTACAATACAGCATGCGTGTACTAAATCTGCCCCCGTCTGTCACTTTTCTAGTTTGTGAAGTTAATTTGAGTCTGTTAAACGTCTTAGACTCCCTCCTATTGTTGTGCTCTCTTTGTTTCACTTTTGGTACTGTTGATAAATAGTTCTTGTCTTGATAGGGTATTTAATATAAGAAACCATCCATTGGTGCCCTTCCTGGTGGGAAATTCACTTGCATCTTCTATAGGGAGTCAAAAGCATAACTGACACACATGTCCAAATGTCAGGTAGGTGCTGCTAGGGTAATGCTGCTGTTTCATCCTCAGGGAGCCTCCCAGGACGCTGGGGGTCCCCCAGAGCTCCATGTTACCAAACCAGCCTTTCTGCAGGTTATCACACCCCAGTCTGCACTAATGACAAAAATGTGGATTTTCTGAGCTCTCCTGGGATCGATGCAATGCCAGGTCAGTCTAAACAGTGCCAGTAAAGTATTGTAAGAGCACACACACCTTAGGTATCCAGTAGGCTGATTCTGTTGTCTGGGATGGGGACATAACTAAAAATTACTTCATAATGTCATTAGTCTATTGTCTTCCCTTCCTGAAGAGTGAAGCATCCCTGCCAGAGCCTGGAAACCAGTCATGTCTGCACTGGCACTGTTAAGAATCTAGCCTGTCGTTGCTGGGAGGTTAGCGAGTTGCTTAAGCCTTTTGAGCCTTCTTCAGAGCCAACTGTGATGTCTGCCTTGCGCAGCTCTGACAGCGACTCCTCAGTCAGCCTCAAGGCTTGGGAGATCTTTTTTCCCCGGAAAGCCTTGTGGTGCTCCTGAGCTCCTCACAGCACTACCCAAACCCCTTGTTGGCATGGCAGCATCCTTTTTGTAGGCTGGATGCGTGTCTCGTGCAATCCATGGGGACCTGGGATGTAGGCAGAGGTGCTGCGGGTGACCGGCTGTGGCTGTCACTGTGCCTGTGCACACGAGGGGACAGCATGCAGGAGGAGTCAGCAGTGGTGACTGTCAGCTGCCTGCAGTTGTCAGCAGACACCTCATGCTGGGTGCTCGGGCCGGTGTCGCCCACTCTGCTTTAGCTCTGCTGCACCTTCTCCTGTGCCAGGTGAAGCCTCTGTGAATCCCCAACCGTGGTGTTGCTAAGTCAGGACCAGCCCCACTGCCAGAAACGTACGCAGTCATACTGTGTCACTCCCTGCTCCTGCTCTCATTGCTCGCCAAGGGACAGGACAGCCTGTTCTGAGTCCCTCCAGCTCTGCCAGTGCTCAAGCTGCATGTTAGACTTACAGCTCTTTGCTGCTGCAATGCCGTGCAGAGCTGCCGAAAAGGCTGGGTCTTGGAGAAGGCTTCCTCATCCATGTGAGCACTGCTGGTGCGGTGAGGCAGAAGGCAGGTGGGACGTGGAGACCTGCCAGACAGCCTCACTTCAGACCCTTGTGCTGAAGCATCAAACCCCTCTGCTGAACCCCTCAGGCTCGAGAGAGGGTCATGAGAGTCCTGTTTACACTGCCTAACCTTGGGGACACTCTGGGAGAGACAGTGTCCCCATTTGTTGTCCTCAGATGCTGCCTCGGGTCCATACAAGTGTTGGAAACAGCTGAACTGAGAACTGATGAGGATGTTAAAAATGTAGTGGAAGTAACTTGGATGCTAAACAAGTTCTCAACAAATAAGCACTACCCTTGGGATGGCAAAACTGCTTTTTTAATTCTAGATGGAGTACAGGATGTTGTCCTTCTTGTACACAAGTTTCTGCCTGAGTGCCCCCTTTCACAGCTTGAGGGAGGCAGATGAAAATAGCAAGATGGTCACTGTCTGAAGACATGTCATTTTGCACATGAAGTCATTATGGAATGTGGAATGAGGTTAAAACCACCACAACATCTGCAGGCATCTTTGTCATGAATTTGTCACTAAAGATGTCGCTAGCCGTGAATGCTTAACCCACAGGTATCGCTGAGCTGGATGGCAACTGCAGACTGAAAAAGAGCATAGGCTTTGGGGAAATTGTCCTAGGTTTACTTTTGGCTCTGCAAAGGCTCACGAGTGCAAGCCCCTGGCTGACACTGGCAGCAGTGGACGCATCCTGAAGAGCAGCAGTCCCACAGAGGTGCATTGTGCTCCTTTGGCCCTGCAGGTACATCTGCCAGTTTGGACAGCCACGTGGATCACTGTGGTGGTGACAGCCTTGAACTGTTTGGCCATCCACAGTGTTGCCAGGGAGGAGATTAAGGGTCGATGCCCAAAAAGAAACCCAGGGATGTGAGCTGTAGCAGTGCTTCAGGCTGCATCTTCCAGCTGCTCCCTCTGGCAGTGTGGGGCAGCCAGGGAGGTGCATGCAGCTTGGGAGAAAAGGACACATTCTTCACCAGGAAAAGAGACTAATTGTGGCCCAGAGACCAAAACAACATTTTATTGTCATTGTTTCCACATACTATGGAGGCTGCACCTGGTGTACATTAAAGCGCTGTGGTCACACTGGGCAGATAGATCCTTCTTTTCCCTTCTGACTGAGCCTGGAGACTTTGCCAAGGCACACCCCAGGCCTAGAAGCTGTCCCCAGCCCAGGAGCCTCGTACACTTTCACTTCCAGCTCTGCAGGCTGCTAAAAGCAGGAGGATTTGGCGACAAGAGAAGAGCCTGGACTGTTAGATGGTTATGCTTTGCCTTTCAAGCCAAGGGTATCTCAGTTTGCCAAGAAATGCGTGGGCTCTACTGAGCCCCTGTGGTAAGACAGGGGCTGTGCTGCCTGGGTTAGTACCATGCACAGGGTGGTCAGAGCCCACAGGAATCAATGGGAGCCTTTCCGTTCAGGCCGGGGGGCTCGGAACCAGGTGTCTGTAACCAGGCCCTCTGCATCACCTTCTACTTCAGCCCTTGAGTTTCCCTTTTCCCTTTACAAGCAAGCTTGGATTGCAGTGTCTGCCTGCCTCCAGCCCTGTGCACATCCCTTGCATACAGCAGTAGGGAAGGAGCTTGAGACAAGGCATTCACACACCACGTCCACCCAGGTGGGCACTGGTCGATAAACTTTCCTGAGCTGTGCGGGTGTTTCTTGCTCACAAAGCCACAGAACTTAATAAGCTGCTTAAGTCTAGCACAAGCTTAACTCCAAGGAGCCTCTAATCACACCCAGTCTTTTTGCCGGAGGAGCAACGCTGCTCTGCATCTCTCTGGCATGAGCAGGACGTGCTCGTCTGCTTCCCACCAGCTCACTCATGCTCAAAGAACTCATGGCAAGCAGCGGTGACCATTGCAATGAAGGCTACAAACTCCTGGAAGTCACACTCTGCATCTCCATCACTGTCCAGTGCCTCCATGACTTTGTCCACAGTCTCCTGGTCTTTGATCTCCTGAAGGGACAGAAAGAGAGTCAGCCAAAGCTGGTGAGGATCAGAGCGAGACCCAGACAGTAACATGTCCTCACTTCTTGGGTGCGCTCATGGCTGAATCTTTGTTCAGAAACATCCCAAATATCTCGTTGGTGTTTCCTGTCTGTGTTGGGGCACCATCTTGCGCCCGCAGCAGCATCTGCGCAACAGCAGCCCTCCCGAAGTGGGAATCACAGCCACACCTGTGCCACTGGGAAGGGGCATCTTGAGCCCCTTGGGGCAATGCTGTCCTCCCTTCCAAAGGAAGGAAATTTACCTAGTATCCAACCTGAACCCCAGTCCCCAGCACAAGCTGTTGCTCTCGTCCTGCAGAGCTGGAGCAAAGTGTTTAACATGCTGCTGCATGAGTTAATCTCTTCCCCTGTGCTTACTTCCCATGGGAGATGGAGTTAGCAGAGCCCAGCAGCTGCTTGACACGGCTCTCTGAGCCTAGCCAGGTGTGCTGCACGGAAAGCGATACTTACGCCAAGGAAATGGGTCAACTCGTTGTTAATGAGCTCCTTCAGTTCTGATTTCTTCAGCTTGTGCTTGTCTCCTTCCCTGAGTACTGGTGGAAGGCATCAATGATGGCAATCATGGCCTTCTCCAGCTCAGACATGGTCACAGTGTGGCCCTGAGGAGCAATGAAAGCGTTAGCCTGGGTGAGCTCCAGCAATGCCTTTTGCTTTGCAAGCGCAGCCACCCCGGGGCTCCTCCCATGCGCCGCCAGCGCCAGTTGGCACACTCAAAACCTGCTGCTGAAAAGCATTGCTACCAACTCTGGCTTCAGCGTGGAAGATCCCGAGAGACCTTGTCTCTGCCCCCAGGAGCTCTTAAAGAGAGGAGAGCCACAACACAAGGAGTGCCCAGTATAGGACAGGCGCGTGCCAGGAGCTGACATGTCCCCTGGGACTGGTGTGAGTTTGGCATCTTGCGTCTCTGTGTGAGCAGGGCATAGGAGAGAAAAACGAGGAGAGGTCACAAAGCCCTGGTGGCTTCCAGCAAGGCACTCTGTTTTCTGTTATGTGCCAACCTGGCTAGCAGGTGACATGTTGTCACTTCACCTCTTCTTTGGCTCCTGCTGCTTAACCCATTGCTCTGTTCTACTCGCTTGGGAGAGGGGCAGGCAGGAGTTTCGTTTCTGCACGTGGAGCTTCAGAAAGGTTTTCCTGGCCCCTCTTGCCTCTGCCTTTCTCGCCTGCAGGCCTGTCTGCAGCTGAGCAGTCAGGGGAACCCAGGCAGGAACCAGTTTTGATGAGTGCCAGCAGGACAAAATAAACACCTCTCTTCTAACCTCCCTCCTCCTGTGCTTGATCTGGAGATCCTCTCAAGAATGTTAATAATTGGGATTGCAGTGTTTTCTGCAGGTGTCACAAACAGACAAACCAAAGAGACTCTGATGGAAAAGGGAGAGATGCAAAACCACCTTCCCAAAAGTTGTTGAATGCCCTGATGCTGGGGAAAAAAAAAGCCTAATTGTCTGGCACTTGGTTAATTCACACCCCATGGACAAATGCCTCCTGCCCTGCAGTCTGGCTTCTGTTTTTCCACCACGAGACCCAGTGCTGAAGGCACTAGATTTTATCCCACAGCCTGACTGTCAAGCTGATGCCCTCCTCCGTGCAGCAGTCGGTATCCAAACTGCAAGGCTGTTTCCAGTCAGGTAGGAAATATTCCTAAAGCATTTCATGCACGCATCCCAATAGCCCTTTGCATGGTCATGCCTTGCCTGCGCCACGCTGGGCTAGCTGTCAGCAGCACTGCCTGCTTCCCGTCTGCAAAGATAAGGATCGTTTCAGCACCCTGCTAGCCTGCACTGCAATGGCAGAGGTCAGAGCTGCAGCAGTACCCCCCGCGCCACCCCTCCCACAGCAGCACCCCACCTGCTCCAGCAGCCAAGCACCTGCCCCAGCATCTCCCAGCCCCTCTCACCTCCCTGCTGGCGGCGGGGCTGTGGCACAGCAATGCGATGTGACCAGCACTCCCGGGGACTTGCTGGCTTCTTATGCCCAGGGGCAGAGAGCCTGCGGCAATGTGATGTGACCAGCGCCCCAGGGACTTGCTGGCTTCTTATGCCCAGGGGCAGAGAGCCCGTGGCCCTGCCGCTGTGCCCGCAGCGCCAATGGCAGCTGGAGGTGGGGGCGTCCGGAGCTGGGCATCAGCCCTGCCCTGCGCAGTAATTCGCACAGAGATGCATTGACTCGATGCCAGCCTACGGCTGCAGACGTGGGAGCTCTTGTGGAGAAAGCCACCATTGTGAGAAAAAAAATAACTGGACAGTCAGCAGGAGAGCCAGTCTGGCTGTATTGCCTGTGCTGCTGCTCTCATCCACAGTAAAGGCAATGAATTGTGAGCCATGGCAGGACAGGCATGGTTAGAGCTGGGCTGGGGGCCCCAACATCTGCCCCATGGCACCCCACAGCCAGGCCCAGGTGCACGAGAACGATCAAATACCACTGTCCCTGTGGACCCTGTCCCAGGGCTGCAGCAAATATTTGGGGCAGAGGTTTTTCTTTCCATGTGACGGGAACATCCATCATGGCAGCTTGTGCCTGTGGCCTCTTATCCCTTCGCTGTGCACCTCAGTTGGGTCCAGCTGCATCTTCTCTGCCACCCCAGCAGTCTAGGGGATGATGGGACCCTTTGTGGAGAAATTGCAATTGTACCAGGCTGTAAGCAGTTGAAGGATGGAGCTGGCAGCAGCAGCTCCTACCTGGTGCCTACTGGGAGACAGCGCTGGGCTGTGGGGCGCGCCGTGCCGGAGCCCCACGGAACCCGCATCGAGTGGCGGTGGGTTATAGAGGAGCTCTCCCGCGGCTGCCCCCTGGCCAGTGACTGTGACACCGCCCTTTTGCCGGGGGGATGGCGGGAACCTCCTGCCGGTGTGTGCCTGTGGTCCGTGTCACAGCTGCGTGGGTGGCATTGCTCAGAAGTCCTCTGCCAGCCCCAGCAGCCGCCACGGCATTAAGTGCACTTTTATTTAAACTGAAGAGCTGTAAAGATGCCCTTTCCACCAGGGACTCCCTTGCAGGCTGGTGCACAGAGCTGAGGGAGGTGATACTGTGTGGGGCCAGCAGGCAGCCTGGCAAAGAAAGGGGGTCTGGAGGGGAGCAGGCGACAAGCAGAAAGCAGCATCTTTCACCCAGACTGCTCCTGGGGGCACGGTACAAGCGGGTGGTCGATTAAGATGGACAACATGCTGAAGAAAGCAGGTTTTCACTGTGTTTCGTTGCCTAGCCACGCTATTTCTCAAGAATGAGATGGGATGAGCCAAAGTTGAAGTTGTCTGCTATTATTGATGTGGCATGTTTCCGTTTATGCCTTTTTCACCACAGCACAGGATCAATAGTTGCTTTATGTCTTAGGCCTTTGTCAAATTTCAGACTAAGTGCAACTCGGAACAAGTCACCACTGTTACCAAGAAGAAAGTTCAGCAATACCCCTGATGGAGAGCCCAGAGGTGTCATTTTATTACCACAGTCAGCTCCTGTGGGAAATGTGAAGAGTGTAAGAGCCTTATACCTACGCTTGTGGGGTAGGATGAAAGTCTGAATGTCTTCAAAAATGTTCCTTTGAAGACTCAAGACTGGGCTGCTGGATAAACACAGTCTCTGGCATTTCCTGTGTTCCCCGGAGCTACCACGGATGCGATCACTGAGACAACACCTATCATATTACTTCACAGTTTTTCATGTACCAGTGTGAAAGAAACCCGTCCACACTGATCATTTCCTTACATCAGCTCTTGAAAGCCTTTGTAAACAGCTTCAAACACAGGTTTGGGAAAAATTATTTCCCCATTGTTAAACTCGAGTATGTTGACTTTAAACGTAGAGCTGACCACTGAAGTTCTCACATTTATGGCATTGCGAACTGCAGCAGTTTTCTAGTTGGACTAGCAGGAATAGGGGACACACTTTCAGGCAGTGGTGTTTCTAGCGTGGAGATAGTTTGTCAACAATCTTGCAATATTCAATTTTTTTCGAGGATATTTGTATCCACTTAATAGCTGACTATAAATGGGGTTCTGTCAGCAGGAAACAAACTATTTTTTCTCCATCGATAACAATTTGATCTGGTAGATGTCTTAGCTCAGTCATGAGCCAAGAAATGCATCAAAGCACACCATTCCTAGTCAGAGACAAGGTCCTAGCTTGGTCTCATTAAACCATTTTCTGATGTCATTCCTGAAAGTGACCTTTTCTTAAAACGGAACAAAAAAATTAGTATTTGGCAGATCAAAACCTGAACAGTCTTGAAATTCTCTTTCCCGATTGTTCTTACCTGTCCATTTCATTCTGACTTCTGTATGTTACAGAACATGACCTGGAACGCCCTTCTGTGCTGGCTGAGGCTGATAGGGTGGGAAGGAGCAGCAGGATCAGGTGTGAACACCAGAACCTTGGTCCTTTCCTGCCTCTGCTAATTGTGGATACAAAAAGGCTAGAAGCAGAAATTTTCCAGCTACTGCAGCGTCCTGTGAAAGTTCTTTTTCCCATGCAGGCTAGCTGAGAAACAGTTTGAGGTTTTTGTAAACTAAGACTTTATCTTGCACCTGTAGCTTGTTATGCAGTCTTGTTTATGGCACACTGGGAAAGTTGTTTTGAAATGGGTGTTGTAGCATTTAGCCAATCGCTCTGGGAGGTGGATGGTCAAGCGACCAATTGCCTTGGCCATCCTTGTGAACCATATTATATATATATACGGATTTGTAATTAATAAACGGCTGATGCTGCTGCTGCTGCTGCCGCTGCTGCTCCTACTCCTGCTGCTCCTGCTGTTGGCGTTGGCTCTTTCTCCTGCACCTGAATTCTGTGTCGTTCTTCTCTCCGTCCCCGAGACAGCAGCGACATTTGGTGACCCCGACGTGATACAACCGCAACTGAATTTAGAAGGTACGTGCTTCCCCCGAGGCTCCGGGGACAAAACTCTAGACTGAGAAGATGGGGCAAAGCTCCGTGAAAGAAAGCACAATATTTTCTGCCTTCAAAAATGTGATAACAATCGCAGGAGCTGACATAAGTGATGAAGCTCTCTGTGAATTGCTAAACTGGGCAGCAGAACATGAGTTTGTAGCTGATTCGGACACTGCCCCTAACCCAGAAGCTTGGGAACTGTTAGGGGATAAGTTATTTCATGAGATCATGCTTGGAGATAAGAGCGTACTTGACCTGCTATGTACGTGGTGGTCCCTATACGGTATAATGCGGAAGTGGACAGCAGGAAGAGAAGGAAAAGAATTACCGGGCTCTGACGAATCTGCGGGTGAAGGCTCTGAAGGGGACGATGAGTTATTTGAGGGAACACTGACCCCGGACAGCACAGGCAGCGTACCCGCCGCGTCTCCGCTGCCCTCGGGCACTGAGAGACTCGCGGGGACTGCGCGGAGGTCCTACCCCTCCCCGCGGGATTATGTTCCACCTAAGAACCCCTCACCAGTGGAACAGTTAGCAAAACTAACCGGTCAAAGCAAAGCGTTGGAGCGTCCCCCACCCTCCACACCAGCGGCCCCCCCTCCTCCTCCGCGCTACGGCCGCCCGTACAGCCGGCTGCTTCAGTGCCTGCAGCGGGATGTGTCCTTCCTACGGCTCCGCCACTGCCGCAGCCAGGCACGGCAGCCGGGGTTCTACCGCACCCGGGAGGGGCAGGAGGTATCACGGCGGCGTCGGCTCCGCCGCCCTTGTGTCCCGCGCCAGCATCCGCGCGTTTCCCGGCGCAAACGGCGCAGACGCCGGTGGCGGATCTCTCGGCACACCAGCCTACGACGCTTTTGCGGGAAATATTACAGCAACTAGTGGTGCTGACGGAGGCGGTGCGACCGGCGCCGAGGGCGGCGTCGGCCCCCCCCCCCGACGGCGGCCCCCCCGACCGCGACGGCGGCCCCGGAAGTGGCGCCGAGTGCGGCGCCGGCAGCCCCCCCGACGGCGGCCCCGGACGCGGCCCCGAACGCGGCGCCGGCACCCCCCCCGGCGGCGGCGCCTGCACGGACAGTGATGCCGCCGCAAGCCGCAGCCCCCCAAGCTGCATTGCCGTGCGTGGCTCCGCAACCGCCCGCAGCCTCCGCCGCTGCACCGCCCGCTGGCCAGGCACCTGTGCCCTGCCAGCCTGCCTCATCCGTGAGGCCCGACGATGCCAGCAGTGTTACTGCGGACTCGCTTACTACACTGCGGGAAACTGTGGCGGTGGTCAGACATCGGCAACCAGTAACACAGCTGACCTACAACCGTCCATGGACGCTTCCCGAATGTAGTGTGACTGTGCGTCCAAATAATTCAAAGCGGTTTTGGGAATCGGTCAAGAGGCGGGCTCTGGAGGTTGGTGACTGGGATTTAATAGAGAAAGTCGGGATGCCTAAAGATGAAAAGGGACCTGAGCGAGTTATTATAGTGCCTCAAAGTGCTGTGCAGGTAGATCAAGGTGGTAGTGAACCCACAGAGGGTATCATCCAAGCCTTTCCTGTACAGAAAGCTCTTCCTAACTCAGGTCGATCTGACACACATGAAGTTATCGCTTGGAAAGTGGTCCAAGATTTGCAATCCAAAGTGGCACAATATGGGCTAGGGTCTCCTGAAGTCATGCAGATTATTAGAGTGCTGAATACTGACCTGCTGCCTCCATTTGATATTAGGCATTTAGGTCAGGTATTATTTCAACCTGTACAATATTCAGTTTTTTGAGGCCAATTGGAGAAAGATGGCTGAGAAAGCTGCGGCTGGGAATATGCAACTACCTCCAGCTGATCCTAGACATGGAGTTCCAGCAGATGCTCTTATGGGAGCTAATGCCTTTTCTGATCCTGATCTTCAAGCCACCTGGCATCCTCAGGTCCTTGAGCAGGCTCAGAAGATTGGTATGGGAGCCCTATTAAAAGGCATAGACATGGCTGCTCCTAAAACACGATATGTGAAAATAACTCAGGGGCAGAAAGAGCATTTTTTATCTTTCGTAGAAAAGATTGCTGCCGCCCTCGAGAAGCAGGTCGAAGATGAGACCTTGCGGCAGCTGTTGTGCAGACAACTAGCAAGAGATAATGCCAATGATGAGTGTAGAAAGATCATAGATGCTTTGCCAGGGGATCCCACGCTAACAGACATGGTTGAAGCCTGTTCCAAAATGGGATCTGATAATCCGAAGTCTGCTCTGGCTGCAGTTCTGCAGCCTATTCAATTAAATTCTGATCGTGGACTAAAAAGGCAACCTAAGGTTGAGAGCAAGCAGAAACAGATTAGACAAAAGAAGAAGAAGAAGGAGAACAGGGGAGCTGCTCACTGCGAGAGATGCGATAGGCCAGGTCATTTTGCAAAATATTGTCGATCTATGTATCATGCCAATGGTCGACCCTTGACACGCTCGGGAAACTCGACCAGGAGCGCAAAGGGGATGTGCGCTCAGACACAAATACTTCCCCAGGGCATGGCACCGACACAGGCCTATTCAGCCAGTTTAGAGCCAGCACCCAGGGATCAATCGGAGTGGATGTGCATACAGCAGCAACAGTCATCTTAGAATCCTGTCATGTTTATAAGGTTCCCTTGAACGTATTCGGGCCCCTAGGACAGGGACTGAGTGCATTGCTGGTGGGAAGATCTAGTGTCACCCCTCAAGGGATCTTTGTACACCCAGGAGTTATTGATGCTGACTTTACAGGCCAGATTTGTGCTATGGTTTCCACACCCACCCCCCCTGTCACTATTCCTGAAAAGACTCAAATTGCTCAACTTGTGCCTTTCAAGTCATGTGTTCCCAGGACAGAACAATGAAGTCGTGGAGATGGCGGCTTTGGATCTACGGGACTTCCGCAGGTCTTCTGGACCGCAGACATCTCTAGCCAAAAGCCGCAGATGATGTGTACTCTAATCCTGCCAAATGCCCAGCCGTCCAGGATTCAGCTCCGAGGTTTGATCGACACGGGTGCTGACGTGACAATCATCTCCTTCTCTGCGTGGCCTCCTAGGTGGCCTTTAGCCCCTGTGGGGTCAGCCATTGCAGGGTTGGGGGGAACCACACAGAGCTATTTAAGCGAACGACCTGTGGTGGTGAAAAATGCAGAGGGGCAAATAGCTACAGTTCGGCCCTATGTCACTGCAGCTCCGCTTAACCTCTGGGGGCGGGATGTATTGGCGGCTTGGGGGGTACGGATTGGGACAAATTTTTGATGGGGGCCACTGTGCTGAAGGGCGCAGAGTATCCTACGCTGCCTTTGCGGTGGCTAGTAAGCAAATCCATCTGGCAACCCCAGTGGCCCCTACCAAAAGAGAAACTAGTCGCCCTTCATCAGTTAGTTCAGGAGCAATTACAACAGGGACACCTTGAGCCTTCCACTAGTCCCTGGAACACTCCTGTTTTTGTAATTAAGAAAAAATCAGGAAAATGGAGATTGTTGCAGGATCTCCGAAAAATCAATGCAATGATGGAAAGTATGGGGGCATTGCAGCCTGGTATGCCCTCACCCACCATGATTCCAGCAGGGCGGGAAATCCTGATCATTGATTTGAAGGATTGCTTTTTCACTATTCCTTTACATCCTGATGACAAGCCAAAATTTGCTTTTACTGTGCCTACAGTTAACAATGCCGAACCTGCGAAGAGATATCAATGGAAGGTTCTACCTCAGGGCATGAAGAACAGCCCGACTATCTGCCAATGGTATGTCGCTCAAGCTTTGTCCGGAGTCCGCGAGCAGTTTCCTGAGGCATACTGCTACCATTACATGGATGATATCCTGGTGGCAGCATCTACCCAGGACGAGCTGCTGAGGATACAGCCTCAGCTGCTCGCTGCTCTGCATTCTTATGGATTGCAGGTGGCTCCGGAGAAAGTTCAAAAGCATCCTCCTTGGAAATATTTAGGAGTCAAAATTCTGGATCAAACTATACAACACCAAGAGGTGCAATTCTCGAGTTCTATTAAAACCCTGAATGATGCTCAGAAATTGCTGGGTATCATCAATTGGTTACGTCCCTATCTAGGGCTAACCACGGCACAACTTTCCCCACTTGTTAATATTTTAAAGGGGGACCCCGAGTTGAATTCAGCTCGGAAATTGACTCCTGAAGCGCGACGGGCACTGGAGGAGGTTCAACAGGCTGTTTCTGCTCGTCAGGTTTATCGAGTGGATCGCTCCATTGATATCACTGTTTTCATTACCACTCCAGATTTTCATCCTACAGGTATCATTGGCCAGTGGAATAAACAGTGGCCCGACCCTTTGCATATTCTGGAATGGGTCTTTTTGCCACATCAGCCAAAAAAGACAGCATCCACATTGTTTGAATTAATCGCTTGTCTGATAATCAAATGCCGCCAAAGGTGTTTGCAATTAATGGCAGCGGATCCTGCAACAATTGTTCTTCCAGTACAGCAGGAACACTTTGAGTGGAGCCTTACTAACAGTGCTGCTCTGCAAAGTGCGCTGCAAAACTTTTCGGGACAGATTGCTTATCATCTGCCCAGCCATAAATTACTGCAATTGGCAAAATCGACAAGCTTTACCTTGCGGCCAAAAAATAGTCGGGTGCCAGTGCAAGGACCCACCATCTTCACCGACGGGTCCGGGAAAACCGGGAAAGCTATTGTTACCTGGAAGGAGGAATCTGAGTGGCAGGTGCTGGAAGGCCACGAGTCAGGCTCAGCCCAGTTGGTTGAACTGAGGGCTGTTGCCATGGCTTTTCAGCAGTTCTCTCAGGTACCTTTGAATTTGGTCACTGATTCTGCTTACGTAGCAGACATAACCCAACGCTTAGATTGTTCACTTTTGAAGGAAGTGAATAACGCGGCTCTGTTATCACTATTGAAAACTTTGTGGTGTGCAATTCAAGCTCGAGTTCATCCGTATTACATTTTGCATATCCATAGTCACACCAACTTGCCAGGTTTTATAACAGAAGGCAATGCCAGGACTGACATGCTAGCTAACCCTGCATGGGTAGTGCCTCAGCCTGACAAAATTGCACAAGCCAAGGCATCGCATAATTTCTTCCATCAAAGTGCGCACACCCTGCAGAAACAGTTCCACTTAACGCCCACTGAGGCTCGGGACATTGTCAGCGCTTGCGCTGACTGCCACGGACTCACTGCACCTCTGCCATCGGGGGTAAACCCCAGGGGCCTAAAGGCCCTGCAGCTTTGGCAGACGGATGTAACGCATGTTCCTGAATTTGGCAGGTTTAAGTATGTGCACGTGTCTATTGACACTTTCTCCTCAGCTATGTGGGCAACTGCTCATACTGGGGAGAAAGGTCGCGATGCCATTGCCCATTGGAAACTCGCCTTCGCGGTCTTGGGCGTGCCTTTTTCTGTGAAAATCGATAATGGCCCGGCCTATGTCTCACAGAAGACGCAGCAGTTTTTACACCTATGGGGTGTAAATCATACTTTGGGTATTCCGCATTCTCCTACTGGCCAAGCCATTGTTGAACGTGCTCATGGCACTTTGAAGCGTGTTTTAGATAAACAAAAAGGGGGAATGCATGGAGAAACCCCACAGAGTCGACTAGAAAAAGCATTATATACAATTAATCATCTTACAGTGCCACCAAATTCAAATAATCCTGTTATTCTGAATCATTTTCTTTCGTTGCAGTCTTCAGGCGAGACGCACCTGCCTCGAGCGAAAGTCTGGGTACGGGACCTACTCACTAAGAAGTGGGAAGGCCCGTGTGAGCTTATTGCTTGGGGTCGTGGGTATGCTTGCGCTTCCACAGATACTGGGGTACGATGGCTGCCTGCAAGATGCGTTCGCCCTGACCTGCGGCACCAGAAGCAGAACGGGCAACCTCCAAGGCAACCTTCAAATGATGGCCAGAATGCAGATCATTCGATTGATGATCCTCCTGATGACGACCAAGACATCGACCATCAGCCCGGTCCTTCTACAAGCAGAGACTGAACTTAAAGTTTCTTATGTTATGGAGTCAGAATGTAGAGCCCTTAAGGCTATTTAGAATTAATGACCGGACGTATAACTGGGTTTGCTATATGCGTATCTCTTATGGCATTGCTGGAGAATCTCTCTGCCTACTTTAAATCAGTCTTAAACAAAAAGGGGGAATTGTGGATACTAAAAGGCTAGAAGCAGAAATTTTCCAGCTACTGCAGCGTCCTGTGAAAGTTCTTTTTCCCATGCAGGCTAGCTGAGAAACAGTTTGAGGTTTTTGTAAACTAAGACTTTATCTTGCACCTGTAGCTTGTTATGCAGTCTTGTTTATGGCACACTGGGAAAGTTGTTTTGAAATGGGTGTTGTAGCATTTAGCCAATCGCTCTGGGAGGTGGATGGTCAAGCGACCAATTGCCTTGGCCATCCTTGTGAACCATATTATATATATATACGGATTTGTAATTAATAAACGGCTGATGCTGATGCTGCTGCTGCCGCTGCTGCTCCTACTCCTGCTGCTGCTGCTCCTGCTGTTGGCGTTGGCTCTTTCTCCTGCACCTGAATTCTGTGTCGTTCTTCTCTCCGTCCCCGAGACAGCAGCGACAGCTAATGACCAGCTTCAGGTGACTTTCCTGATCCTCGTCCAGGCTCATATCCTAGCAAACACTGCTCTTCTGGCCTGGATGGTCCCTGGCCCGACCTGTGAAAGTCCAGGAGGTCTGGGCATGGGTGTGGGGCTGAGACCGGACTGTGATTTTAGTGCTGCCCCAATCGCTGCTTCCATTATTTTAAAATTTGTGGTCCTGATCTTTGAACAGAAGAGTGTAACCTTGGGGCTCCTTTCCTCAGGGGCGCCACTTCCCATAGAGCTTTGGGCTGATGTGTTGGAAGAAACAGAGGGTTTTACACAGCCGAAAGCCAAGCAAAACACTTTAGCCCTCAGCCTGTCTCCCTCTCTCCAGTAAAACACAATGTGGGCTCTTCATAGCAGGCTCAGGGAGAAAAGCCAGTGTGTTTCTTTGTCTCCTGGTGTGTGTGTGGCACCAGGCTCTGCCGGACCATGCGACAAAGGCCAGCAGTCATTGAGCTGGGATACAAAATGAAAGCAGAGGAATTTGGGTGGGAGGGGGAACAAGCTGCTACTGCCTCCGCAGTGCTGTGCTTGCAGTCCCAGCTCACAGCGTGGCATTGCGGATAACGGGCTCCCCGGCTCTGTGCCGTGGCCGCTGTGTCTATTTCTGAACCCACAAGCACAGCAGTCAGAGATGAGCTGGAGTCCTCACGGGAAGCCTTGAATGGTGCCTAGAAGCAGAAACATCAGGACACATTGTGGAAATGAGCTGGTGCTTCTTGAAGTTGTTGGAAGGAGATGACGGGCTCAATTCAGTGCCCTGTGCCATCCCTGCCAGCCCCGTGCGAGTGCCGCCTCTGCCCCACCGGAGGGCGAGGAGGGACAGGGCAGGCTCCATGCTGTGAGCAATGGGACTTTTTTGCCCCCACAGAACAGACTCGCAAGGTTAAGATGGAGCCTCCCTCTCAAAGGTATTTTTACATCCACTTTCATCTCCTAAATCCTGGGCTCTGGGCTCTGGCTAACTGCTGTTTCCCCAATCCCTTCATTCCCCCACTGTCCGCCAAGCTCAGCCGGGCATTAGGGCTGCAGAGGATCAGCTCTGAACCTTGCTGCTGGCCCACCAGGTGCTGGCATCTTGGCATTTTGTATGACCCCTTTGGGAAACACCAAACTGTGCTGCTGCCACCTTATCTAAAACACAGCCTTGAGCTTAGGTCAGTTCCTGGCTGAATTCTGCTGAAACAAGAGACTACTCAAGTTTATTCAAAAAGATATATGAGTATGTCCTCCATCAAAGCTGTGCTGAGAGAAGGCACTGCAGCATCCATCTGGAGTGTCCCTCTGGCCACTGGTCCAGGCAGCAGCCGTGGCAGGTGGGGCAGGTGCTGGAGGTCACACTTTGGCTGCCTGCAGCCCAGTTACCTTCACCAGGACAGAGGGAACTGTGGGTCTTTTCTAGATGCTGCTAAACCACCTGTGTTTCTGCTTAAAATATTTCTGCTGAAACAGAAAGGCCGTTTCAGGTCTATCTTCTCTCAAAGCAAAGGCGGCCACGTTTAACATAAACTAGGTGATATCCCATGGCTTTAAAGTTCCTTTGCCATTTTTACTCTGGCAGCATAACAAATAGCAGCTGGGAGGTAAGACCTTGTGAACTGAGTCTTGTGTCCAGTAAGAGGGGAGAAGTTGTGGCATTTGCGTTTGCAAGCTGGCAGCATCCCTTTCTCAGGCAAAGGCTTTCAACATCCCCAAGGAACTGGAGATGCTTACATGAAGCTTGTCTCAGGCAGATTCATTACGTTGAATTTTTTTCTTAAACCAAAAATAAACAACAGGCTATTACGCCCCAAATACAACACTCGTATCAGTCAACTCCTAGAGTTCCTTTTGTCCATTTAAACTGTGCAAGAGACGCAACACAGCTCTCTCTAGTGAGGACCAGTGGTACCAGGCACAAGTCAAAGATGTTATCCTCATGCCACGACAGCTCCCAGAAGGACTCCAGGACTGTTGTTCAGACAAAATTCTGCTGTTACTGAACACAGCCAGGGCTGAACTGTGTGTGACCTAAGCCTAGTTTATAAAATAAATACCAAATTAGTTCTATAATTCCCAAATAAAATTACTGTATCCTCTTCAAATAATCCCTGAAGTTATGCTGGACATGAGTGAAAAGCTGTTTGCTACCAGAGGAGCATTTTAAATTGAATTCAATTTGTAGTGTGTGAATGCAATAAGTATTAATTCACAGGCATGTTTCTGTCCTGAGGTGCTGATGGGTGCCCCATTTGGGAGTAGCTCTTTTATCCCTGGGACTTCTTGCTCCCTGAGGCTCCCAAGGACTGCTGTGCCAGGCAGTGCACAGACATGGAGGGGGTCCCTGCCTCCAAGACCTTAGAGTCAAGGTTGAATTTTGATCACAGGTATTTACAGCTGTGAATTTGGGCTTTTCTGCCTGAACTTTCCACTGGCTTAGTTGATCTGGTGTTGCCTCTGCGGTAGGAGGGAAGCCAGGTTGCTCTGAAAGGCAGCAGCAAGAAATTTTATCACTGCATTTAAACAAGTATGTGTTAAATTCTCACCCATCCCTTCCAACACACAAGAGCAGCAAGAAAAGCATCTCTGGCTCACATGCTTCCTTCCCAGAGCAGGTTTTATTGGCGTGTGTTACAGAAAGACTGCATTTTGTTGGAGGGACAAGGATGGTAGAAAAAACGATGTCTGCAGGAGGAAAGGAAAGGGAAATTCATCCATGTTGAGAATGTCACTTTAAGTCCGTGTCCCCGCAGATCTGGGATGTGGCTGCAGGGCCCCAGCCTGTGCACGAGTCTTTGCCAGTCAGGCGTTTCTGTCCCACAAAATCCCCTTTGCAGCCCAGCTCAGGCCTGCCTCCTGCCTGCCATCCCTGGGCTGCACGCTTCTGCCACGAGTGCAACCGCAGGTGTCCATCTGTCCCTGAGGGGCTCCCTGACTCCTCATGCACCTCCCCAGACTCCTGTTGGGTTTCTCCAGCTCACGTCAGGGTGCTAACCCCTTCCCAGCCACCTGTGTACCTGATGGAGCTCATATTTCCATCTGGAGAGCCCTCTTGCGCCGAGAGGTTTTGAAGGGCTAAAACCCATCTGCTCACTGGCCCAGGAAAAGAGCGCTGCTAAACGCGGGGCAGTGTTGGAGGTGTTGGCAGACAGATGGGTGCACATCACTGGGACAGGACAGGACGGGAGGAGCTCTGTCCCCTCTCATAGGCCTCATGGACCACTGATCCACGGCAGCACCTGTGGGAGGGTGACACCTCCCCATTCCCGACACTGCCCATGCTGGAGGCACCAAGCCAGGGTTCACAGTGGGGATGCCTGACTCACCCCATCACCCGATACCAGAGATGGAACCACCACCCACCCTCACCCCAGCCCTGACCATGTTTTTATAAGGGCTGACCGACCCTTGTACCCATGACAGGAGGTGCCAAGTGTCTGTTCTCCTCTAACCCTATGGTTACAACACCCGTAAAACATAACAAAATGTTTTATGGGTGTCACCTCCTTGCCCGGGCAGGGCCCCAGTATTTAGCGAGTGCCTGCCACCCAGGGAGAGCTGTGCTGAGGACGGCAATCGAGAGTGCTGCCGCCAGTGGTGCTTTCAGAGGGTGCTGCCAGCATCTCGTTGGCCGGGAGCTTTTCTGCAGGTTCAGTGAGCGAAAGCAGGTTCCTGAGGCAGCAGCAGCTGGTGGGGCTGCAGGGCAGCTGGGGAGCATGGGGGCAGTGGGAGTGCGGGCACTGACCCCGTCAGTGCAGCACTGAGACATGCCCCCTGTGGTCTGTGAGGATGTAGGCTGGGCACCCAGACTCATCCGGAGCTGGTTTATTATTTCCAGTAACGATGGAAACCACATGCTCAGGCTTTGGAGGTGCACAGGGACAGTCGCTTTCAGGGTAAGCGCTGTCACCCAAAGGTATGGGGCGGCTCTTGGGGGGTCTGTGGGGAGATGACGCTCCTGGGGAAGTGAGTGTGGTCTCTGTGCCCGGGGCAGAGGAGCCAGCTTGCAGCTGGTGGCAGCACAATGACACCCCCATGACAAGAGGTGCTGCAAGAAGGAGGATGTGTGTGGGGGCACGTGCAGCAGCACATCCTCATGAAGCCAGGGGCAGCACCACCATGGCATGCCCTGGGGCCAGGTGTCAGAGCTGGTTGCGCAGCAGGTGCCACCAGGTCCAAGGGCAATGCCTGTGGAACTAAGCCCGGGCTCGTGGCTGATGGAAGGAGGATTCCTCAGGAGGAACCACCACTGCTAAGTGGTAAAATGCCATCAAGGCCCACTCCATTGGGTACATGTCCATATTGATCAACCACTCGCTTGTACTGTGCCCCCATGAGCTGCTGCTCTTGCTGCTCATTGCCTGCTCCCCTCCAGACCCCCTTTCTCTGCTGGGCTGCCTGCTGGCCCCACACAGCATCACCTCCCTCGGCTCTGTGCACCAGCCTGCAAGGGAGTCCCTGGTGGAAAGGGCATCTTTACAGCTCTTTGGTTTAACTTCCCCTTCCAGTACTTAAAGGGGCCTACAAGAAAGTTGGAAAGGGACTTTTTACAAGGGCATGTAGTGATAAGACAAGGAGTAATGGTTTTAAACTGAAAGAGGGCAGATTTAGATTAGATATAAGGAAGAAATTTTTCACTCAGAGGGTGGTGAGGCGCTGCAACAGGTTGCCCAGAGAAGTTGTAGATGCCCCATCCCTGGAAGTGCTCAAGGCCAGGTTGGATGAGGCTTTGAGCATCCTGGTGTAGCGGAGGGTGTCCCTGCCCATGGCAGGGAGGTTGGAGCTGGATGATCTTTGAGATCGCTTCCAACCCAAACCACTCTATGATTCTATGATTCTACGGTTCTATGATTCTAAATAAAAGTGCACTTAATGCCGTGGCGGCTGCTGGGGCTGGCAGAGGACTTCTGAGCAAGGCCACCCACGCAGCTGTGACACGGACCACAGGCACACACCGGCAGGAGGTTCCCGCCATCCCCCCGGCAAAAGGGCGGTGTCACAGTCACTGGCCAGGGGGCAGCCGCGGGAGAGCTCCTCTATAACCCACCGCCACTCGATGCGGGTTCCGTGGGGCTCCGGCACGGCACGCCCCACGCCTGGCGCTGCCCCCGCACACGCGCCGCCGGGGGCGGGGGACGCCTCCCCGCTGGCCCCGCCCCAGGGGGCGGGGCTTGCGACCGGGCGGGGCTTTCGGCGCGGCTTCGCGGCCCCATTGGCTGCCGCCCGTGGGGCGATATCGGCCCAGGGTGGCGCAGCTCGGGTCGCGGCCGCGCTGCCGGCCCGGCGGTGATGGGGACGGGGACGGCGATGGCGGCGGACGGCGGGTGGGTGTCGGCGCGGCGGGGCTGGCGGGCGGAGCGGGGGTGGCGGCTGTGGCTAACGGGGCCCGTCTCCGGCAGGGCGGTGCGACGGCGCGGCGGCCCGCGGCGCTCGGCGGCGGCCACAGCGCTGCCCGCCTGGCGGTTGCGCTGCGAGGGCGGCCGGCAGCGCTGGCGCTACCTGGGCGACGGTGATGGCGACGGCGGCGAGGCGGACGGCGAGCAGCGGGCGCAGACGGTGCTGGAGAAGCACAGCCTCGGCCTGGACACGGTGCGGGGCGGGGGCCGCGCGGCGGGGGCGCGCGGCGGGGCCCGGGGCGGGAGGCGGCCCTCGCTGAGGCGCTGTGTCGCCGCAGGACGAGGCGCTGCCGCCGTTGCCGGCGGCCGACACGGCCCGGGAGGCTGCCCGAAAAGGCATGCAGTTCTACGCCGCCCTGCAGGCCGAGGACGGGCACTGGGCGGGCGACTACGGCGGGCCCCTCTTCCTCCTGCCAGGTAGGACTCGCGGGGCGCCTTCCCTCAGAGCGTGGAATGTGTCACTTTTGGCTTCAGGATGTCCGATCTTCCAGGTCTCCTCATCACGTGCCACACCGTCAAGATCCAGCTGCCGGAGGGGTTTCGGAAAGAGATGGTGCGCTACCTGCGCTCTGTGCAGCTCCCAGATGGAGGCTGGGGCTTGTGAGTAGAAAGATACTTCTTGTAGTCATGGCACCTCCAAGATCCAGCACTTGGAGCTGCTGTCAAATCTGCCCAGTCTTGGGGAGTGGGACTCAGCAGCTGTGGTACCTCTGGGTGGCTGGACTGACTTGTGTGGCGCCCCAAGTACCACATCTCTGTGGCCATGTTTTTGCCACAGAGATGGCTGAAGCGTCAGGTCTGGCTGCATCTCCTCTGTGGCACTATATATCAAAGCATCATGTGTGATGGGGTAGTGCAGAGCAATGTTTCTCCCGGGGTTATTTGGGTCTCCCTTTTTCTGTAGTCATCCCTGGCATCCCACTTCACCCTGACAGACAGCCCTGTGCAGTGGGTTGTGTCTGACTAATGCTAACGGCTCTGCTGTCTCTCTGTATGTGCGACAGGCATGTGGAAGACAAATCAACAGTGTTTGGCACAGCACTCAACTACATAGCCCTGAGGATCCTGGGGGTCGGACCAGATGACCCTGACGTTGTGCGTGCCCGTGTCAACCTGCACAGCAAAGGTCAGCTCCATTGTGCCCAGCACAGCAGCCATGGGGCTGGTATGCTGATGAGAGAGGTCTGGCGGGACCCAAGGGCTGCCTGGAACATGGGGGGCAGCCAAGTAGTGGAGGAATTGTTGCTCCTGCTTGCCCTTGATGGCATCTGCATTTTCAATTAATGATGAGAAAGTGTGTTACAGTTTTGTACCGTTGCCTGCTTGCCCTTTTCTGGGACATGTGTCCCAGCCTGAGTGACGTGCTCCCAAACATGGGGAGAAGTGGACCTGGCGACTGGGAAGAAAGTGGGGAGCTGGCATGGTTGCCTGAACATTGAAAGCTGATACCGCTCTCTGCAGGAGGTGCTGTGGGAATCCCTTCCTGGGGGAAGTTTTGGCTGGCTGTCTTGAACGTTTACAGCTGGGAGGGAATGAACACGCTTCTCCCAGAGATGTGGTATGTGCCACCCTTGATGTGAAGGTAGGGGCTATTGTCAGTCCTGCCACCAGCGTTGACCCAGAGCTGTGCCAGGCGCTGATGTTTGCTGGGATAACTCCAGCTGTGGCTGGAACTGGGGGTGCTCAGGCTGCTTGTCAGCTGGAATGCCAGCAGCAAGGCCAGCCGGTGGGTAGATAGCGCTGAACACTGTGCCAAAGGGAGGTGCCAGAGCTCAGCCCTGTTAGCTTTACCCACAGGGTCCCCGATACATCCATGTGCTCCCTGCCTGCCACCAGTAACTTCTGCTCTTGTGGCCAGCCAGAACTGGGCCCTAGCAGGACAGGACAGCCACATTAAGGCTTCCAGCTCTAACCCTCACTCCTACCCTCTCTGATTACTCAGGGGGCCGGCCACTTGGTGTCAGAGAGGGAAAGTGTATGACATTTTCCCTAGAGGAAATCAGGGGCTGCTTTGTCATCAAATGCACTTAACCATCAGTCTGGGCATCTGCTTTCAGAGTCATGTGGGGAAGAGAGAAGCCGCTGAACCAGCTTCTCCCCTCCCTCATCTCTGAGCTCAAGATCCTGCCTGCCCTGTGTCAGCTGTGCCAGGAGCAGTGTCTGCTGGCCCTGGTGGGGAGGGAGCAGCTTTGGTGGGGAGGATCTGAGCAGGCCCAGGCTGTGTGGATATTCCGTTCTTTTCTTCTGCAGCTGTACCAGCAGCAGCAGACCTGGTACAGGTGATAGGGAAAGGTGTGCTCTGCTCCAAGCATCCACCTGTCAAAACATCATCTCTCTGTGCTGCCCTTGGCCCTCCTTGTTCCTCACAGTAGCATCTTCTCTGTTTCGAACAGGCTGCTTCCTACATGGTTCCCAGCCCACCCATCCCGGCTCTGGTGTCACTGCCGCCAGGTTTACCTCCCCATGAGCTACTGTTATGCCAGGCGTCTGTCAGCAGAAGAAGACGAGCTCATCCAGAGCTTGCGGCAGGTAAGGAGCTGACCCTGATGGAGCTTCCTGACAAGGATACATGGCTCCCTGACCACCTGCTGTGCCTACCATGTCCTTATGGGCCAGCCTCTGGCTTGCAAAGTGACAGCTCTCTTACCTGCACAGTGTCTCTGTCCAGGCAGCAGAGCTGACATCCAGCAGTAAGCTGCTTCTGCTTGCCTCTTGCTCCCATCTTGCCAGGCTGATGCCCTTTGTTGTCTTCTCGCAGGAGCTGTATGTGCAAGACTATGCCAGCATAGACTGGCCAGCCCAGAGGAACAATGTGGCTGCCTGTGATGTGTACACCCCCCACAGCTGGCTGCTGGGGATTGCCTATGGTGAGTGCAGTGCTGGCTGGAGTGGGAGGGCCCTTGCCATGTGAGCGGGTGGTGGTGCAACTGAAGCTGCCTTGTACCATGGGGGCTCTTTAGGGTCTACTCCCAGCTACTGATGTATGCCCTGGAGCTGGGACAGAGATACGAACTGTGTGATCCTTGGGCTTCTCCCTCCCTGAGAGTAGCAGGGTCTTGTGCTCAGGTGCTCAGGCCACTCTGGGGCAGAGCAGTTCCCTCGACTGGTCATCACGTGAACAGTGGTGCAGCCTGCCACAGCACGTGAATCTGGCTGCATGGGGTGGGTTTTTCATTGCATGTCCCTTTCTTCTCCTGTAGCCATCATGAATGTGTACGAAGCCCACCACAGCACTCGCCTGCGGCAGCGAGCCATCGCGGAGCTGTATGACCACATCAGAGCTGATGACAGATATACCAAGTGCATCAGCATTGGGCCGGTAGGACACTGGCTGTTGATCCTTTAAAAATCTTGCCCTTTGGTGTTTAGAGACCAGCTTGTGTCCCCCCAGCCCTTTTCAGTTGTGGCGTGTAACCATAATCACCAGATCTTGCTCAGGCACAACTCCTGGTGCTCCTAACACTCAAGAGCTTAATGCTAACAGGGCACAGAAGATGCAGAGGGCATGGGGACAGCTGTGGCCCTGGTCAGGGGTACCTCTCGTGGTCCAGGGAAATGATCTGAGTGAGGGGAATCTCTGAAGTAATTTCATGGCACCTACCCCACTAACTTAGCTATGCTGAGTGATGCCACAGATAGAGCTGTTGGAATCAAGCCTGGGACCACGTCTAGATGCCTTTGTGCTGGGTGGGAGGAATATATGTCTCTCGGGCTGGAAGAAGCTGTATCCAGAGCAGTGACAGTGCTGCTCTCGGCAGATTTCCAAGACGATCAACATGCTGGTTCGCTGGTTTGTGGATGGGAAGAACTCCCCAGCTTTTCAGGAGCATGTTTCCAGGATCCCTGACTATCTCTGGTAAGGGCTCTGACATAGTGTAGGGCTCTGATCCCTGTGGAGTGAGCACACTGTGGCTCCCGACCTGCATCCTGGACTTGCTGTGCCTACACTGCAGCACTGTGCTCTCTCCTTCCACAGGCTTGGCCTCGACGGCATGAAGATGCAGGTGAAGTGCTGTAGGAGTTCAGTTGTGACCGAGGGACCTTGGTGTGCTGAGGCAGCCCATGGAATAATGAGATAGCTTGTTGACCCTGGGCCTGAGCTCCTGGCATCTCACCTTTGGTGCCTGGTGGCCTTGTCTGTCTCACTGCCGCTTCCCCTGGCTGTGCCAGGAGTGAGTAGTGCCCATCCTGCTAGTTTGCCTCTCTGTGGCTGTGAGCTGAGGGGGCAGCTCTAGGCCTCCATCCCCTTCATCCCCACGGGTCCTGGGAGAAGGGAAGGAGAAAGACAGGCCCCTGATACTGCATGTGGTCTGAGCTGTTCTTCTCTCATAGCCATTGGGTCCCTCTGCTCCTTATCACTAACCACCTCTCCTGTCTTGGCTGTGCACAGAGCAGGTTGAAGCAGCTGTCTCATTTCCTCTTCCCTTGTTGTCTGAGCTGCTGCATCTGTCCCCATCAATCGTGATGCTGGGTGACATAAAACTGAGACACAGCGTGGAGGGAGCTAGTGGGGTTAATGCAGGAGGGATATGCTGTCTGTTAGACCCCACAGCTGGCTCAGGCTGCTGCCAGCACCTGCCCCTCACTATCCACTTTCTCTCTTCCAGGGCACAAATGGATCCCAGCTCTGGGATACTGCCTTTGCAATCCAAGCCTTCCTGGAGGTAATGCACCTCTCAGTGCTGCGTGCTGTGTTAGGAAGATGGTCGCTCCTGGCACACCCCTGAATACTAGCAGCTTCTACTGTGCATCCCCTCAGACCTCTGCTGTGGCAATTCTGGCATTGCATCATATGACTGAGCCAGGCAAACAACGTCTTCTCAGAGCCCACCTCAGCCATATTTGCCAGCTGCTTTTGAAACAGAAGGCCACAGCACTGACTGAGTGGGTCAGGTTAGATTTCCCAGTTGCTGTAGTCTTGTGGTAAAACCCCGGCCCATCTTCCTCGCTCTGCTTGGCCCCAGAGTATTGCCATTTGGGAGGGACAGTGTGCACATCTCCTGCTTTCCTGCAGGCGGAGACAGCTGTGGTGGGCATGCTTTTTGGAGGGTGGTGTGATTGCCCTGGTAAGCCCCTAACCTGATGATGCAGATATCTCTCTCAGTGATGCTGGCACCTGTTGTTTGTTCAGTTCTCACTGTAGAGGTTTGTAACGGAAAAGTATGAATGCAAACCTACAGAAAGGGCTACATGAAGAGCAAGGCATAACAGCGCCTAGATCAGCAGGTCAGCAAGGTCTCAGCACATCCTCTTCTTCCGGAGAGGCATGTTTGGTGGCCACAGCCCCTTGCTGAATGCTGACTGCACATCTCTGTTTCTAGGCAGAAGCCCAGAAGATGCCTGAATTCACGACCTGCCTCCAAAATGCCTATGAGTTCCTCCGTTTCACTCAGGTGAGCAGAGCCAGTTGGTGGTGTCTTTTACATGCTACCTATGCAGGCTTGGCTGCTTCTCTGTTGGATGCATCTGTTGCCTTCTGAAGAGCTCTTCTAAAGGGTTGGACTAGTAAAGTCCTAGGGACAGCCTCCTGTTTTCTGCTCCCTCTTGCTGGGAGCCATGTTTTCAGCTTGGAGAGGACATTGGCCAGACCAAGGGATGTTTGGGTTGGCTGCCTGGGCTAAGAAGGGCTGGAAAACTGAGAGCTTAGGCTTCTTTGTCCTTCGTCCTATCTGGTGCCCACACATTTGAGACACTCTTCTGGGAAACCCAGGCTTCTTGGCTAGTGACTGCATGAGCTCAGCTCCTGCTGGCCAGACCAGTGGTTCAAGGTGGAGGTCACTGTCACCAGCAGCTTGGTGCTGATGCAGTCATAGGTCTTGCTCATGGTGCTGCCAATGGGAGCACTGAAGGCAGATGGCTCCCTGGCAGGAAAGCACCCTAAGAGGGGACTTCAGCAGCGCTTACTGAAACTAGGCCAAAATGTGATTTATCTTCAACACTCCCAGCTCCAGATCTGACCTCTTTCCCTGTGCCTCCCTCAGTAAAGGACAGGTGGTGCCCAGACCCACACAGTTTTGCATCTGCGATGGTTTCAGCCATGGTCCTGCAGCCAAGTACCTCCAGCCTGCCCTTACTTGTTTCTTGTCTTTGGCAGATCCCAGAGAACCCACCTGACTACCAGAAATATTATCGCCATATGAACAAGGTACAATGGCTGGAACTGGTCTCCTGAAGGACACATGAATGGGGCAGGGGTTTGGACAGACGGGATGGGAATGAGGGGCAGCACCTACCCACCTTACACAAAAGGAACAGGTCAAGGAAAAGTGCAGAGCCCTTGTGACCCCTTTCCAGGGTGGCTTCCCCTTCAGCACTCGAGACTGTGGCTGGATCGTGGCAGACTGCACAGCAGAGGGACTGAAGTCACTTATGCTGCTTCAGGAGAAGTGCCCCTTCATAGCCAAGCTTGTCCCCCCTGAGCGCCTCTTTGATGCTGTGAATGTGGTAAGTGCTGCAAAGGAAAATGCAAGCAGCTAAACCAAGCTAAAATAAGAGAAGTCCAGGGCTGATGAGTTGTTAGATCGGGTGTTACTAAGCTAGTACAAGGCCTGTGGCCTGGTACGGCAACACCATCTTTACTGTGATACGGAGCTACATGTGTGATGTAATGTGATGTGATGGTCCAGATTGGGCCTGCCTGTCAGCGTGGTATTGGACCTGGGTTGTCTGCCAACCCCATCGACTTGGGGGTCTGACGTTGTCCTCATGACTGGCTTTGGGCCAGACTGGAGTGGTCCTGCCTGTGAGCCAGTCCCAGCCCCTCTGTCTGCTTGTCTGGGCAGCTGCTGAGCATGAGGAACTCGGATGGAGGCTTTGCCACATACGAAACCAAGCGAGGAGGCCACTTACTGGAGCTGCTGAACCCCTCAGAGGTGTTTGGTAAGGGAAGCTGCGTGGGGGCCGGTCATCCTGTCCACTGTGAAGGGACACAGTGGACTGGCCTCGCCGTGCCTAGTGGGTACTTGGCTTTGCCCCAGGTCTCTCTGTGGGAATTGTGCCCTGGCTCTAAGGGAGAGGTTGGCAGCATGTGGCTCAGAGGCCCCCCAGCAGAGGGGCTGTTGCACTGACACCCTTCACCTGCTGGCAGGTGACATCATGATTGACTACACCTACGTGGAGTGCACATCGGCTGTCATGCAGGCACTGAGACACTTCCACGATGAGTTCCCTGAGCACAGAGACCCAGAGGTCAGGTGAGGCACTGAGATGAGAGTCGGGTAGGGGAGCAGACAGGCTGCAATGTCCCATGCTGCTTGCTGTGGCCTGTGTTGGCACAGCCCCTGCTGAGCCTTGTCAAGGGTCTTGCCTGGACATCTGCATTGGCATGGAGCAGCCCCTGCGGTGGCCCTTGGTGTGTGCACAGCTGGGACGCTGGTGACTTCTCCAAACCAGAGCACCCCCCAAGAAGCTGGGGCCCAGCCTCTTTCAAGGAGCAGGGCACAGGCTGTTTGGGATAAGGCTGGGGAAAATTGGTGGAGAGCTGCCTGCCTCTTGACTCAACAGTTGCCCTTTGCAGCCAGGCTGGGTCCCCTGCTTGTGTGCTGACATGAGGCAGAAAAGCACCCAACTGGTGCATGATTTGACTCTGAGATCCTGAACAATGTGGCTGCCTGTCTGCATGCTCTTGCCTCGTGAGCCCTCTAATAGTGGAACCCATCAAAGCCTCAGAGAGACTGGTTGATGCCCCTGATGAAACAGCCACTGAGTTTGAGCTGCTTCTGACGTGGATGTATTTTTTCCTAACCAGGGAGACTCTGCAGAAGGGCCTGGACTTCTGTCGCAAAAAGCAGCGAGCTGATGGGTCGTGGGAAGGGTAAGCAGTGTTCCCGGTGTCCAGTTTTCCCCTGTCTGCCACACTGTGAGAGGGCCCATGATGGCAAGCATTCCTGGCTGGCAGGATCTGTGGGAAGGGCAAGTAGGGACTGATGCCCCTCTGGCTCCTCTCCCCTCTCCCTCTCCCTCTCCCTCTCCCTCTCCCTCTCCCTCTCCCTCTCCCTCTCCCTCTCCCTCTCCCTCTCCTCTCTCTCCTCGACCCGACCCCTGGCAGTTAGGGTGGCCCCAACTCCTCTGGTCCCAGAGTGTTTGCTGACACCTGAGCAAGCTGGGGTGCAACTGAGCACGGTTGTGCCATAGGGGAAGGCGGGCTGCAGCTCTGTGCCTGGTTCTGCTCTTGCTGTGAACATGGGTGTGTGGCAGCTTGCCTCTACCTGGGGCCTTGCACCCCTGATAGTACCGCTCTCCTCTTCCTCTTAGGAGCTGGGGGGTTTGTTTCACCTATGGCACCTGGTTTGGTCTGGAGGCGTTCGCCAGTATGCAGCACATGTACCGCAATGGGTGAGAAGGGGCTATCTGGTTCCCCTGCCCCTGCCTACCTCTTGGGCCGGGGCAAAACTGGTGGGGCTGGGTGGGTGCTCTGGCTGCGCACGGGGTCTCCTGCCTCGGGAACTGCTCCTCCCAAATCCTGTGCCTGTGATACGACCAGGGCACTCGCTGCCTGAGCCTCACACTCTCAGGGCAGACCCAGTCTTGGGCAGAGCAGAGCACAGCTCCTGTTTGCAGCTGGGAAACATGAGTGCGCGAATGCTCCTTGTCCCCAGCCCTGTCTGACTTTCTGCCCCATCCTTGCAGGGCTGCATGCCGAGAGGTGGCCCAGGCCTGCCAGTTCCTGCTCTCCAAGCAGATGGCAGATGGTGGGTGGGGAGAGGACTTCGAGTCGTGCGAGCAGCGTGTGTACGTGCAGAGTGCCGCGTCGCAGATCCACAGCACGTGTTGGGCCCTGCTGGGGCTCATGGCCGTCAGGTAGGAACAGCCTTCACCTCTTCAGGCACCCCCTGGCCCTGAGTGCTCAGTGAGGTGGGAAATGCAGGCTAGGCTGTGTGGCAGGGCTGGCACGGGCTCTGGGGCTGACTGGTGTGGGCCATGCACCCAGACATGTCTGTTGATGATCTCTTCGGTCACAAGCCTCCTGCAACAAGACACTGCCTGTGCCGTGTTCCACAGGCCAGTGGGGCTCATAATGCTGGGCAAGGGGGAGCCAGTGCAAAGCAAAGGTCTGGATCACAACCGCAGGCTTCCAGCCTGAGAAAACGTTGCCGTATTCATAATGTCTGGTGTCCTAGGGTTGTGAGGGGCCTTCCCAAAGCACGCAGCATGCCTGGGACAAGCTCAGGGCAGCCTGGAGGTGGTTGAGTTCCCTAAGCACATGGATGGGGGTTTGCAGATGGTTTGGATAAGAGTGCTCGCATCTCTCTTGTGCTTTGCAGATACCCTGACATCAACGTGCTGGAAAGGGGCATCAAAGTGTTGATTGATAAGCAGCTGCCCAATGGGGACTGGCCTCAGGTACATCTTTCCTCTGGTCTTTCCAAGGGGTCCCCTAGTGTTGCAGATGGTCTGGGCCTTGTGCTGCCATTGCAATGGTGTTCTTTCCCTTACTTGGAAGGGAAGCCACATGTGGCTTTTGGTGGGGGACTTCAGGAAGGCAATGAGCTCATCAGCATATCCTGGACACACTGTGGTCCCCTGTCACCCATACCATCTTGCTCTCTGTCTCTCTCTCAGGAGAATATTGCTGGGGTGTTCAACAAGTCATGTGCCATCAGTTACACTGCATACCGCAATGTCTTCCCCATCTGGACACTAGGGCGTTTCTGCCGGCTGCATCCCAACAGCCCTCTGGCTGGGCAACTGCAATCCAGATCCTTGGCTGGGGCGGGGAAGACAACGTTGGAGGCCTTGTCTGCCTGAACCTGGACCATTGCAGATGCCATGGCCACTGACTTACCAGCTGCTGCATGGGACCACGAGGGTGTTTCCTGCATAGGATATCTCAGTGCTGATCTTAACACATGGACTGTTGCCTCTGCCAGGGAGGAGTGCTGCCATGGTGCTGCAGAGTCTCTGCTTTCTATCGAACCTCTTCTAAAACTCCACTTTCAAAGGTTTTTCCCCAGGTATATCCTCCCTCATGGGATGGGGAGTGAAGTGCCTTTTCAGACCAGTTTGGTGATCTGAGAAGAAAAGGCTGCCAAGCTGTGTTGTATTATACATCTAGACAGACTGTCTTTCATTCTGGGTAGATCAAAGCTGTCTTTATCTTCCCTTCATGCTGTCCAGGCTGGTTGTCTGCTGCAAGAGCGTGGGATTTGGGGCCTCCCCTGTGCCCAGCATCATGATGGGATGCACTGCACAGTCCCTGCTGAGCTGGCCTCTGTGCTGTGGGAGTCAGCGACTGCCTTTGAAGTGCTCTCTGCTCTGGAGCCTGTGCTGGGGCGGGGAGAGCACCTATTCTCTCTCTCAGACAGATGGGAAAGAGGAGTGCTTCGCTCAGTTTTCTTACCGTTCTGTCCCCTAGCTGGTGGCTTCCCAGAGCCTAACAGGTGAAGTCACCAGCATCATTCCCACTTTGAAAAAGGGGAAACTGAAGCAGAAAGCACTGAGGTGGTGAGTCTCAGGGCACAGCCTAGGTCCCTGGGTTCCAGCCTTCTCCCAGCACAGCAGATATCTCTGTTCAGGCTAAGGTGCAGTTAGGTGTTCATATTTTGTTGTGAGGAGTTGGAAGTTGTGTTGGCAGACAGGTTAATAAACTGATAATGGTGTTGCAAGTGGAACTTAACTGCGTGTTGGTCTCCTTATGGTCTGCCACAGTGTGTGTCCCAAGCAGACGAAGGCTTGCACAGCAGCGTCTTGTAACCTGGCTTGAGTCACCAGTCTCCAGTGGTATGGGCACCATCTCTACCAACAAAGCAAGCCATGCTTGGAGCCTGTGCCTGCTTCGCCCTCCTACCTTGCCTTTGGCTCCAGAAGAATGTGATTGAGGAAGCATTTGACTGAACAGGAATGATCACGTCCCTCCACCTGCTACTTACACTCATGCAGATAAGCCCAGTGTGCAGTTGGCTGCACTCTCTTGGACTCATTGCCCACCAGGGCCCCCAGTTCGTTTTTGCAAAGCCGTTCCCCAGCCAGCTGGCCAGCCATTTGGCTGGTCTGTGCTGCTGCATGGCGTTATTCCATCCTAGGGGCAAAATACTCTATTTCCCTGGGTCTAACTTCATAGAAAAATCATTTACCTTCCTGTTCAACCCATTTCTCCAGCCTCTGAGAAGCAGTTCTGCTCTGTATCATACCTCTGCCTGCCCAGACTGGTAGGGTCTGCAGGCTTGCTGAGCATGTGCTCCATCCCCTTGCCCAAGTTGTTAGCTAGAAAAGCTTATTTAAGCAAATTCAACTCGGGTTGCTTTGACAGCCCTGCTTGCCTTTTCCAAATTCTGGACTCTTTTACACCTGTCTGTGATCCTACTCTGCATTTAAAGCATATCCATATTCTCCATGACAAGCAGGAAGAGGGTTTTGTTGTAGATTTGATTTTGTTTTGTTTTTAAGTCATTGTAGGGGAACTTGACAAAACCAGTGTCCTTTCAACATGTTGTAATTTTGCTTTTTTTCTTTCATTGTGTACAGTTTCTTGATCCTTAATGCTCCAAGCAACATGGTGTCCCTAGGAGTGCTGCAAAGAAGCTGTTTTATCACTAAAAATCCCATTTTCATCATAAACATTTTCATTGGTAAGGGGCCAAAGATTTGTGATGTAAGATACCAATCAGCAGTATGGATTCTTTTGTTTCCATCTTTGCACAAGATCAGGAGCAGGGAGTAGCAGTTACTAAACTTTCTTCTAGCTGAAACGGAATTGATTCGAGCATCCTGCAGTTATGTGTCTGGAGAGGATGTGGCTGTTTGGATTTCCACATAGGTTTTGGCTTGAGAACATATTTCTTTTTAATCAAACAAAACTAGGATTGCCTTGCAAATTTTATAACCTGTCATGGTTTGAAGTGGGGGGGGAGGTCCGGGAGGCAGAAGCTGCCCATCAGACCGGACTCCCATCCCCCTCGGGGCTTGAGCCAATCGGCGCCTCTGCGAATTTCTCTATTTACGTCGGACAAAGGAACCGGAAAGGTGTGCCTGTGCCCAGGAGCAAGGAGAAGGGAGGGGGGGCACGGCCCCCGCTCCCGGCACCCGGCCGGGCCGGGGCCCAGGCCAGGCCAGTGCCCGCCCCGTCGAGGATGGCGGTGACGGAGCCGCTTGGGGAACTCGGGGAGAGCCCCGCTCCCGGGGTGCCCACCGGGCCGAGTTCACCCAGAAAGGACTGAAATCTAAGAGAAACGGCCACACAGATAAGAGGTCAGTGAAGATGGGACGGAACAACATGTACCGTGGTTGAGTCCCCCTTGCGAGCAGCCCCTTGCAGCCAGCCCTCGGTGGAGCAAGCAGAGACCCACTCGCAGCCCGTGGAGGACCCGCGTCGAGAAGAGATGCCAGAGCCTGAGTACGGTACGCATCTAGAGTCCGTGGGATGACCCCCGCCGATGGGGAGGTGCTTTGTTAAAGGAGATGCCTGAGACTATTGTGAATCATGGGCACAGGTCGAGGCGCATTTACACATCTAAGTCTGTACGGAGGCGCATTTAAGGTCGGTATGACGACCCACGCCAGAGCGCATTTAAAGTTTGTTGATGACCCACGCCAGAGCGAGTGGCTACAGCTCCTTAAAAGCCCAGGACAGGTAAAGCCCGCACTTGGGGCAAATCCGATGGGGTAAGGATTTGCCTCCCAGCGGGTAGGACTCACGCTTTCGCCGTGAGTAGGGGATCCACTGGAGCAAGGGACAATGGTGTAAGGACTCCTTCTCCTTTAAGAGAAGCGGCAGTAACAACTTGGAATGAACTGACCTGCACTCCCCCATTCCCTGCCCCCTGCACCGCTGGGGGGAGGAGGTAGAGCCGGGAAGAAGCGACGAAGGGGGGGCAGTGGTGTTGTTTTTAAGACCTGGCCTTGTTTTCTTGTTATCCTCTCAAGTAACCGTTTTTGTTTGCTTTTCTCTTTGTAGGTAGCTGTTAATAAATAGTTTTGCTTTAAGAAAACAGCCTCTTTTGCCCGGGACCGTGGTTGGTGGGTGTTCCTCTGTTCCTGTCTCGACCCTCAGCTCTTTTATTACATTTTTCTCCTCTCCATTTTACTGGAGTGGGAGAGCTGCATGGGATTTAGTTGCTGGATCGGCCTAACCCATGACATAACCATAAACCAGTGAATGTAATTTATTTTCTGTCCTCCCTTGGGATTCCAGGAACTCCTCGCTTTCCTTCAGTTTCAGAGCTGGAAAATGTGGGAGGGTCATAGTGAGTAGCATTATATCACATAAAGCAGAGATATTGGGCAGCAGATAGGTCCTCTCTAAAGGTAAAAGAAACCTGTTAGCTTGGGGTTTCAGGCTGAATTTTGTTTTTGTCTTGATTTTAAGTGAGAGGCAGAAAGGGAGATGATAGAATCATGGAATATCTCAAGCTGGAAAGGACCCATAAGGATCATCGAGTCCAACTCCCTGCTCCTCGCATGTCTACCTCAAACTAAGCCATGTGACTAGGAGTCCAGACACTCCTTGAACTCAAAACAAGCTCGGTGCCATGACCACCTCCCTAGGGAGCCTGTTCCAGTGAATGACCATCCTCTTGTGACCTATCACTGGTCAATAGAGAGCGGAGATCAGCACCACTGCTCACCTTGAGGAAGCTGTAGACTGTGATGCGGTCACCTCTCAGCCTTCTCTCCTCTGAGCTTAACGAACCAAGTGACCTCAGCCACCCGTCATGAGTCTTGCCATCAAGACCTTGCACCATGTTGGTCACCCTCCTCTGGACACACTCTAATAGTCTGATGTCCTTCTTACATTGAGGCACTCAAAACTGCACACAACACTCGAGGTGGGGCCACACCAGTGCAGTGCAGAGTAGGACAATCGCCTCCCTCGACTGGCTTGCTATGCTGTGCTTGAGACACTCAGGACACAGTTGGCCCTTTTGGCTACCAGGGCACACTGTTGATTCATATTCAACTTGCCATCAACCCAAACTCCCAGACCTCTTTCCACAGGGCTGCTCTCCAGATGATGCATTCCATAATTTGAATGTATAACCAGGATTACCCTGTTGCAAGTGCAGAGTCCAGCACTTCCTCTTGTTCAATTTCATACAGTTGGTTATTGCCAAGCTCTCTAGTCTATCCAGATCTCTCTTTAAGGTGTCTACCCTGGAGGGAGTCCACAGCTTCTCTTAATTTAGTATCATCAGCAAATTTACTTAATGTACGTTTGATTCCTGCGTGCAGATCATTTATAAAAGCATTAAAGAGCACTGTCCCTAAAATTGAGCCCTGGAGAACACCACTGGTGACCAGCCACCAGCCTGATGTGAGCCCACTCTGAGCCCAACTCATCAGCCAGTTGCTCACCCAACATACTATGGACTTGGCTAGCTCTATGCTGGACATTTTGTCCAGAAGGATACTGTGAGAGACAGTATCAAAAGCCTTGCTAAGATGAGATAAACCCCACATCTACTGGCTTCCCTTGGTCAAGCAGATGGGTGACCTTGTCATAAAAGGAAATTAAGTTAGTTAAGCAGGACTTTCCCCTTGTGAACCCGTGCTGGCTATGACTGCCTTGTCTCTCAAGCATTTTTTAGTAACTCCCAGAATAACCTTCTCCATAATTTTACCAGGCACTGAAGTGAGACTGACAGGCCTGTAATTACCAGGGTCTTCCTTCTTGAAAATTGGGACAACATTTGACGGTGACCTCTCCGGACTCCCAAAACAGTTGAAAAATAATGGAGAGAGGTCCTGTGATGAAGTGGGCCAGCTCTTTCAGTACCCTGGGATGAATCCCATTGGGCCCTATAGACTTATGTGCATCCAGCTGGAGCAGGAAGTCTTGAACTAGTTCAGAGTTGGCTGGGAGTTTATCATTCCACCAGTCATGGTCTTCCAGCACAGGGCTCTGGGGGTTCCAGGGCCCATCATCAGTGTTAAAGACAAAGGCAAAGAAGGCATTAAACGTCTCCACTTCATCTGTGTCCCTATTTGTGAGGTGACTGGCCTCATCCAGCAATGTGACCATGTTAGGACAGTTGTTTGAGATCCAGGAGATGTGCTGTCAAACACCAGCAGTTCTACCTGGCCAGGCTGATCTGCTTTTCTTGAACCAATCTCATGGAGTTCACAAGTCATCTGGATCCTCAAATATCTGTGGGGATTTAGACTTAGTTTCTGCTCTACACTTGAAGTAGGATTTATTATCCCCCAGTTTTATCAAGACCAACAAGAGAGATAAAGACCAAAAAAGTCACCATGACAATCCAGACATTTGATACTTAAGTAATACTTCTCTCATACTGGTACTTAAGTAATACTTTTTTCATTTGGAGTTAGTTTACAGTTTTCTCTGTTTATACGGCTGCTTTAGTTGTCCTTGAACCACTTTTTCCAAAATAGTCGTTATCAGTTTAAAAAAGAGACTGGTTTTCTATCAGGAGTTAGGAAGCTGGACTTGTTGCTTCTTCAGGTCACTGGCAGTCAGCTTTCCCAGCAACGTGACCATATCCTTGCCACTAACAGAACCAACATTTCTTGCTCTAAAACTAATTTGGTTTCTATGTTGAGTACAAGACCGTAATTATGATTCCTTAATAGAGTGTGAAAACTGTTTCCTATGCCTGAGACAAAGGCCATTTTAATGGATTTTAGGTCTCGATGGTGTCTGTTAATGTTTTAAAGCTGTCCTAGACACTCCTGTGGTTTGAAGCCTCTTGGCTGTCAGCTCAGTTTTTTCATGTATCTGACAAGCAGGTCCCTGGTTGAGTGAGGACAGTGACATGACTTTATTGAAATTACAATCTTGGGGCAGCTGGTATCTTAAATACCAGCTTTGAGGTACTCTAAGGTGTCATGACTCAAAGGCTAGGCTACGCACAAGTTGGAAAACTGGGGTTCTCCAGTCTCCCATTCAAATACAGTATGCCAAAACTGGAGCTTGTTAAAGTCACTGAGGTTTTCTGAATATTAACTATCCTTCCTCCTTCACTCCCACCCCAAGAAACCAAACCCCTTGCTTTGAGATTGCTATGTGGTGGTCATTTCTTAATCTAATTTCTACATAGGAATAGTGAAGGTAAACAACAGTGCTTAAGAAAGAGCTGATGGCCCCAGCAGTTCAGCCACTCTACCTCCAGGGACCACTGCTTTTTAGGGGGGAAAAAAACCTTAGGATTATCTTGTGCAAGGTTGCCATCTTGCCTTTCATTTTACAAAAATATAAATTAAGCTACATTTCAATGTTTACTGATTTCCTCCTTTTTTTGCTTATCGGTTGTTCCCAGCCACAACTGGTGTGACACTTTCCTTTTGTACTTCTTTCACCTATTATCACAGGCTGAGAAAATTGGCGTAAGATGAACGTCCTGGGAGAACTTTGTAAAGGAAGAGTGGAGTGGTCTTCTGCTTAAATTTTAACACCACCACCACCATTATTTTATTGTATGTAAATTTTGGGACAGCCACCTAGTCGCCTGCTGAGAGGTGAAGCCAGAGGAGAGCTCAAGTCACATTGTCTCCCAGCCTCTATGCTTGCAGAAGTGGGCAAGAGGGAAATGCACCTTTCCCCAGCCTGGGTTAGTACAGAGGAAGAGAGTGAGGCTGGGGCTCTTTGGGTGCTCAGGTGGGGTTGAGTGGTGCCCAGAGAGGGCTGGAAGTCCCTAAGAGCTGCCATGTGCGTGTGACAGCATGTGTCATCCCAGCCCCCATCACCATGCTGTCCAGGCATGCAAGGAAGCTGGTCTGTAAGAGCTGGCACAGCACCATGGCACAAGGGAGTGGGGGGCCCTACAGCTGAGCATCATGCTACAAATTTAAAGACTTGAGTAAAAATTAGTGTTTGAGCTGTAAAAGTAATCACAGGCTGTGCCTGTGCATTGTTCTGCTTCAACCATTGTGATTTTTTGGCCCTATCTTTTTGGAAAAGCAAAGGGCAAAGGCAAGCAGCATAAGACAGCAACATGATACCCATCTACAAGAAGGGCCAGAGGGAAGATCCGGGGAACTGTCAGCCTGACCTCAGTACCGGGGAAGATCATGGAGCAGTTCATCTTGAGTGCGCTCACAGAGCATGTGCAGGACAATCAGGATCAGACCCAGCCAGCATGGGTTCATGAAAGGCAGGTCTTGCCTGACCAACCTGATCTCCTTCTATGACCAGATGACCCACCTAGTGGATGAGGGAAAGGCTGTGGATGTTGTCTACCTGGACTTCGGTAAGGCCTTTGACACCATCTCCCACAGCATTTTCCTCAAGAAGCTGGTGGCTCATGGCTTAGACAGATGTGCTGTTCGCTGGGTAAAAAAACGGCTGGATGACTGAGCCCAGAGAGTGCTGGGGAATGGAGTTAAATCCTGTTGGTGTTTCCTAAGGCTGTTCTGGGGCCAGTCTTGTTTAACATCTTTATAAATGATTGGGATGAGGGGATTGAGTACTCCCTAAGTAAGTTTGCAGACGACAGCAAGCTGAGTGGGAGTGTTGATCTGCTCGAGGGTAGGAAGGCTCTGCAAGAGGGATCTGGACAGGCTGCATTAGCCGGCCAAGGCCAACTGTATAAGGTTCAACAAGACCAAGTGCTGGGTCCTGCACTTGGGTCACAACAACCCCACACAACGCTCCAGGCTTGGGGGAGAGTGGCTGGAAAGCTGACTGGCAGAAAAAGACCTGGGAATGCTGGTTGACAGCTGGCTGAACATGCACCAGCAGTATGTCCAGGTGGCCAAGGCAGCCTGTATGAGAAACAGTGTGACCAGCAGGACTAGGGAAATGATTGTGTCCCTGAGGCCGCACCTCAAATCCTGTGTTCAGTTTTGGGCCCCTCACTACAAGAGGACATTGAGGTGCTGGAGTGTGTCCAGAGAAGGGCAACGAAGCTGGTGAAGGGTCTGGAGCACAAGTGTTACGAGGAGCAGCTGAGGGAACTGGGGTTCCCAGTTGCCTGGGAGAAAAGAAGCCTGGAGAAAAGAAGGCTGAGGGGAGACCTTATCGCTCTCTACAACTACCTGAAAGGAAGTTGTAGCAAGGCTGCTGTTGGTCTCTTCTCCCAGGTAGCTAGTGATAGGGCGAGACGAAATGGCTTCAAGTTGCGCCAGGGGAGGTTCAGATGAGATATTAGAAAAAAATTCTTTACTGAAAGAGTGATCAAACATTGGAACAGGTTGCCCAGGGAAGTGGTGGAGTCACCATGCCTGGAAGTGTTCAAAAATTGTGTACATGTAGCACTTCAGGGCATGGTGGTATTGGGTTGTGTTGCGAATAGAGGGGAAATAAAACCGGTCCTAGGGCCGACACAGAATATGCAAGACAAACAAAATCGGGAGGGGGGCACGAACAAAGATGATTTATTTACAAGAGCAACATTTACAGGTTCTTTTTGATATTGCCTTTGATAAACGAACTGCAGAGCTACGGCTGATCTACCAGACAGACCGTACAGGTCTGATACCGAGAGCTCACAACCTGTCTGTTGCAGCCCAGCTACGTGGCAGAATAAGCCCGCTAATGCACAACCTGCATTAGGAAGCAAAACACACCCAGGACAAAATACCAAATACACCGAGGACGAAAATATCACTCAACATAGACTGAGGCAGAGAACCTTACCCACGAGGCATCCTAAGTGGGGGGAGTGGAGAGGGGAACGAATTCCTCAATCAGTCCGTCAGTATGGCATCAAGTCTTCTCCTATCCCTGTTTGGGGTCAAAATTGGGGGCGTATTTGTACCCAAGATCTACATTACATCATTAGTGTGGACGTGCATGTGGGGATGACTGTAGACAAGCTTATCGCTTATGTTAATGGCACAAAGTCCATCAATTTCCACCATGCATGGGTGGAGGTAACAGCTCGTTTTGTCCAGAGTGGAAAAATGGAGGAATGAGACCACCGGACCTCCACCCAGTTTCACACTCCTCCCAGACATTAACACCAGATATGGATCTAGTGTTAGTTGTCCCTTTGCCCTGTTATCGACAAAGAGCTCGCAGGCATCCTGCTGCAGGCATGTACATGTCTTACGTGACTTGGACTTTGTGCAGGGACTGCACTCTTCTACAGGTTGACAGTTGGACTTGTTGATCTTATAGGTCCTCTCCAATCTTAATGATTCTGTGATTCTATGATCACTACCCTGGATCTCATGAGAACAGTGGATTTTAGCAGAGAAGAGGTAGAAGCAACATCTCTGGTGTCCTGTTTAAATTTTTCACGCTCTCGGGCATCATTTGGATGTCACAGTGGATCTGCCTTAAACTCTTGGGTGGTAACTGTGGCGAAAGGAGGAAAATGTTTCTCAGGTCAAGACAGCCCCTGTGCTGGGCTACGCCACTTCCATCAGGAAACACCAGCAACATCTGGCTTCTTCCCAGAGGCTGCATGAGCACAGTCAGGATTTACTCATTTATTCTCTCCCTCTGGGGAGAGCCCAGGGCAGTCGAGTGTTGCCAGCCACTGTGGGTGAGAGGCTGGAGCCCATGCACCTAGTGCCTCACCCTTGGGAAACCTGCTTGGCCGACCCTGGGCCTGCTAAGGGAATGCGGTCTGGGATGGGGCCAAAGTGGCCCATTCACCTGCCTTTCCCATCACTGGGCTGAGTCTCTGGCACATCAGGGCCCTGTGTGCCTCCATGACATGGCCCAGGGGCACCAGGACATTCCTGCATTCCCATTTTGCTGCAGGACTGGAGGATGATCCCTACCATGTTCTTCTGTCTCTATTCCTCCAGCTTTCTCCATGCTGCTGCCTGTCACTATTTTTCCTTTCTCCATCTCTGTCCTGCTCCCTGTCTCTCTCTTTCTCTGTCCCTTTGTGACTCTTCCTGTCCTCTACCCTGCTGTCATGCTCTGTGTCACTGCTTTTCCTTTCTGTATCCCACTGTCCTTCTCCAGCTCATCTCTTTTTCTCTTTATCCCTCTGTCGCACTCCCCGGCCCTTTTTTCTTCCTCCCTCTCTGCCTTGCAGCCCATTGTTACAGGCAACGACCATTCTCCATCAGACAAGCACTGCTCCAGTAAGGACTGCTGAGGTGCCTGAGGGGAAACAAGACGGTATGGGTGCTAAACGCCATAGCAGATTCACTCCTGTGACTTATGTGCCTTAATTAATGAATGATTGCTTTCTTCTTTGCACTCATGGCTGTGCCTGCAGTCCCTTTGTACTTGTTAAGTGGCTGTCACAGTGTGCAGGTGAGGAGGTGACATGCTGGGGGTGAGGCATCAGGCAGGTCCCAGGGCCTCCTGGGCTCCTTTAGCATCCCTGGGGAATGCCAGTGCTACCCACAGGGATGCAGAGGGGGCTTCTCTTGCATGACCATGGGGTCCCCAGGCCGCTCCTGGTTTGCTCACAGCACCCCAAGATGACCTGGGTACGTCCAGGGTCGAGAGCCAGGCCAGCACGAGCAGAGCTGGGATTTGCGTGGAGCCAGGGGTACTTGTAGATGACAGCCTACCAGCCACCCCAAGCCCCACAGCAGGCATCCCGGCCCCTTGGGTAGGCACCAAGGCTTTTTGTTTGTGCTTGGATACACCTCAAACCCTCCATGAGCCTTTCTGCACGCCCCTGGCATCTGTGTGTGTCTTGCAGCACGTCACCAAGACTTCTCTGTAGCCTTCTCCCATCCTGAAGTTTTCCTGGTGATTTTTTTGGTGTGCTCTAGGGCGGTCTGTTTTCCTCTCCGTGTGCCCTGGGGAGTTCTCTGTTTGCACCATCCATCGCTGTTTCTTTACGCTGCAGCATCCCAGAGCTCTCCGCTTGTTCTCTTGTCCGCCTAACACTGTACCTCCACCCTCTCCTTTCTGTGCACCCAGAGCCCTCCCTCCAGCTTTTGGCGAGTGCGGGGACACCCCTGTTGCCCCAATGACCCCAGAGGGACCGCCGGCCACAGCCTCCCCGTTCCCGGGCGGCTCCAGCTTTAGGGGCGGTCGGTGGGACTGACGGCCACAGCCCCTCGGTGCGACGGCGCTGCGCGGCCGGGGGCGGGGCGGGCGCGGAGGGGCCGGTCTGGGACACGGGAGCGGTCGGCGGGGCTGGGGCCGTACCGGGGTGATGGGGGCCGGGCGTCCCTCGGCAGTCCCGGGCGCGGGGGCACAAACGGTGGGAAGAGCGGGGGCAGGCATTCTGCGCGCGGTGGGAGCGTGCCGGGGACTTTTAGTCCCGGGGCACCGCCGGCCGTGCTGGTCACGGGCGTACTGGGGGCTGTAGTCTGCGGGGAGTCCCAGGCCCCCTCTCTTCAGCTCACTGTTGTTTCTGACTCTTCCCTGTACCTGTCTTATTATTATTCCTCTGCCCAGCTCCATGTCCCGCTTTTCTTCTTGCTCCACCTGTCTGGTGCTGCCCATTGCTGTTTTTTTCTGCATGCCTTCAGCTGGCTCTCCCTTTTTTCTTCCCTCTGGCCTGCTTCCCAAACCTTTTTGCTCTTCCTTCATCTCTATCCTGCAGCTGGCCACAGTTTTGTCCTTCTCCATCTCTTTGTGCTGGTCCACATCCCCCTCTTTGTTTCTCAGTTCTACAGATGATGATGAGGAGGAACCTGGCAACCACAGCGACATCCTAGTTAGCCGAGGTAGCCCCCCAGCTATGTTTGTGCAGGGTGGTTGGCAGGGGGATATGGATATCACCCAGCTGGCTTGAACTGGTAATTACCTAATTAAGGTTTAGGCCTTACAAAAGGTGGGCCATTTCCTCCTGGCTGTGGGAGATGCAACTGCATCCTTGGAGCTGCAGCCTAGGCTGGTGAGCAACAGTAACCCTGACTCTCGCCAGAGACAAAAGAGCTGGAGCCAGAGCTGGAGTGAGAAGTCCTTCGATAAAGAAGGTAAAGCTGCTACCCTGAAAGAGGGAAGTGTGCTGGAGTTGGAATGAATGAACTGGGTCTCTGCTCACTGTAAAGCCTTCCTGAAAACCAAAAAAACTGTAAAACAAAAAGGGGGAATTATGGATATCACCCAGCTGGCTTGAATTGGTAATTACCTAATTAAGGTTTAGGCCCTGCCTACAAAAGGTGGGTCATTTCCCCCTGGCTGTGGGAGATGCAACGACATCCTTGGGGCTGCAGCCTAGGCTGGTGAGCAACAGGGGGGAGGCTTGCAGAGTCAGGCAGGAGGGGGTTTCAAAGTCAGGGCTGTGGAGAGGTCTGTTCAGGATCAGTCAGGACTGGGCACAGGAAGGGTGTGCAGTCATTTCCATGTGATGTGTATGTCTGGGCAAGGCAGTTCCAGCTCATGTCTATGTTCTGCAGCTTATACCATGCTCCCAGGGTTTAGCCTGAGGTGGCAACTAAGCACAGCTCAGCTGCTCTCACACTCACTCCCCCTCTCTCCTTTGCACCTGCCCCAGACCCCCCTCCCAGTGGTGGAGAGGAGAAAAATGTAACAAAAGGCCTGAGGGTCAAGATAAGAACAGGGAGGGATCACCCACCAACCATGGCCCCTGGCAAAACAGACTGGGCTTGGGGACAAACCCATTTGTTCAGAGAGGATAACACGAAACAAAGCCAGATCTTAAGAACATCTTCTCCCTGCTCTCGCTCCCTTCTTCCTGGTTCTACATCCTCCCTCAGCAGCGGATGGGGAATAGGGGATTGCAGGTCAGTTCACCACATGCTGTTTCTGCTGCTCCTTCCTCCTCAGGGGAAGGACTCCTTACACTCTTCACCTGCTCCAATGTGGAGTCACTTCTCATGGGAAAAGTTCTCCACGAACTTCTGCGATGTGGGTCCTTCTTACAGAATCCAGTTCTTATCCATCAAACTGTTCCAGCATGGGCTTTTCCCATGGAGTCACAGCTTCTTAAAGTGCAGCCACCCACCCCAGCGTGAAGCCCTCCATGGATGGCAGATGCATCGCTACTCCACTGTTTCTATTTATGGGCTGCAGTGGGGCCACCTGCCATCTTACCATGGGCTGCAGGGGAATCCCAGCTCCAGCACACCTCCATCTGCTCCATCTGCACTGACCTGGTGTCTGTGTAGCAGTTTCTCTCAGGTCTCAGTTTTCTCTCTGCTGCAGCCATGCCAGGCCAGACTGGCCTAATGAACCTTGATGATGAACCTGAGCAAGATGAAATCTGCCCAGTGAGCGCCCCAGGAGTGGAATGCTTCAGAGCACTGCAGGTCACACTGCTGCAGCCATGACCAACCAAGTGGCATCAGCCCAGTGCAGGCGCACGGGAGGCTGGGTGTCAAGCCCCATGCCTGCCCTCCCCTCTATCTTCACTGCAGGTCCCTCATGGTGTGGGTTTCTTTGTCCTCTTCTTAAATATGGTTATTCACAGAGGTGCTGATTGGCTCAGCCCTAGCCACAGGCAGGTCTGATGACTTTTGGAGCCAGGGAAGTTTCTCGCAGCTCCTTACAGGGGCTATCCCTATAGCCCCTTCCCCACTACCAAAGCTCTACTGCATAAACCCAGCACACATGCCTTCCTCAGGTGTGGATGATTCTGTTGCTCTTAATGCTCAGCAGGTGCCTCGGTAGCCATCCCGAGGGTCTTGAATAACTTGACTCATTGGCATAGTGACAACTGAGTGCTTTTTGTCTTATGTTAGAAACTTAAAGCAGGGATTTGTCTTGTTTTGCATCTCAGAAGTTTCTGGAGAGTTCCTTTGTCTCGAGCAGCCTCGTATGGCACAAAGCCCATGACTCACTTTTTGGGGTCAGAGCTCTGAACTGCAAGTCTGAAATACTGGGTGTGTGGGATTAAAAGTAATAATGTTTGTTTCCCTTTTGAAAGAATGAGCAGTATTTACATACAGAAAATAACCCGACAGTCACTGAAACTAGGCTGGCAGGAGATCCACTTTCTTTTTAAGATGATTTAGCAATGCAGTTTCAAAACCATTTGTGCTTAGAGCTTTACTTTTTGCCACTACAAGGCACTGTATAGCTTGCTTGTGTTATTCCTGGAGGAAAAACTTGTAACTCCTCCAGTTACAAAGGAGCTTTAAACATGCTGTTGTGTGCAGGCGTCCTTTCATATGCTGTTCTTCCTGGGTTACCTGAAATGCAATCCCACTGAAACCAAAGCCTCTGCTTACACATGTAAAGGGGCAAAACCTCCCATGGAGACAGCTGTTCTCCAGGTCCTTGTTACTATGTAGAGCCCTCCATGACCAGGAATGGGAAGTATGTGGCTCCAGCATAACCAGTCTGTGAGCTTCCCAAGATAAACACCAAGATTACAGCTGGACCAAGTTAGTAAAATTTCTCCAGCCATTCATTTAGAGGAGACAAACAAGCTGTCTTTTTGCTCTGCATTAGTAGGTACAAAATAATCTGGTCACCCCTTGAAAGAGCCAGAGATGTTTTCAGACAGCTGGCACTTTAGCAGCTGTTAAGGATAGAAACTCCTTATGAAATTGCCTCTTTGGCTTGAGAAAAACGCCAGAACTTCACTGTTTTTTTGCTGTTGTCCTCTGCTCTAGGCGATTACTCTACTGACAAGTCCAAGAAATGCATTTATGCATGCCTATCGTGTCCTTCCAGCACAGGGCTTTTAAAGCAGATCTCCCTCCAGGTATGTGGATGCTGGGAAATGCATGCCCTTGCAGCCTGAGCGTCCTCTAGCGACAATCTGCTGGTCAGCTTCTTAACCAGGGCTAGTTCAAAGCCTACGTGGCAGGACACTACTGTTTCTTGACAAGCTTCCTTGATGTCCCATACGAGTTAACTGAAGTTAACACTATTTCTAGCTTTGCTTGGGAGACAGATGAGACTAAACTCCTTGCATTATGGCTTGGCTTGCTTTGGGAAGGCAGAATGAAAACCATGTGACTATCACAGACATGGCTGTCCTGGGTGCGAGCTGTGCAAACCTCAGCAGAAAGTTGTTTTCTGAAGCGCTTGTAATCTAAACACAGGACAGAGACACAGAGAGGTAGAAAACAAGAGAAACAACGAAGAGCTCTAGGAAACAGGCATGACCAGGGTGGTCACTCGGGGCCTGAACGTCACAATGCCTCTCCAGACATGAAGCCAACACTTATCCTGGTGAATGGACAAACAAAGTACTTTGAAACTTCAAGTCCAGATGGCATGACAAGACACGATTTTGTGTCGATAGAGGACAGAAAGGGGGGGCTACTTTCAATTTGATCAGTCTACCAATTGGGAAGCTCAGCCCTTCAGCAATGTTGATAATGCCTCTGTGATAATGTAAGTGCCAAATAAGAGAGGACAAAAGCATTTTTATTCTTTTGTTGTTTATTGTTCAGTCCTGAAGGAGCCTGGATGGCTGGGATACTGCCAGGTGATCCCTGTGGCACGTAGACCCACTGCTATAGATGACTCAATTGTTCTCAAGATTAATCCGGCTCTGTGCTGTTGTCTGGTGGATTAACAGCTGTTGGCCCCGTGCCTTGCTCTGGTGGATCCACCTCCATGGGCTCCACGCTGTCCTTTGGTGGGCTGTCACACCTGGGCCTCACACCACGCCTCGGCAGACAGTCATGCCAGGGCCCCATGCCATTCCCCTATGTGCCCACAGATGTGTGCTGGGCGACATAGATCATGTGAGCACAGGCAGTGGCTCTCATGGCATGAGGAGGGATGTTCCTCATCATCCTCCTTCATGCTTCATCAGGCTGCTGGGAGGTGCCTGCCTCTTTGGTGGATGCTGGAACTGCTTCTATGCTGTCTCATGCAAAGGTGGCCAGAGACCTGCCTTGCTGCTCTGCCTCCTCCCTGGCAGGCAGACACACTTGAGCTCCACGGCATTCGCTGGTGGACCTATGGCCATGCACTGCATTCTGCTGATCCAAGAAGCCAGGTGGGTCATGCTTGTGGCATGAAGGGTGACATTCCTTCTCCACTGATTACCCTTCTAGAGGCTTCTGGGAGGTCCCTGCCTCTTTGGTGGATGCAGGAACCATCTCTGTTCTGTCCCATGCACAGGTGTGTGGAGAAACCTTTTGGCTGCTGCAGCATCCTGCGAAAGGTTTCTCCACACAGGTGGGCGTCCACCTGCCTCACTGCTGTGGCTGGTCCCTGGCAGGCAGACCTGCTTGGGCTCCATGGCATTCCCCGGTGGGCCCACAGCCAGGCGCTGCGTGCTGTTGGTCAAAGACGTGAGTTCCATCATGTTTATGACCTGAGGGGTGATGCTGCTCTGCTGGCTCTGTGTCCCACTCCCTCATGGCTGCAGGGAGTGGCTCTGTGGTATTCCAGGCTGAGGTGGGCCACTGTCCACCTCGCTGCTCTGGCTCTGCTTCCTTCCAAGCATGCTTGGCGTCTGAAGGCCTCGAAGCTCGGCAAACTGTGGGCCAGCTGCTGGGGCCCCTGCTTTTATAGGTGCTGAACAATGGGCAGTGAGGTGGCTGATGACATGGAATGGTTTGGGCTGGAAGGGACCTCAAAGATCATCTAGTTCCAACTTCTCTGCCATGGGCAGGGACACCCTCCACTATACCAGGTTGCTTTGGATAGTTGGCTTTTGGTTTTAAAGGTGCCAGCTTTTGTTTAGCACACCTTCTTTTCTGAACCTGAGCATTTAGCATGGTTTTCCCTCCTGTACTTCGAGGTAGTGCTTGAGAAAGCATTTAAATAATACTTTTCAGAGAACAAATAAAACTTCCAGTAAGAATGGGCTTTCTCTTACTGATAGTTAAGTACATAAATAAGCATAAGGGAAAAACAGTCTATTCAAGACATTCTTCATGCATTTTAAACTAGCAAAACAAGCCAACCAGAAAGGATCAAATGCAATTTTTTTCCTTTTCAGGAAAAGGGCTGTATGGATCAAGACAAGGATTTTTCATCCTTTTAGGAAACAAGTAGAGAGACGGTGGAATTTGCAAAGCTCAGGTGAGCGATGGGTTTACGTCATCCTGTGGTACTGCTCTTTTCAGTCTTCGTTTGGCAGGCACTGTGGTCCTTACAGTAGCTATCGTTTATCTGCTAGATCTTGCCGCAAATACATCTTTCCCTTGTTGAGTGACTGTTTTGAGAAAGGGTTGGTTGCTACCACTTGGGAAGTATTGAGGTACTTATTTTTTCCTCTTCATTTAGATAAAGTGAGTGATCAACAGGAGAGCATGCTGAGATAAATATGTGCTTCCAGTATTTTAGAAATCTGTTTTTTTAAAATGGCATTTCTTTCATGTGGAATTGACTGATGTGTGTTTTCAACACATGTATCCCAACTAACTACTGTTTTGCGTCAGTTAATGCCATAAGAAACATTATTCATTTGGCAAAGCAAAGAAATTATGCTGGGATTAAACAGGAATAAATGGAAGTTAATCTAGCGTTTGAACTTCCAGTTTTTCTCTCTACAGCTTCCTGAGGAGGTGAAGGGAGGTGCTGATCTCTTCTCCGTGTGATCTAGTGACAAGGCGTGTGGGAATAGTTCAAACCTACTGGGTCAAATAGGGTGGTCAAACACTGGAACGGGTTTTCTAGAGAGGTGTCCCAAGCCTGTCAGTTTTTAAGAGGCATTTGGACAATGCCCTTGACAACGTGGTCAGGCAGTTAGACAGATGATCATTATAGGTCCCTTCCAACCGAACTTTCTGTTCTGTTCAGAACAGGACAGTTCTGTTCTGTTCTATTCTATTCTACTCTTCGTAATCATAGAATCTTGATTACCTGCAGTTTGACCAGGTTTGGTGTGGGGTTCCCCCCCCCCCTTACTGTGGGCAAAGTAGCTTAGACATTGTCTTCCTGTTATAACACACACCTAAACCAATCCTCCTCCTCGTTCTGCACTGATACTTCTGAGTCCAGACTGGATATAGGAAATGTGGCATTGTATAGTTGAAATGACTGTGGTCAGCCTCAGTCCTACACTCTGAGATCCATAGTTAAGTTTCTTTGATGAGTTCAGATCCTGAAATGATGTACAGTTGTTTAGCCAGAGCAGAACTGAGGCAGAGCTACAGTCCTAGGTGCTGAAAGAGCAAAAGTCTCCTCTGGTTTTATTCAGCTTCCTAGTGAGACTTGAGAACTCGCTGCTTTCACTTTCCTGTTCTTGAGGCAGCAAGAAATATGTAGCCAAGACTAAGCCTTTTTTCATAGCTAAAATGCTATGAAACTTTTTGAGCTCAGAGGGACAGTTGGAAAGCTGGGGTGATTTTGAGTGCAAAGAGGCCCTCCAACATTATCTGAGGCAAAAGAATGTTGAAATTCAGCCTGATTTTCAGAGAAGTTGCAAAAAATATCTGACTTTTGAATTGGTGGCATTTCACAAATCTATATGAAAACTGCCAGACCTGGGAACTCTGGGCCAATACTACTGGCAGTCCATGTCCTACCTCTGTATTTTCATTTTGTGATCTGTGTGGTGGTCACATCACTCTCACACAGCCATGATGTGCAATGTGGGATGGGGATAAAATGGCAGCTCATTCTTGCTTCTGAAGAGAAATGAGTTTACTGCTTGCTGTGTTTTATCTCCTGGAGCAATCTGCCTTTGGCTGCTTGGGTACGGACAGTGTTCGATTGTTTCCTGTCTAGGCTATAGTCTTCACAAGTAGTTCCTAGAGTCTTGTTAGTTATTTTTAAACCTTCTTTGAAGTATTTATTCTTATGAATAATCAGTTTGAAACTTACTGCCACTTGAGTTTTAGTACACCTAGAACACCACGTTCCAAGATCAGGATAATCAGCTGTTATTTCATTGGGAATTGTTGTAGTTCAGGTTGTGCGGTGCTTATTTCTGAACATGTGCCACAGATAAAAAATTATTAGAGGATTTTTGCCTGTAGTGTAGATATTATTCATGTTTGGTTTTATTTAACATGAAGCTAATTTTTTCTTTTGATGGAATCAGTATATTTGTGAGTGGTTTGTCGTTAAGACAGAATAAATATTGAGGAGAAAGGCATATTTGTAGTATTTGAAGCATAAAAATTAATCTGTCCTGGAGGTGTGAAAGTAACAGACTTGTGTAATGTCAGTAAAAAAAGCAAAGTTTCAATGTTGATATTTTTTCCTTATCAAAAATTGGAAATTTCACAAAGCTGCTGTGAACTGCTGTGGTTTCTGGTGTAATTCTTCTTAAGAGATCTAAGTGGAGATACAATAAGTTACTTGCAACTCTAAGGAATGTATTTTTATGAGCTGCTTCAATGTTTTATTTCTACTCTGGTAGAGGTTTCTCAGATTATAAGGATGGATTCCTCGGCAGCCTCACCTAAAGCAGTCTAGCAAGTCTCGTGCAAATAAAAGCCCCTTCAGAATAATTGTTCCATTTCTCTTTCTCTCACTCTTGTTTTTAGTGAGATTTATTTACCTCAAGGGTCTTAAGTTGTCAGACTTTTGATCTGTACCATTCTACACCTGTGGTAAATAAACTTTTGCCTTGGCTTAGGACATACTTAGTAAATAAATACCAGTATTACTATCCAAAAATATTTTTTCACATTATTTAGCCATGGTAGCGCAGTATTAGTGGAATGATAAGGAGTCATTTGTGGGAAGCTATGGCTGGTCCGTGGATCCCAGGACAGAAGATGAAGAAATTGACCTTAGAGAGATTGCTGTGTACCCCTGAAGATCTGGAAACTCCCTCAACAGCGTCCGTCTCAACAGCGACATACAGCGACATCTGGTGACCCCGACGCGATACGTCAGGACACAAACTTTTTGAACGCAGAGCCAAGTGCGGTGGAGGCGGAGCCCAGCGTAGCTTGAGAGCGGCGGGGAAGCTGCGAATTGATCCGGATCGACTTAGACACCTGAAAAGGTGGGCCGCTGGGAACGGGACAATGGGGAATAGCCTCACAAAGGAGGAGGAAACCGTCCTTTCTTTCTAGACGCTAATATTGAAAAGATCCATTTCAGAGCAGCTAAGACTGCGACTGGGGAGAGCGGCTGCAGAAAAAAGCCGAAGAAAAGCTCTTTTCTGGGTCTTTTTCGAAACGTTTTCTAGCCGGGACCAGATCTGCCGGTGTTGGGGGCGGTGCAGGCGCAGGCGGGCTCTGGGAGAGCCGGGGCGGTGCCAGCACACCCGCGGCTCACGGGGCTATAAACAGTACGAGTCAAGCAAGGGGGTAATTGCTGCTGCTTACGGCTCATTGGGCGGGATTTGAAGTGATTCACCTTATCCAGGAGTTCGGAGGAGATTTGTGCTTTCTGCACCCACTCGAAGGGATATTGGTGTTCAGGTCACAGGCTGTGAGGAAGGTCATAGCTTTTTGCTGGGAGCAACCCTGAGGAGGGCTGTGTGAGGTGCGAGCAGGTTGATGACCTGCTAAACTGTGTGGTGCAGCTCCAGGATGCTGGAGCTCAGGGAGGAGGTGAGCAGGTTAAGAATAATTAGAGAAGGCAAGAGGGAAATTGACAGCTTCCATAATCTGGTTGTGGCAGAGCTGAAAGAAGAAGTAGAGAGGTTAAAGGGGATCAGGGAATGTGAGGTATTAGGGGACGGGGCAATGGCACAAGGTCCCTGCTCGGCATGGCAAGCGTAACTGCCTGGCAATTCCCCTGCCCCCAGCTGTCCTTGCATAACAGGTACAGTGCTCTGAAAGGGCAACTGGATAACAGTGAGGATGATGGTGTTACTGATACTTAGAATTTTTGGTAATTAAAGTTTAATCAATAGTTTTTAATTATAAACTAGTTAGTAATTGATTTTAATAATATAGAATTATAAGAAATCTTTTAATGAAAAGTATGCTCGTATAGTAAACACATGCTGCTATGAAACTGCTGCTATGAGACTCCTATAGCAACACTTTGTTGCTGAAGTAGTCCAAAGCATTAGCAAAGTATTAGGCATTGCCTGGGATTTACATGCATCTTGGAGGCCACAATCCAGTGGAAAAGTAGAACGAATGAATCAGACTCTAAAAAGACAAATAAGTAAAATTTGTCAAGAAACAAATTTAAAATGGCCTCAAGCATTACCTTTGGCATTACTTCGAGTCAGAGTACAGCCAAAGAGTGGAACCTCTATCAGTCCTTATGAATTGTTGTATGGAAAACCTTATGAGTCCCCGGAACCAAATCCAAATATGCATGTAAAAGGAAAACAAGATGTATATAACTATTTGCTTTCTCTAGGGAAAACCTTAGCTGCAATTCGGAGTGCTGTGATTTGGAATCGACCTTTATCTTTAGACACTCCAGTGCATGATTTCCAACCAGGAGATTATGTCTACGTAAAGACGTGGACTTCTGAACCTCTGCAAGAGCGCTGGAAAGGACCTTTCCAGATACTGTTGACAACCTTCACAGCAGTCAAGATTGCAGAATCTACAGCCTGGATACATTACACTCGAGTGAAGAAAGCACCAGCACCCTGGAAAATTGTGAATCGTGACCCAGAGACTTTGAAACTGACTCTGAGACATGTCTAATTTCTCATATCTGTTCTTAATTGTTCTTTGGATCTTATGCTGGAGGATGGTACTGGTAAAACCATGGACTGACTTGGTGAGTAGGAACAAAAGACAATTAGAAACAGAACAAGTGATTGAAATTCCCAAACAAACCTCTGAGGAAAATTTGATATTAGGATTAATCAAAGGATTTGCCAATTTACAGAATGTTACACAGATTACTGCTTGTTTACCAATACCAAGAGCAGTAGGTGAATCCATTCCATGGGGAATCTTAACTATGAATTTGACAAATCAGGAACATAAAATGAGACCACTCATTGTAAACAACAGCCAGTGACACAATGGTATGAACAAGTGAGATATATTAGAAAACAATGGAAGTCCCCGGGAAGTAAAGATGAATGTACAAAATTACTGAATTCAAACTTCGTAGACATCAGTGGAGGCTGGACAGGACTAGATACAGGATATGGTTATGGATGGTGTTCTTATGATGAACCAATAAAGAAAAATGTGAGCCGTATGGTAATGGAATGGAAATGCAAAGAAAGCGTTCAAACTTCACAAAAAGAACAACTTACTTGGAAATCAATTTAGTCCATGAATATATTCTCCCAATTTCAATACATGGCAAAAACCCCTTGGTGTTTTGCGTGGGTAGGGTCAGTTTCTGTATATTGGCCAACAATAACAGATAGAGGATCTACGTCACTAGAAAGGAAAGTCAGTATCTTGGTGGAAATGTGACAAAGTTTACAATTGTAGTACAAGTAAGTAAAATAATACAAGAAATTCCCCCTTTAGCAGCTGCAGTGAGATATGGGTGTTTCTGTCGAGGACTCAAAAACGATCTTCAAGTAACTGGAGATTATCAAATTAAAAGGGGAACATTTATAAAGCTGTAAGAAAAGTACAATCCAGAGTCCTGGACACCTGGTCTGGGCACTAAGTGATGGAACCTGGACAACACACTTACCATTAGATGGCAAAGTTAAACAAATTACCTTAGGCATGCCAACATTGTGTCCAATTTGGAAAAAAGTCACCATTTAAAGGACCCCTAGAAAGTCTAAATTTAAAACGAACTAAAAGGTCCTGAGACAGATGATACTTTGGAACGAACCATCGACAGGACTGAAAATCAGCTGGGCTCTTGAGTCTCTTTTAAATCCTATAGCCTCATATAGAAACAGAGAATGGCTGTATCATTTAACAAGTCAAGTAGAAAAGTTAGCAAATGTTACAAAGAAAGGATTCAAAGAATTAAACATGCAATTGCAGGCAACATCTCGAATAGTACTTCAAAATAGAATGGCTTTAGACACGCTTTTACTGAAAGAACATGGAGTATGTGGATATCTCAAAGATGAATTAGACCACTGTTGTATACACATCCCAAACGTTACACAGGATGTGGAGCATGATTTGGATATGCTAGAAAAAGTTGAGAAAGAAACAGAATCAATCCGAGAGGACATGTCAGAAGATTGGATAGGGAAAATTTTCAAAGGGACTAGGCTGGAATCTAAGCTCTTGGATCCAATCTTTGATTAAAACCCTGTTTCTGTTGCTAATTGTCTTCCTCATGATCATGCTAATATACAATTGCTTAAAGAAACAGTTTGCTAGTAGACTTGCAATAAATCGCAGAATCATGAGAGAGTTACCTACTATTCCACCAGACCACGGTTTATCGCCAAGGTATGCTGAAACGAATCTTAGCTTTGAACATGATGATGAGTGAGTATCAAACAATAAAAGTAAAAGTGGTGAAAGTATTGAAATAGCAATTTCAACACTTTCAAAGGGGGGAAATGTTACTGATACTTAGAATTTTTGGTAATTAAAGTTTAATCAATAGTTTTAATTATAAACTAGTTAGTAGTTGATTTTAATAATATAGAATTATAAGAAATCTTTTAATGAAAAGTATGCTCGTATAGTAAACACATGCTGCTATGAAACTGCTGCTATGAGACTCCTATAGCCCTGTACCAGGACCAAAGGGATCGGTCAGAATCATCCAGTAAGAACATGTAGTACAAAGCACAAGTTGATTTGTAAACTGATTTATGATACCTACATAGAACTAGAAGAATGCATGTAGCTATCAAGGTCTAGATTAATGAAGATGAGGAAAGCCAACCGTAACGGTTTCATAATGGTCTATGGGTACCTGCCAGAAACCGTGAACTTAAGCAAAAGGTAATTCCGGCAGGGGGAGATCGCGACCACCGACTCACAGACCACCTACCTATATTGCACCCCAGACTCATTTCTCAATGATTCTAACTTTGATGGCACAGAATCAGAAATGGGAGGAGAATATGCTAATGATTTTCGGGAATTTATATGTTTATGTATGATTTACTAATGGATTTGCATATGTTAGCTCTATATAAGAAGTTTGACTTTCGGTGCAAGGTGCGCACGCTAGGAGGAGATATCCCCCGTGCACCCGGCGCCGTAATAAAGAAGTGTCTGCTTATCTACATCCCATTGGTGTTGATAAGTTTCTTATTCCGGATTTTCGGTAACAGTTTTGGCGACCCAGATGGGACCTCGCTGAAGGAGACCGGAGGAGTCGGGGACCTGATCGGTTCCAGCCGGCACCGAGGATTTCTCGGGGACACCCATCGATCCCCGATCCATAAGGTTCTTCGCGACGTCCCCTGGATTTTGGGTAAGACACTTCTTTCTTTTGTTTCAAACGAGTGGGTTCGAGTCCCACCGTTGTGAGTGGGTTCGAGTCCCACCACATAGAGGGGGTTCGAGTCCCGCCTCTGGAAAGTGGGTTCGAGTCCCACTGCGAGTGGGTTCGAGTCCCCTCGCTGTAGCCTGCCTGTCAGTCGTGGCGAAAGCTGCGCAGGGTTGGGCAGAGGATCCTCGTGGAGTGGAAGCCTGGGCGTCTGCCCGTAAGCCATAAGCGAAAGCTATTGCAGGCTTGGACACAGCGGAGAGTTGGAACCTATATGCTAGCTATAGTGTTCTATAAGTTGTGCCTCTAACGTAAGTTAGAAGTTTTCTTGTGTGCTATATCGTGGAACCGTTTATCTTGACCGAGTACTAAGGTGCTGAGTTTTGTGTTTATTGTGTTACATACTTGTGCTCAAGGTAATAAATTACAGAACTGTGTGAGTGTGACCGTGAGAGAGAGACGTGCAGTTAAGCACGAAGTGAGTGCGGGGTTTGGATTTGTGGCTCTGCTATCCCGTAAGGGGTGCAGTCGAAGAAAAACAGTGTGACAGATTTGAGTGATTATATATTGTATTAACAGTTATATCATGGAATCTAAGTTAACTCATTTGTTTAAAAGTAAAAGTATGAGTAATTTGGCTGCAAATGACAAAATTCCGAAAACTTCTCCGTTAGGATGCTTATTAGCACATTGGGGAGATATAGGAGATGATTTGCGAAAGAACAAAATGATTGAATATTGTAATCAGTGGTGGCCGTTGTATACGTTAGAAGATCAAGAAGTATGGCCTGTGAATGGTACTTTGAATTATAATACTATTTTTCAGTTAATGCTGTTTTGTAGAAGGAAAGAGAAATGGGATGAAATACCTTATGTAGATTTGTTTTTCTATTTGAGACAAAGAAAAGATTGGCAGAAAGAGTGTAAACTAGCGGATGGAAATGGTTTGATAATGGCTGTTGCTACAGGGAATAAAAAGGAGAAAAAGTGTTGTTCAGTGTGTGAAATTGGGAAGGATTGTTTGAAAAAGAGGATTACTTCTGAAGTTGATGAGGGACCAGAATTAGACATATCTCCTCCTAGGAGAGAAAGAAATCGGGGTCGAGAATATCAGGAACAGATGCAAGAACCAGAAAGCAGTGGTATTGAGGATGCCGAGGAGGGTCCCTCTGAGATTGTAATTCATACTCCTGTTTCTCGGAGAACTCGGCAGCAGACACACACAATAGCTCCCCTGCGGCAGGGAGTTGGCAGCAATGGGCCGGTGTATGTAAAGGTGCCTTTTTCAGTTACCGATTTGATGGCTTGGAAACAGGCAGCCGGGACTTTATAGAGAGGATCCTGAAAGAGTAGGAAGAGTGGTGGATACTATAATTAGAACACAGGACCCAGACTGGAGTGATTTGCAGGTGGTCTTAGATAATTTATTGGATGATACAGAAAAGCAAATGGTGTTGAAAGCAGGTAGAGCACAGGCTGAAGCGGCAGTTCTGAATGAAAATACGACTGGAACTTTAGAACAGAATTTTCCATCTGGGGATCCGCAGTGGGATCCAAATAATGTGGAGCACAGACAGAGATTGAGACGGTATCAAAATGAGACTGTGTATGGAATTAAACATGCCATGCCTAAATCTTTGAATTGGTCTAAATTATATGAAGTAAGGCAGGACAAAAATGAATCTCCCTCAGTGTTTCTGGAAAAACTGAAAGAAGCTGCCAGAAAATATACTGATTTAAAAGTGGAAACTGAGGCAGCACAAATACAATTGGCTTTGATTTTTATGGGACAATCAGCACCAGACATAAGGAAGAAACTTCAGAAATTAGAGGGAGAAGACTCTAGGAGTTTGAATAAGATGATGGAAGCAGCCTGGAAGGTGTATAACAATAGAGAACAGGAGGAAAGAAAATCTCGGGAAAACAGGCTGCTAGCAGTCATGACAGGAACAGTGAATAGAGGACGAGGCAGAGGAAGAGGTTCAGGATTCGGTGGAAGAGGAGGATTGTGAACGGTGGTGGCAGGAATTTTAACAATCCCCTAGGAATGAATCAGTGTGCTTTGTGCAAGGAAGAGGGACATTGGAAAAGAGACTGCCCTAGGAAGGGGAAGTGCTCAGCAAGAAATAGCTAAAATCATGATGCTGGATGATTGAAGGGGACCGGAGGGGAACCCAGCTGAGCCTCTGGTTGTAATTAAGCTGGGAGAAAAAGAAGTTAAATTTTTAGTAGGACACTGGAGCAACAGTTTTCGGTATTAAACACCTGTAAAAGAAAAATTGGAACAAAACGGCAAATATTGTAGGGGCCACTGGGAAAGAAGAAAGCAGACCATTCCTAAAACCCCTGGATTTAAAATTTGGGAAAAAGGTAATCACTCATGAATTTTTGTATGTACCTGAATGTCCGGTACCCTTATTGGGAAGAGACTTATTGTCTAAATTAAATGCTCAGATCAGTTTTGAAGAAAGAGAGATTCTCTTAAAAATACCAGAATCAAAAACAAGTGAAATTCTGATGATCCAAGAAATAACCGAGGGACAAGAAATTCCTTCAGATGTAAATTTGGCCATGATTCCCACAGTATGGGAAACAAATATCCCTGGCAAATCAAAACTGGCAGAGCCTGTTAAAGTAAAATGAAAAGAAGGAGCAAAACCAGTCAAATTGAAACAATATCCAATTAAGCCAGAAATCAGACAGGAATTGAAGAAATTAATTGACAAATTCTTAAAATATAAGATTTCAGAGGAATGTGAATCCGAACACAACACTCCTATCTTGCCAGTCAGAAAACCGTCCGGAGAATACCGGCTGGTACAGGATTTAAGAGCAGTGAATCAAATAGTCAAAGATATTTATCCAGTAGTAGCAAACCCGTATACATTACTAACCTCGTTAAGAGAGACCTATCAGTGGTTTACAGTGCTTGATTTAAAAGATGCTTTCTTTTGTATACCCTTGGAAAAGGAAAGTAGAAAACTGTTTGCTTTTGAGTGGGAAAATCCACAGACTGGACGAAAGATGCAGTTAACGTGAACAAGACTACCCCAAGGATTTCAAAACAGTCCAACGATCTTCGGGAATCAGTTGGCGAGAGAACTCGAGATATGGAAACAAGAGAAACCAAGACCTGGACATCTACTGCTGCAATATGTGGATGATATGCTGATTGCTACAGAGGAAAAGTCGACCTGTATCCAGGTAACAATAGACCTTTTGAACTTTCTGGGACTAAATGGGTACAAAGTATCTAAGAAAAAGGCCCAAATAGCTTGCCAGACTGTAATGTATCTGGGCTTTGAAATTTGTAAAGGGTAGCGACAATTGGGAAAAGGTCGAAAAAAGCTATTTGCAATATACCTGAACCAGAAAATATTCACGAACTCAGAGCATTCTTGGGAATGGCTGGGTGGTGTCGCCTTTGGATTATGAATTACGGGCTGATTGCTAAACCTTTGTATGAAGCCCAGAAGATTTCTCCTTTTGTGTGGGGACCAGATCAACGAAAAGCTTTTATTGAATTAAAACGTGCTTTGATGTCAGCACCTGCTTTAGGACTTCCAGACTTAACTAAGAACTTTCAGTTGTTTGTCCATGAGAGGCAACACCTAGCATTGGGAGTGTTGACCCAGAAGATGGGCAGCTGGAAGCGACCTGTCGGATACTTCTCCAAACAACTGGACACAGTGAGTAAAGGATGGCCAAGTTGCCTGCGAGCGGTGGCAGCAACAGTGCTGCTGATACAGGAAGCTCGCAAATTGACTTTGGGAAAGACAATAACGGTCTATGTCCCACACATGGTGATAACTGTTTTAGAACAAAAGGGGGGTCATTGGTTATCCCCAAGCCGGATGATAAAATACCAAGTGGTACTAACTCGAACAGGATGATGTGATTCTAAAAACAACTAACCTGGTAAATCCTGCAGTGTTTTTAAGCTCCACACAGGAAGAAGGACAACTGGAACATGATTGCTTGGCTACTATCGAGTATGTTTATTCCAGTCGTGAAGATTTGAAGATGTACCACTGGAGCAACCAGACTGGGAATTGTATACAGATGGCAGCAGCTTTATGGAGCAAGGGGTCCGATACGCTGGATATGCGGTAACAACAGACACCACAGTTATAGAAGCCAGAGCATTGGCAAGCACCACATCTGCCCAAAAGGCAGAACTTATTGCCTTAATTCGAGCCCTAGAATTAAGTGAAAAGAAGAAAGTGAATATTTGGACTGATTCCAAGTATGCCTTTGGAGTAGTGCATGTCCATGGGGTTCTGTGGAAAGAAAGAGGATTATTGTCCTCTCAAGGATCAAACATTAAGCACCAAAATGAAATTTTACAATTGCTGCAAGCAGTTCAGAAACCAGAACAAGTAGCAATCATGCACTGTAAAGCACACCAAATTGGAAACACAAAAGAAATTGTTGGAAATAATTTAGCTGATAGGACAGCAAAAGTAGCAAAGAACCAAGCGTTCCAAATGGCATTAATTCCCTCCAAAACAGTAGCCTCCCTAGGGAAAAGCCAAAATATTCGGAGGAAGATGATAAATTAAGCCAGTTATTAAATGCTAAGAAAAACTTAGCTGGATGGTGGGTAACCCCTAGTAGACAAGTAGTGATGAGAGAAATCACCCATTCTGATGAGAGAAATAATTCAAACAAAGCATCAGGAATGTCACTGGGGAGTAGAAGCTTTGGTAACTTCCTTACAGAAACAAGTAATATCGGTTAAAATGCTAGGATTAGCTAAAATGATAACTGCAAAATGTGAAATATGTTTGAAAAATAATCCAGTAATCAAGAAAAAAGTCCAAATGGGTAAATTAAAATCTAGCACAGAACCTGGAGATTATTGGCAAGTAGATTTCTCAGAATTACCTAGACAGAATGGGTACCGGTACATCCTGGTGGGGGTTGATACTTTTACAGGATGGCCTGAAGCTCTTCCCTGTCGCACCACACAAGCAAAAGAAGTAGTAAAATGGTTACTACAAGAAATAATTCCAAGATTTGGAGTTCCAATTGGAATTTCATCTGACAGAGGTCCCACTTTGTTGCTGAAGTAGTCCAAAGCATTAGCAAAGTATTAGGCATTGCCTGGGATTTACATGCATCTTGGAGGCCACAATCCAGTGGAAAAGTAGAACGAATGAATCAGACTCTAAAAAGACAAATAAGTAAAATTTGTCAAGAAACAAATTTAAAATGGCCTCAAGCATTACCTTTGGCATTACTTCGAGTCAGAGTACAGCCAAAGAGTGGAACCTCTATCAGTCCTTATGAATTGTTGTATGGAAAACCTTATGAGTCCCCGGAACCAAATCCAAATATGCATGTAAAAGGAAAACAAGATGTATATAACTATTTGCTTTCTCTAGGGAAAACCTTAGCTGCAATTCGGAGTGCTGTGATTTGGAATCGACCTTTATCTTTAGACACTCCAGTGCATGATTTCCAACCAGGAGATTATGTCTACGTAAAGACGTGGACTTCTGAACCTCTGCAAGAGCGCTGGAAAGGACCTTTCCAGATACTGTTGACAACTTTCACAGCAGTCAAGATTGCAGAATCTACAGCCTGGATACATTACACTCGAGTGAAGAAAGCACCAGCACCCTGGAAAATTGTGAATCGTGACCCAGAGACTTTGAAACTGACTCTGAAACATGTCTAATTTCTCATATCTGTTTGTAATTGTTCTTTGGATCTTATGCTGGAAGATAGTACTGGTAAAACCATGGACTGATTTGGTGAGTAGGAACAAAAGACAATTAGAAACAGAACAAGTGATTGAAATTCCCAAACAAACCTCTGAGGAAAATTTGATACTAGGATTAATTAAAGGATTTGCCAATTTACAGAATGTTACACAAATTACTGCTTGTTTACCAATACCAAGAGCAGTAGGTGAATCCATTCCATGGGGAATCTTAACCATGAATTTGACTAATCAGGAGCATAAAAATGAGACCACTCACTGTGAACAACAGCCAGTGACTCAATGGTATGAACAAGTGAGATATATTAGAAAACAATGGAAGTCCCCAGGAAGTAAAGATGAATGTACAAAATTACTGAATTCAAACTTCGTAGACATCAGTGGAGGCTGGACAGGACTAGATACAGGATATGGTTATGGATGGTGTTCTTATGATGAACCAATAAAGAAAAATGTGAGCCGTATGGTAATGGAATGGAAATGCAAAGAAAGCGTTCAAACTTCACAAAAAGAGCAACTTACTTGGAAATCAATTTGGTCCATGAATATATTCTCCCAATTTCAATACATGGCAAAAACCCCTTGGTGTTTTGCGTGGGTGGGGTCAGTTTCTGGATATTGGCCAACAATAACAGATAGAGGAACTACGTCACTAGAAGAGGAAAGTCCAGTATCTTGGTGGAAATGTGACAAAGTTTACAATTGTAGTACAGTAAGTAAAATAATACAAAAATTCCCCCTTTAGCAGCTGCAGTGAGATATGGGTGTTTCTGTCGAGGACTCAAAAACGATCTTCAAGTGACTGCAGATTATCAAATTAAAAGGGGAACATTTATAAAGCTGTAAGAAAAGTACAATCCAGAGTCCTGGACACCTGGTCTGGGCACTAAGTGATGGAACCTGGACAACACACTTACCATTAGATGGCAAAGTTAAACAAATTACCTTAGGCATGCCAACATTGTGTCCAATTTGGAAAAAAGTCACCATTTAAAGGACCCCTAGAAAGTCTAAATTTAAAACGAACTAAAAGGTCTGAGACAGATGATACTTGGAACGAACCATCGACAGGACTGAAAAATCAGCTGGGCTCTTGAGTCTCTTTTAAATCCTATAGCCTCATATAGAAACAGAGAATGGCTGTATCATTTAACAAGTCAAGTAGAAAAGTTAGCAAATGTTACAAAGAAAGGATTCAAAGAATTAAACATTCAATTGCAGGCAACATCTCGAATGGTACTTCAAAATAGAATGGCTTTAGACACGCTTTTACTCAAAGAACATGGAGTATGTGGATATCTCAAAGATAAATTAGACCACTGTTGTATACACATCCCAAACGTTACACAGGATGTGGAGCATGATTTGGATTTGCTAGAAAAAGTTGAGAAAGAAACAGAATCAATCCGAGAGGACATGTCAGAAGATTGGATAGGGAAAATTTTCAAAGGACTAGGCTGGAATCTAAGCTCTTGGATCCAATCTTTGATTAAAACTCTGTTTCTGTTGCTAATTGTCTTCCTCATGATCATGCTAATATACAATTGCTTAAAGAAACAGTTTGCTAGTAGACTTGCAATTAATCTCAGAATCATGAGAGAGTTACCTACTATTCCACCAGACCACGGTTTATCGCCAAGGTATGCTGAAACGAATCTTAGCTTTGAACATGATGATAAGTGAGTATCAACAATAAAAGTAAAAGTGGTGAAAGTATTGAAATAGCAATTTCAACGCTTTCAAAGGGGGGAAATGTTACTGATACTTAGAATTTTTGGTAATTAAAGTTTAATCAATAGTTTTTAATTATAAACTAGTTAGTAGTTGATTTTAATAATATAGAATTATAAGAAATCTTTTAATGAAAAGTATGCTCGTATAGTAAACACATGCTGCTATGAAACTGCTGCTATGAGACTCCTATCGCCCTGTACCAGGACCAAAGGGATCGGTCAGAATCATCCAGTAAGAACATGTAGTACAAAGCACAAGTTGATTTGTAAACTGATTTATGATACCTACATAGAACCAGAAGAATGCATGTAGCTATCAAGGTCTAGATTAATGAAGATGAGGAAAGCCAACCGTAACGGTTTCATAATGGTCTATGGGTACCTGCCTGAAACCGTGAACTTAAGCAAAAGGTAATTCCGGCAGGGGGAGATCGCGACCACCGACTCACAGACCACCTACCTATATTGCACCCCAGACTCATTTCTCGATGATGCTAACTTTGATGGCACAGAATCAGAAATGGGAGGAGAATATGCTAATGATTTTTGGGAATTTATATGTTTATGTATGATTTACTAATGGATTTGCATATGTTAGCTCTATATAAGAAGTTTGACTTTGGTGCAAGGGGCGCACGCTAGGAGGAGATATCCCCCGTGCACCCGGCGCCGCAATAAAGAAGTGTCTGCTTATCTACATCCCATTGGTGTTGATAAGTTTCTTATTCCGGATTTTCGGTAACAATGGTTCTCCCTGCTTGGAGGTGTCACCAAAGCCTAGTTGGACTGCCGTTGGCGTTAAAACCTCATCAATAAGGAATAAAACACAGGTCATTGGCATTGGTGACTCAGTGCTTAAGGGAACAGAAGGCCCAATATGCAGACCGGACCCGCTGCACAGGGAGGTCTGTTGCCTCCCAGGGGTCAGAATTAAAGATGTCAGGAAGAAGTTTCCTTTCCCAGTATGGCCCTCAGACTATTACCCCCTTTTGTTGTTTCAGGCAGGCAGTGAGGAATTAGTAAGAACCACTCCAAGGACAATGAAGAAGGACTTCAGAGCCTTGGGGCACCTAGTCAAAGGATCAGGAGCACAGGTTGTGTTCTCCTCTATCCCTCCAGCTGTGGGCAATGATGAGGGATTAGGCAGGAAGTACCAGCAGATTAGTACCTGGCTCCGAGCCTGGTGTGTCCGGCAGGGGTTTGGGTTTTTTGACAGCGGCTGGATCTGCATGAGGCCAGGTCTGTTAGAAAGGCATGGTAATAGCCTGTCCCACAGAGGGAGAAGAGTTTTGGGAAGGGAGTGGGCAGGGCTCATAGACAGAGCTTTAAACTAGGTATGAAAGGGGGTGGGGGTGAAATCAGGATCACTGGAAGGGAGCTGGAATGCAGTATGCCAGTGCTTGTGGGGGAGGAATGCACTAGCAAGATCGTGCAGTCTTGTGAATTAGCAAGGGATCAAGGTGTCATGCCAGGTTGCAGACAGAGCGCAGGGGTTGTTGAGGGGCTGGTTACTATGGAAACATCTGAGCATCATCAGGGGCTCCAGGTACCTCCACTCAAATGCCTCCATATGAATGCCCGCAGCTTGGACAATAAACAAGAGGAGCTGGAGATGCTTGTGAGGCTGCAGCGCTATGACCTGATTGGCATCACAGAGACATTCATGGTGGAATGACTCCTGCGATTGGTGTGTTGGACTAGAGGGGTATAAACTGTTCAGGAAGGACAGGCAGAGGAGACGAGGAGGGGGTGTTGCCCTCTATGTCAACGAAAGGCTAGAATGCATGGAGCTCCACCTGGCAAGTGATGATGATAGAACCGAGTGCCTGTGGGCCAGAGTGAAAGGAAGGGTAGGCGACTTTACAGTGGGAGTGTGCTACAGACCACCCAATCAGGAGGACCAAGTGGATGAGGCCCTACATAGGCAGATAGGAGTTGCTGCTCGTTCAAAAGCCCTGGTCCTCATGGGGGATTTTAACCACCCTGATATCAGTTGGAAAAACAACACGGCGGGGAGCAAGCAATCCAGGGGATTCCTGGAATGCATTAACAACAACTTCCTTATCCAAGTGGTAGAAGAAACAATGAGGAGAGGTGCCATGTTAGACCTCGTTCTCGTCAATAGGGAAGGGCTGGTAGGTAATGTTGAACTCGTGGGTAGCCTTGGCTGCACTGACCATGAGATGGTGGAGTTTGAGATCCTAAGGGCAGCTAAGAGGGGGAAGCTCAGCAAGCTTGAAACCTTCAATTTCAGAAGGGCTGACTTTCACTGCTTCAGGAACCTCCTTGGTAGCGTGCCATGGGATAAAGTCCTGGAAGGACTGGGAGCCCAAGATTGCTGGTTGACTTTCAAGGATCATCTCCTCCAAGTTCAAAGGCATTGCATCCCTAAAAGGAAGAAATCAGGCAAAAACACCAGGAGACCTATATGGATAAGCAAAGAACTCCTGACTAAAATAAAATACAAAAGGGGATTACACAAAGCATGGAAGCAGGGACTGGTAACCTGGGATGAGTACAAGGAAGTTGCTGGTGTACTCAGAGACCAGGTTAGAAAAGCTAAGGCCCTGACAGAACCAAATCTGGCCAGCAATATTAGAAATAACAGAAAAGGATTTTATAGGTATGTGAGAGAAAAAAGGAAAACGAGAGAGAATGTCGGGCCTCTGCGGAAGGATACGGGTGTCCTGGTTACTGAGGACATGGAGAAGGCTGAAATATTTAACAACATTTTTGCCTCAGTCTTCACTGGTAACCACTTGAACCACACCACCCAAATCACAGAGGATGTTGGCTGGGTCTGGGAGAGTGAAGAACCAGCCAGGGTAGGAGCAGATTAGGTCCGGGAACACCTAGAGAACCTGAAGGTGCACAAGTCCATGAGACCTGATGAGATGCATCCACGGGTCCTGAAGTTGCTAGGCCACTAGCCATCATATTTGAGAGGTCCTGGCAGTCTGGTGAGGTTCCTACAGATTAGAAAAGGGCAAACATAACCCCCATCTTTAAAAAAGGGACCAAGGACAACTGGGAAACTACAGACCAGTCAGCCTTACCTCTGTGCCAGGTAAAATCATGGAACAGATTCTCCTGGAAGCTGTACTAAGGCACATAAAAAATAACCAAGTGGTTGGTGACAGCCAACATGGCTTCCCTAGGGGCAAGTCGTGCCTGGCTAATTTAGTGGCCTTCTACGACAAAGCTACAGCGCTGGTTGACGTGGGTAAAGCAACAGGTGTCATTTTCCTGGACTTGTGCAAGGCGTTTGACTCTGTCCCACATGACATCCGTGTCTCTAAAATGGAAAGACACAGATTTGACAGATGGACCACTCGGTGGATAAAGAACTGGCTGGATGGTCGCACTTAGAGTTGTGGTCAATGGTGCAATGTCTACGTGGAGACTAGTGTCAAGCGGTGTCCCTCAGGGGTCTGTTCTGGGTCCAGTGCTGTTCAACATCTTTGTCAGTGACATGGATGATGTCATTGAGTGCACCCTCAGTAAGCTTGCCAACGACACCAAGTTGTGTGGTGCCGTGGACTCACTTGAGGGAAGAGATGCCATCCAGAGGGACCTTGATAGGCTTGAGAAGTGGGCCAGTGCAAACTGCATGAGCTTCAACAAGTCAAAATGCAAGGTCGTTCACCTGGGTGGGGCCAATCCTAGGCACAAATACAAACTGGGCACAGAGTGGGTTGAGAGTAGCCCTGAAGAGAAGGATTTGGGGGTGTTTATAGATGAGAAGCTCAACATGCACCCGGAATATTGTGTCCAGTTTTGGGCCCCTCGCTTTAAGAGAGATATTGAGCTCCTGGAGCGAGTCCAAAGAAGGGCGACTAAACTGGTCAAGGGGCTGGAAAATAAAACTTATGACGAGCGGCTGAGGGAGTTGGGGCTGTTTATCCTGGAGAAGAGGAGGCTGAGGGGAGACCTGATTACAGCCTACAAATACTTGAGAAGGGATGGTGGGGAGGTGGGGGAAGGGCTCTTTACATTAGTGATGGGTGATAGAACAAGAGGAAATGGGTATAAGCTTAGTCAGGGGAGATTCAGGTTGGATGTTAGAAAGTATTTCTTCTCTGAAAGGGTTGTCAGCCACTGGAATAGGCTGCCCAGGGAGGTGGTTGAGTCCCCATCCCTGGATGTGTTTAAGAATAGGGTGGATGATCTACTTAGGGATATGGTTTAATGGGGATTAGGGACTGTTGGACTCGATGATCTCTAAGGTCTTTTCCAACCTAGAAATCTATGAATCTATGAGCTGACAGTGCACTCATGCGGCTGAGAAGGCCAACTGTATCCTGGGATGCATCAAGAGAAGCGTGATCAGCAGGTCAGGAGAGGTGATTTTTCCCCCTTTACTCTGCTTTTGTGAGACCCCACCTCGAATACTGCGTCCAGTTCTGGTGTCCCCACCATAAGAGAGACATAGATCTGCTGGAGCGTGTTCAGAGGAGGGCCACAAGGATGATCCAGGGGCTGGAGCACCTCTGCTACGAGGACAGGTTGCGGGAGCTGGGTTTGTTCAGCCTTGAAAAGAGAAGACTTCGGGGGGACCTAATAGCTGCCTTCAACACCTGATGGGACCCTGCAGGTAGGCTGGGGAGGGACTTTTTACAAGAGTGTCCACTGATGGGACAAGGGGAAATGGGTTTAAGTTGAAGGAGAACAGATTTAAATTAGATCTTAGGAAGAAATCTCTTCAGTACAAGGGTGGTAAGACTTGGGAATAAATTGCCCAGAGAAGTTGTGGATGCCCCCTCCCTGGAGGTGTTCAAGGCCAGGTTGGACGGAGCCTTGAATAACCTGATCTAGTTGAGAGGTGTCCCTGTCCATGACAGGGAGGTTGGATTAGATGATCTCTAAGGTCCCTTCCAGCCTATGCCGTTCTATGATTCTATGAAAGTGACTAATAATAACCTCCAAAAAATGTTGTTGCATGTGCAGCGGCAAGGGCTTGAAGTGAACTCTGCTGCAGCATTCAGTGTGTCTGTTTGGCAAGCCCTAGGGGAGAAACTATTTGATCGCTGCTTCTCATGGGGCAAGAAACGCTACAGACTTATTGACAATGTGGCAATCATTTTTAGAGGCTTTGAAGGACTTGAAGCCTGAGCACAATAAAGCAGAGGATAAGATGGACTCTGTTCCGATAACTGCAGAGGAGCAGTAAACGAGGTCGTGGGAGAGACTTCTGAAGTGAATGGTAGCTCAGCTGGGAGGTTACTGCCTGTGGCTAAGCTGAGAAAAAGATTATTGAAATCTGCTTATTTAGTGGAGCTGGACTCCCTGGGAACGTACGTATCCCCTGCAGAACAGCTAAGGACAGAGAAAAAAATCCTCAGGAATGTATGTGTCCCCTGCAGAACAGCTAAAAGCAGTGGAAAAGTTTGCTCCCTACAAGTTGCCTTGGCAGCAGCTGCAAGAGGCAAAAGAAAAGTATGCAACTTCCTAAGGTTGAAACATGCTCTCTCTCTTCTCCATTGAATTCCTCTGATATTAAGGAGACAGAGGACAAACAAATACAGGATCAGTTATATCCCCCTTTACCAGAGAGTGATGGAGATAATGATCCTATGAGAGATTTTGCTGAGATACCCACCATTTCTGCAAAGTGGGCAGGAAAACAGGGGGGTCTACCGTGTTGACATCCCTTACCCTGGTCATGGGAGTTGCCACCTGCTGCAGTGATGGTTCAGCCACGTAATGCAGTACATTTTTGGGATGCAGTTAGGAAAAAAGCAATGGAGGTTGGAGACTGAGACTTGACTGAAGCACTGGGGACACTGGTCAATAAGGATCCACCTGTGATGGAAATAGAGGGAGGACCTAGTGCATTCCCTGTGGAGTTAGCCCTCCCAAGTTCTAATCAGCCCAATCAACATGTGGAAAGTTATACAGGATATGCAGAAGGCAGTAGCCCAGTATGGACCAAATTCTCCAGCAGTAACACAATTGTTACGATTATTGAACTTAAAGATATCAGTGTCCTATGATTTTCAATGTTTGGCTCAAATTATGTTTCAGCAAGTACAGCACTCGTTTTTTATGAATGTTTGGAGACAACGGGCCGATCATCAGGCGTTGCAAAATATGCAATTGCCCCAAGGCGACCCTTGTCATGGTGTAGGTGCTGACGTGTTGATGGGAATGGGTCAAGTGTTTAGTAATCTGGCAACTCAAGCACAGTGGCATCCTCAAATTCTTGTGCAAATTAAGCAAATAGGGATGCAAGCTTTAATGCATATGGCAGAAATGGCGGAGCCTAAGACGATGTTCAACGATTAAACGAGGGGTCAGGGCACCTTTTTTACAATTTGTGGAAAAGTTGCAAGGGGCTATAGATGAACAAGTATTTGACAGCAATTTGCGAGCAATTTGCGACGACTACCCGCTCACCTTTTAACAGCCCTATATGGTGTTGCCTAATGAGGTGTGGCGACCTGGTTCAGGGACGACACAACCGACTGCGAGCCTCTTGGACCATTAGCTCACAGACACCAATGTGGTGGATGGCAAATGGCGTTTATTAGTAAACGACACAGTGTTATATAGCTTAGGTTTGCAACGTCGCTTCCGTCTGCTTACATCATGAGCTGAACACTATTGGCTATCTGGAGGTTGGCTATCTGGAGGGGGGGGGGTCCTAACTATCCATACAGCGTGTTATCTTCTGACCACCAGGCCTTAACTACCTACATTTCCCCCCTCCCTATGCTTAACGAGGTAGTCTAAAAGATCTAAAATTCTAGCTAGAAAGTCCAGAGTTTAAAAATCTAAAGTATATGAGGTAGTCTAAAATATAAAAATCTAAAGTATAAAATCTAGGTAAAAAGTCTAGAGTTAAAAATCTAAAGTTTAAAAATATACATCTTAGTGTTATAATAACGGACATAAGGCACATTGGGTAAGTGGTTATTGGGAGGCGACTGGGAACAACGGGGTGTGACTGGGGGTAATGCTAAATGGGTACATTCTTAGAGCAATTGTTGGCGTTCCACGAACATAATGTTGACTCTCTCCAGTCGGCTCTTAACAAATGACGCAAGCTTATTTAACAGGCAGGGTCCGAAGATTAATGCCAGCATGATCGTCGCGATCAGGCCCATTAAGGTAGACATCAGGGTGGTCAGCCACAGTGAACGGCTGAACCATGATTCAAACCACCCTTGTTGGGCTTCCCTGTCTCTTTTTCTTTGAGCCAATCTCTCTCTCAGTTCGGCCATCGAATCTCTAACTTCTCCAGTGTGGTCGGCATAAAAGCAGCATTCCTCTTTCAAGGCAGCACAAAGACCTCGTCTATTTTGTAGAACGACTTCTGAAAGCGAGGAGAGGGATTTTTCCAAATAGGTCATAGATTTCTCAATTTTTTGCAAATCTTCATCAATGACGGCTTGCAGTTGAGACAGGCCTCGTTGCTGGGTCACCAGGGAGGTCACTCCCGTGGCCATGCCGGCTACTCCCAAACCAAGCAGCGTCGCTATCGTTACGGCTGTCAATATTTCCCTTTTTTGGAGTCTGTTGTCGTCTTCTCCCCAGTAATGATACATCTCTTCTTCTGAGTGGTATAGGACCTTGGGAACAATCAAAATTTGTACACAAAAGTCAGCAGAGTCATTAAAAAGTCTAAGGGACACACATGGGGTTATCCCTGACTGTTGGCAGATCCACATTCCAGATGCGGACGGGATTGCCCATCTATAGGTTTTATCAATTGCAACAGTTTTCGCACAAACAGCACTATTCTGGTTTGCCAGTGTGGTGTTACCAAAACACACACCCTGGCCTCTGACTCGGTTCAAGGTGATTCCTTTTCGTGGTGTGTTCCACCTACATTGGGTTGGGCTGCTGTCTGATGAGTAGTTAAAGGGAACATTGAGGGCAGCGCCTTCATAAAAGGGGGATACACATCGTAACATAACCAACAAGAGCTCGTGAGATTCAGGTTTGACTGATTTAGCGACCGAAAGGTAGCAACTAACACATCAAAAAATGGCATGTCGGGGAGATAGTGGGGATTCATACTTGGTTCGCTTGAGGGAACTATCCGCTTAGCTGGTAGGGGAGTGGTTGGAACGCGGGTGGGGATCAGCAAGCTTTGTTTTCTTCACTGGTTATTGTTTTTGTTTACGGCATTGGGGCCAATCGCTGTGCCGATTACGGCATTAGGGCTGATCACTGTGCCGCTCTTTACTTCCTGTTTTTTAATAGAAAACATTTTCGCCTTATCTTTACTGGTTTTGTAGTATCCGAGGCCCCAAGTTTTTCCAATAGTCCACCCCAAGTCGTTCTCATTGGTTATGTTTAACATAAGATAGTGACACCATGGGTCGCTGAGTATCCCATGGGTCGCTGCAAATCCTGGTTTCAGGGTTTTTTTTTGGGGGGTGACGCACCCGTAGGGTCCTTCTTGTATTTTTAAATATTTGTCCGGCCCTGCCCCGGCGTCCAATCTGTGGCTATAGTTCCACATCCCCAGTAGGCACAATGGTATTGGTCAGGGGCATTGCAGTAAGATCTGCTGGGGTTAGAGCTGGGGCATATATAATAACTTGCGTCATTTGAACAGGGGAATACTGGAGCTAGTTCACAGAGTAACACCTGAAAGCTAGGGGGCCCTGGGGTAACGATTTTTTGTAGTATCTTTTGGTCCTCCCATCTCATCAGCACGCATTCCCATGGTTGATGTTCATACGAGCCACTAGATGGCGTTACAAGCTCCAGAAGTAGAATAACACAAAAACATCGCGGCGCCCCTCTATGGGGACTGTTTTGCCGTTGTTTGGAAGTTGCCAATGCGGGGCTGTCAGATGTGGACAGGATGCTTGTCGACTTGTCGTCTTCTCCTGTCACCGGGGTGTCCTCTTCTGCCACTGGAGTGTATGGGTTATGGGGGCGTCCGATAATCCGGTCCTGTGGACAAAAACTCAAGAGTTTTCATTAGCTTTATTCTGGAGGTCTGGTTTAATGGACTTAAGTGGACACCACTTAACCCTGCCATCTTTTCTGACGGCAGCATACCCTCGCCCTGTCAGAGCTAGTTTCCACCCTCGTTCCCATTCTCCCAGCTCATTTCTAATTATGACCGGCGGGCCCTCTTCTAGCGCTCGGGTGGCCCAATGTTTCTGGGTGGGGCTATTTACTTCCTTCCCCCTGGGAAATTGATTTAGTGCTAACAGAGCAGTTGCTAGCAGGCGTGCTTGGTCTCTTGGGGGAATGGCACTGGTAAAGCCTTCTGATTTTGCTAATACCTCCAGTTTAGATTTCAGAGTTTGATTCACACATTCAACTATGGCTTGTCTTGTGCTATTGTATGGGATACCATGTGTCAAGGTAATACCCCATTTCAGAACAAATGCCTGGACTGATTTAGAAACAAAATTCGGACCGTTGTCCGTTTTGATCTGATTAGGGACGCCAAGCCATGCCATGGCCGTCAGCCAATGTTGGATGGTCGCTTTGGAGTCGGTCTTAAGGTGTTGTGTAGCTACAATCACTCTGCTATATGTATCTACAGTTACCGCTAGCCACGCTCGAGGTTTCAGCAACTGACAAAGCGTAAAATCTGTCTGCCACACTTCAGAGGCTTTAAGACCTCTGGGGTTGACTCCACTAGACCACAGTGGCGCTTTCTGACAGTGGGGACATGTGGCCACTATATGTTTTGCTTCAGTGACTGAAATCCCACATTTCTTCCCTAGCGCTTTAGCTCCAATATGGAGAGACTCGTGTAGCTGACGTGCACCTCTTAGCGTCCATAATTCTTTTGCAGCGGCGTCTGCTTTATCATTACCGGTTTGAAAAAACCCTTTAATTGGGTTATGGCTGTTGACGTGGATGACTGATATGGTACCCTTTCGGGAAAAAGGTGCTTCTTCTAGCATTAGGGCTGTTGTGGATGTTGACATGCCGGGCCCCGACATCGCTAGGCAAATCTTGGCCACGAACATCGAATCAGTCACTATGTTGAGATGTTCCATCGGGAACAGTCCACACGCGAGTACCACGGCTGTCGCTTCTAGCTGTTGGACTGAAAGTGCATGATCGGTCATTTTAATGCAGTGCCATTCTCCTTCTGATTGCCATACTGGTGCTGCAGTTGAGGTCGCTGAGGATGCATCTGTGAAGACTGTTGGTCCTTGTTGGGGTCGGTCCATGATTTTCTGTGGAAGGTCAATGTCGACAATTGTCAGCATTTGGGTCCAGGGAGGCTTTGTAGGATACCGAACTTCTCCACTGAATCCGACGAGGGTTATGGCCAGGTACTCTGACATTGCTACTGATTGCGTTGGAAGCTGTTTGCGGAAAGGCAGGTACATCCTGGCGGGTTCAATGCCCAAGTGTCTTAGGGCAAGTTTCCTGCCTTTCATGATAAGATTACCAAGGCACTCAACTCCTGGAGAAAATGCACGTGACGGTTTTCCCAGAACTATCCATTGTATTGGTTGAGCTTTCTCGGGGGGCCTTGGGCTAGTGCCCCTACTCCCCCTCCTTCTGTGAAGTGTACATACAGGTCAAGTGGTACGTCTAGGTTCCACCTAGCGAGTGTGCTCGATGATACCTGTTGTTCGATAAAGTCAAGAGAGTTCATTGCTTCTGTCATCAGAGTTTTTTGCTCCCACGGCTGTTTTCCTTTTAGAAGATCATACAGGGGGGCCATGGTTTCGGGAGGGATCAGGACGATATTACGGAGCCATTGCAAGGACACCACTAACTGTTGCATGTCATGGAGCGTTTTGATGTGCTGACGGATTTTTATTTGGGGAGGGATTATGTAAGAACTCGTGATCCCTATTCCCAAAAAACTTACACATGGTCCTCTTTTAATTTTTGCGCTCGCGATTTCAAACCCATTTGTTTTCAGGGTTTCCAAGACCGCTGACACTAGCTGGTCTACCTGGCTTCCTGTTGGCGCGGCGATCAGAATGTCGTCCGTGTATTGAATGATAGTCGCGGTCGGGTCACTGTGTCGAACCGGTGCTAACGCCCGATCCACCGTGATCTGATGGATGGTAGGTGAGTTGATCATTCCTTGAGGCAGCACTTTCCACTGGAAGTGCAGGTTAGGGCGTTGGCTGTTTGGAAACACGACAGAAAAAGCAAACCGCTCCTTGTCTTCTTCATGCAGAGGTATCGAGAAAAAACAGTCCTTAATATCAAGGACAGCACAAGGTTGTCCTTCTGGTATCATAGAGTTCATGGGCAACAGCATTTGAACAGGACCCATTGGCTGAATTCTCTTGTTTACTTCACTCAGGTCATGGAGGAGACGAAACCCCTCACCGGTTTGTTTGAGTATTACAAAAACTGGGGTGTTCCATGGGCTAGTGGAATGTTCTATATGACCTCGTTGTAGCTCGCGGTCAACTAGCTCAAGAAGGGCATCCATTTGAGGCTTCGACAGGGGCCACTGCTCGACCCACACCGGGTCAGATGATTTCCATGTCAGTCTGATTGGTGGAAGTGGGTATGCGGCAGTGGCCCTTACGGTAAATTTGTCACTCTGGCTTTTAATAGAGCTAGGGCGTCCCTTCCCAGCAAGGGTGGGACTCCTGACATGACGTATGGGAAGAGGGCAATAGTTTTCTCTGGTCCCTTTTCTGTGTGAAGCGTTATTGCTATCAATTGAGCACTCTTCCAAGCTCGGGTTAATCCCCCAACTCCACCCACCATAGGAGCATTTTCTAATTTCCAACACAGGGGCCAATTTGTTTCGGGAATAACTGTAACATCTGCTCCGGTATCGATCAAGAAGGGAACACTAATAGTGGTGCCATTTAAGGTATTATAAAGGGAACAAATGCCCCACACCACTGGCGGCTTATCACACTTTACTGCCAGGGCCACCCTGGGGTCTCGTCCCCAGAGGGTGGTCCTTGCTGTCCCTGAGATATGAGCAGGTCCGATGGGACCATCGGTTGAGCCATAAAGTTGGTCGCTTCTCGGGGGGCAGCGGGTTCGGGAGCGCCTCGCCCCATTCGGGGTTGGCATAGTTGGGCTGCCTCGTGTCCCAAGTGGGAGAGGGCCGTGCACGGCCCATGCACACTCTCCCCCTCCTGTTTCCCTGAATTTTAGATCTGCATTCTCTGGCAAAATGCCCTCTCTTTCCACAGGACCAACATAGTCCTCTGGATCGATTTTGGTCCCTCAACTGGGGGCAGTTTGCTACAACGTGGCCTGCCTGGCCACATCTAAGATGTCATCACATCGACTATTGTGGTGCGAACAGCTGTTCGGATCGGATCCATATGCTCTTCCTTCGCGACATGTTTAATCATGTCCGCGATACTTGACCCTGCTGGCAGGGATCGTAAAATTTCTTTGGTTACCGAATTGCACTGCTGGCATAAGCATTCTGCTACGACCGGGCCCTTTGCTTCCGCGGGCAGGGTCGAAGAATCGACCGCTGCCTGGAGGCGATCCACAAACTGTGTAAAGCTCTCACTTTCACTTTGTTTTATTGTGGCCCATGGTGATGGTTTGGCAATAACTCCAGAGGCTGTGCGAATAGCTTCTCTGGCCGCACAGGTAGTTGCCATAATTTCATGGGCCCGCAGGCCCTGGGCTTGAGCCTGGGGGGTAATCATTGTTGGGTCTGTTCCCATCAGCCGCTGCAGGCTGGAGCCATGTAGTGGATGACCTGGCCCAGCTACTTGGGCCAGTTGCCTCGCACAGTTGTCTTCCCATTCTTGTTTGAAAACAATCATCCCTGCCCCGTCAAAAATCAATCTACAAGTTTGTTTTATATCAAACAGGAGCATGTCGTCTCCCCCGAAGATACCATCTATGAGGGTGGAGACCATGGCAGAATTAAGCCCTTTGTCCGCAATTGCTTTAACAATCGCTTGTATATCCTTAGGGTTTATTGGCGAGTGGATCCTCTGTCCCCCATCCGTCACCCGGACCGGGAACGCTAGTTTGGCCAATGGGATACAGTCGGCGCACACTGTCTTTATTTTCCTCCAATCCGTGAGAGGGATTTGTCCCCCTCTTGGCTCTCCTTTAATTCGAATAGGGGTGTTTTGGCGTTTGACTCTATCTGCCCCCATTTCCTCTTCCTCTGAGTTTAAGTCAGTTGCGAGCCACTCGCTGCAGTTGGTGTCTGATCCGGAGTCGGAACTCGACTGGCTGCTCACTTCTGGGTTCCAATAGCATTGTCGGACTCCGGCCCCGCCCACTTCCCTTGCAGGCGGGCCGTTCCCTCCCCCTTGGCTCGCCCCGCCTTCTGCTCGGCAAAGTGTTTGCTCTGCAAAGGCATTTTTTCGGGTGGACATTCCGATTGGCTCTCCGCCCCTCACTCGCACTCCCCTCCCTTTTTCGGCTGCCCCCACCTCCCTTCTCCTTCTCTTTGTTCTCACTTTCACATTCACATACACTACTTACTTTTAGCACCTCCTCGCTATTCCCGCCTGCGGCATTTTCGCTCCGCCCTTCCCCTTGGGGCTCAGCGCCATTTTGGGGCGCATAGGGCGGCGGTTTCGTCCAGACTTCCCCAGGCTCTGATTTGTCAGCAGCGCCCCTGGCTTCCTCAGCCAACCCACCCCAGAAAGATTTTGCTCGTTTCTGCGCTTCCGTAAGCAGGTCAGGGTTTGGAAGTTGAAGGGGCATGTCACCCTCTTGCAGATCTTTAGACTCAGCATAATCGTCACTATCTGGGGGGTACAGAGTCTGCGTAGCCGCCCCGACCCCCAATTTCGGGATGGCCAATAAACAATCTTTTGCCGCTTTCCAGGTCTCCTGCTCTTGGATAGCCTTTTGCAGGGCCTGTTTGACTTTCCCCCACGACTTAAGATGTTTTCCACTACCCGAGGACTTCGTCTCCTCGGCTAACACTATAGTGCATTTTTGCCACACTTTGGGGTGGAGAATATCCACCGGCTGGTCAATGACCCCAATTTGTAAAAGCCTTGCAACTGCAAGAGTAAAATCTTTAGGTTTACAATCAATACCCCACTGCTTATGTAATTGCAATACGACCTTCACAAGGGCTTCCATCCTCCTTGTTGGTCCCGATCCTGGATCCTCCCCGCCGGGGTGGTCCTGCCGCTCCGGCCGTTTGGCGCCCGATCCGGATCCTGTTGCTTCAGCTGCCGTTTTCCCGATTCCAGGTGGCAATTCCCGGGTTTCGGCACCACTTGTTGCCTAATGAGGTGTGGCGACCTGGTTCAGGGACGACACAACCGACTGCGAGCCGCTCGGACCATTAGCTCACAGACACCAATGTGGTGGATGGCAAATGGCGTTTATTAGTAAACGACACAGTGTTATATAGCTTAGGTTTGCAACGTCGCTTCCGTCTGCTTACATCATGAGCTGAACACTATTGGCTATCTGGAGGTTGGCTATCTGGAGGGGGGGGGGTCCTAACTATCCGTACAGCGCGTTATCTTCCGACTGCCAGGCCTTAACTACCTACAATATGGCCTGTACGTAAGTCCAATGGCGAGTGGAGGCTGACGGTAGACTATCGTGACTTGAATGAAGTTACACCACCATTGAGTGCTGCCGTGCCAGATATGCTGGAACTTCAGTATGAACTGGAGTCAAAGGCAGCCAGGTGGTACGCTACAATTGATATCGCTAATGTGTTTTTCTCAATTCCTTTGGCACCGGAATGCAGGCCACAGTTTGCTTTCACTTGGAGGGGCATCCAGTATACCTGGAATCGACTGCCTCAGGGGTGGAAACACAGCCCCACTATTTGCCATGGACTGATCCAGACCACACTGGAACAGGGTGATGCCCCAAAACATTTCCAATACATTGATGACATCATTGTATGGGGCAACACAGCAGAAGAAGTTTTTGAGAAAGGTGAAAAGATAATCCAAATCCTTCTGAAAGCAGGCTTTGCCATATAACAGAGTAAAGTCAAGGGACCTGCCCAGGAGATTCAGTTTTTGGGAATAAAATGGCAAGATGGGCGTCGTCAGATTCCGATGGACGTGATTAATAAAATAACAGCTATGTCCCCACCAACCAACAAAAAGGAAGCACACGCTTTCTTAGGCATTGTGGGTTTCTGGCGAATGCATATTCCCGACTATGGCCAGATTGTAAAACCCCTCTATCAAATAACCCAAAAGAAGAATAATTTTGAATGGGGTCCAGAGCAAAAACAAGCCTTTGAACAAATTAAACAAGAAATAGTCCATGCGGTAGCCCTGGGACCAGCCCGGACAGGACAAGATGTGAAAAACGTGCTCTACACTGCAGCCGGGGAGAATGGTCCCACCTGGAGTCTCTGGCAAAAAGCGCCAGGGGAGACGCGAGGTCAACCTCTTGGGATTTTGGAGTCGAGGATACAAAAGGATCCGAAGCCAACTATACTCCCACTGAAAAAGAGATACTGGCAGCATAGGAAGGAGTCCGAGCTGCTTCTGAAGTGATTGGTACAGGAAGCACAGTTGCTCCTGGCACCCTTGCTCGGGCTGGATGTTCAAAGGCAGCGTCCCGTCTACACACCACGCAGCTGATGCTACACGGAGCAAGTGGATCGCACTGATCACACAAAGAGCTCGGATAGGAAACCTCAATCGCCCAGGAATTTTGGAAGTGGTTACTAACTGGGCTGAAGGTAAAGACTTTGGAATGTCACCAGAGGAGGAGGAGGAGGTGACACGTGCTGAGGAGGCTCCACCTTATAATGAACTATCAGACAATGAGAAGACACACGCTCTGTTTACTGACGGATCCTGTCGCCTTGTAGGAAAACATGGAAAATGGAAAGCTGCTGTATGGAGTCCTACTCGACGGGTCGCAGAACTACCGAAGGAGAAGGCGAATCAAGTCAGTTTGCAGAGGCAAAAGCCATCCAACTGGCTTTAGACGTCGCTGAACCAGAAAAGTGGCCAATGCTCTATCTCTATACTGACTCTTGGATGGTAGCAAATGCCCTGTGGGGATGGCTACGGCAATGGAAGCAGAGCAACTGGCAACGCAGAGGTGAACCCACCCGGGCTGCCCCGTTGCGGAAAGACATTGCTGCTCGAGTAGAGAAGCTGGTTGTAAAAGTACGTCATGTAGATGCCCATGTACCCAAGAGTCGGGCCACGGAAGAACATCGCAACAATCAACAGGTGGATCGGGCGTGGCTCAGGTGGATCTGGACTGGCACCATAAAGGTGAAAAATTTCTAGCTCGTTGGGCCCATGATGCCTCAGGCCATCAAGGAAGGGACGCCACATACAAACGGGCTCGCGATCGAGGGCTGGACCTAACTATGGCCACTATTGCAGAGGTGATCCATGAATGTGAAACATGTGCTGCAATCAAGCAAGCCAAGCGGTTAAAACCTCTTTGGTATGGAGGGCGTTGGTTGAAATATCAGTAGGGAGAGGCTTGGCAAATTGATGATATCACACTTCCACAAACCCGAACTGGCAAGCGTTACGCGCTCGCAACGGTGGAAGCAGCCACTGGATGGCTGGAAACCTATGCTGTGCCCCATGCCCCCGCCCGGAACACTATCTTGGGCCTTGAAAAGCAAGGCTTGTGGTGGCATGGCACCCCAGAAAGAATTGAGTCAGACAACGGGACTCATTTCTGTGACAATCTTATAGACACTTGGGCCAAAGAGCACGGCATCGAGTGGGAGTTTCACATCCCCTATCATGCACCAGCTTCTGGGAAGACTGAACGATAGAACGGACTGCTAAAAACCACACTGAAAGCAATGGGTGGTGGAACCTTCAAACATTGGGACACACGTTTAGCAAAAGCCACCTGGTTAGTCAACACTAGGGGATCTGCCAATCGAGCTGGTGCTGCCCAATCAGAACTTCTACGTACTGTAGAGGGAGATAAAGTCCCTGTAGTGCACATGAGGAATACACTCGGGAAGACAGTTGGGGTTATTCCTGCCTCGGGTAAAGGTAAACCCAGCCGTGGGATTGCTTTTGCTCAAGGACCTGGCTGCACTTGGTGGGTGATGCAGAAGGACGGGGAAGTCCGATGTGTGCCTCAAGGGGCTTTGATGTTGGGTGAAAATAGATGATAAAATTAATTGAATCGTGTGATATGAATTGTTGAATAACCCTGTCCCTGCATACCATCGTCGCTATGGTTGTCACATTGTACTAGTGCCATTATGTTAAGAATCATCCAGGTTAATGAAGAATGAACTTCGGCAGAACCAGCACTGGCTCCAAACACCCAGCAACTTCTTCGAGATCAACATCTTCCACCTGCAGACGGCAGCCGGATAGGTCGCCTACGAGCTCCAGACGCCACGCGCAACAAAGACTACATGTCATCCGTTCTACCGACCGAGCGAATTCCACATCATCTTTCCTGCCCCGAGAGACTGCTCCAACAGATGAAGACACATTTTGGAGGGATGACCATGGCTAAGGGAATAGTACATATGTAAGGTTTGAGCATGACGTGCATGGTACGGAATAAAGGTGTGGATACTCTCCTGGTTTCAGCTGGGACAGTGTTAGTTCTTCTTTTTGGCAGCTAGAAGAGCTCCGTGTTTTGGTTTTACTCAGAGGCTCGCTCTTAGAAGAATGCTGATAGCAAGCTGATGTTTGTGGTTGGACGTGAGACTCCAAGGACTTTTCAGTGTGCTGGAGTGCAGAAGCACTGGCGGGATAAGGGGGGAGCATAGCTGGGACAAGGGGGACACGATTCCCTTGTGATTTGTGGTGGAACTGAAGATTGAGGGTCCAAACTGGCCAATTAGTATTCCATATCATGCAGCGTCATGCCCAGTATAAAAGCAAGGGTCAGACGGGAAGAAGGGCTTTTGCGCTTTGGCTCTTTTGCACTTTTGCGCTTGCTGCGCTGTTGCTCTGCTGTTTTTCTTTCTTCTCTCTCTCTCTCTGCCCCTCTCTATTTCGGGGCCTCGCGTTCGTCCGGGATTGCAGCTTCGGGACGAGACGGGCTTCGCATACGAGGGGATGGTGAGCACCTACACTGTATTAAATAATCTGTATTAAATCATTCTTATCTCAACCCACAGGTTTCCCATTTATCCTTTAATTCTCTCCCTCATTCCTGGGGGTAGGGGAGGGGGAGTGACCGGCTGTATGGGAGGGGCGGTTCAACCTAACCCACGACACCCTGTTAACAAAACAGTTGGCGAAAGATAATGCCAACCCTGATTGTCAGAGAGTTATTGAGACATTACTGGGGGACCTCTCTTTAGAGGAAATGGTTACTGCATGTGCTAAAGTCAGTACTGTAGAGCATAAAATGGCTGCACTAGCCACCGCCCTAGCTCGTTGCATGTTAAGGAGCAGAAGTGTTACAGATATGGAAACCTGGGACATACAAAATCAGAATGCCCAGAACTGAAAGGTCAGAAGGTGACAACAAATGCCGGAAAAGTTAATGGCTCAGTAACAGTTACTTGCCGTAAATGTGGGAAAACAGGTCATTTTGCTAAACAATGTCAATCAAAGTTTTATACTAACGGTCAACCAATTCCAGGAAACAGCAAAAAGAGCACGAGGGGGCAGGTGCAGACACAAAATGCCCTACAGTCCTGGCAACCCCTTTGCGGGAGCAATGCAGCATCTGCAGACCAATCCACAAACTTGTGTGACAAATTATCAGGGAAAACAGTCAGAGCTGCTCGATGGATCTATCCACTGCCAACACAGTAGCAATAAATAACTCTCAAGTCACAAAGTGCCTTTGGATGCATGGGGACCAATCGTAAAGGACTTAGTGCTCTATTAGTATGACAATCAGGTAGCACTTTGCAAGGGTTGATAATGCATGTAGGAGTGGTTGATGCTGATTATACAGGACAGATCTGTGGTATGGTATCTACTGCAACACCACCAGTAACCATTACTAAAGGGACTCAAATTGCTCAACTTGTGCCTTTGTGATTTGTGTTCCTAGAGCAGAGCAGACTGTTCGCAGCAACAACGGGTTTGGATCTACAGAGAAACCATCTGTTTTTTTGGTCCCAGACTGTCACCCGACAAGAGACCACAGATGATGTGCACACTTTCAATGGATCATGCAACCCCATCGCAGACAAAAGTAATGGGTTTGTTGGATACAGGAGCTGATGTTGCCATCATCGCGCAACGTGACTGGCCTTATACCTGGCCTTTAGTGTCGAATAATATGGGAGTAATGGGTCTTGGGGGGTTGCTAACAGTTTTGTGGCTGCTAAGCCTGTCCTTATTAGTAACCCTGAGGGACAGAAGGCCACTGTTAGACCATGTGTGACCACAGCACCCTTGAATTTGTGGGGGAGGGACTGTCTTGACAATGTGGGGTGAAAATTACAACGGATTTTTAGTAAGGGTCACTGCTCTGCAGGGCGTGACACAGCCCACACTGGCATTAACATGGTTAACTGAAAAGTCTGTTTGGGTGGACCAGTGGCCCCTCAATCAAGAAAAACTCACAGCCCTGCACCTTCTGGTTAAAGAGCAATTGACTACAGGACATATAGAAGCCTCTCACAGCCCTTGGAACACACGTGTGTTCATGATAAAAAGAAATCAGGAAAATGGCGTTTGTTGCATGATTTAAGAAAAATCAATGAAGTGATGGCAACAATGGAGGCCTTGCGGCCTGGGTTGCCCTCACCAACTATGATTCCAATGCAATGGGAAATTGTAGTAATGGATTTAAAGGATTGTTTTTTTACTATTCCTCTTGCTAACCAGGACATGGAGAAATTTGTGTTCACAGTGCCTTCAGTGAGTAACAGTGACCCAGCCAAAAGGTATCATTGCAAAGTTTTACCACAAGGTATGAAAAATTCACCCACTATTTGTCAGTGGTTTGTAGCGAAAACCTTGAGCCCTATTCGAGCTGCGTTTCTATCAGGATATTGTTATCATTATATGGATGACATCTTACTAGCTGCACCTTCGCAGGTATGCTAGCTGAAATGGAGGCTGAAGCACAAAAGTCGTTGCAATACCATGGATTGGTGATTGCCCCAGAAAAAGTGCAACGCCAGCAGCCATGGTTGTACCTGCGTATGAAGGTGTTTTAGATCAAATGGTAACGCCACAACCAATTCAGTTGCAATAGATGTAAAACCCTGAATGATGTGCAAAAACTAGAAGGGATGATTAATTGGGTCCAACCTTATTTGGGGTTGTTAAAAGGGGACTCGGACATTTCTGCACGACGCGTTCTAACTCCAGAAGCAAAACAAGTAATTGAAGAGGTGGAACAGGCAATCATGCAAAAACATGTATGGAGAATTGATTTAACTGTACCAGTACAAGTGTTTGTTTTGATAGATGATCTGATACCTTTTGCAATGCTTGCACAATGGAATTCTGATTGGCAAGATCCTTTGCATGTTTTGGAATGGGCCTTTCTGCCCTTTAAAACTAAGAAAACTGCTTCTGGCCTTTTTGAACTTTTAGCTCAAATTATTATGAAAACTAGAGCTTGTTGTGTGGAGTTGTTGGCAAGAGATCCTGAGAACATTGTGATACTAGTACAAAGTGAATATTTTGAATGGTGTCTGGCCACCAGTTCAGCACTTCAAGCAGCAATGACAAATTATACAGGTCAAATTAGTTATCACCTGCCCTCACATCCATTAATAAAAATGGGTGGCCAGATTTGATTTGCACAAAAACAATTAAGCCAATCTGATCCTGTGCTTGGTCCCATGGTGTTCACTGATGGTTCAGGAAAAACAGGGAAGGCTGCCGTTGCCTGGTATGATGGACATCAATGGCACAACAGAGTGGAATACCAAGAAGACTCTCCTCAGATTGTTGAATTGAGAGCCATGACTATGGTATTTCAGCAATTTTCTTGTTCTGTTAACGTTGTTACTGATTCGGCCTATGTGGCTGGCTTAGTGCAAGGGTTAGACAAGGCCATCCTTGGTCATGGTACTCAGGAAAAACTTTTTGGAATTTAAAACTATTATGGACTGAAATTCAAAAGCGACACTCTCCTTATTATGTATTACATATTAAGAGTCATATGACCCTTCCTGGTTTTTGGTGGAAGGAAATGCAAGAACAGATGCATTAGTATCAGGTGTAGCAGTGGGACCTACTCCAATATTAAACAACAAGCTATTGCTTCTCATCAATTTTTCATCAGGGCTATCGTGCCCTGAGACAACAATTTCGCTTGTCAAATGCTGAGGCTCATGCTATTGTTGCTGCATGTCCTGACTGTCAAGGCCAACACTACTATGGGACCAACCCTAGAGGGTTGTGGGCCCTACAGATCTGGCAAACAGATGTTACTCATATTGCTGAATTTGGCAGATTAAGATTTGTCCATGTATCTATGATACGTTTTCCTCGGTCATCATTGCTACCTGCTCACACGGGAGAAACTGCCAAAGATGACATTCCCCATTGGCAACGGGCTTTTTCTACTGCTGGAGTCCCACATCAGATAAAATGGATAATGGTGCAGCCTATTTGTCTGAAAAAGTTAATTCATTTTTACAGCTGTGGGATGTGACTTGTTACTGATATCCCTCATTCTCCACCGGACAAGGTATTGTCAACTGTGCTCATGGCACAATAACATGGCTTCTGCAAAAACAAAAAGGGGGAATAGCAGGGGATCCTCCAGAGGCTCGATTGAACAAAGCTGTGTATGTCTTGAATTTTTTACAGGTTTCTGATGATTCTCAGGAACCCCTGATAATACGTCACTTTGGCTCATTAACGACCACCTGTGGGATGTCCCCAGGAGTCAAGTTTAGGGTTCGGGATCTACAGACAGGTCAGTGGTCTGATCCCTGTGATCTGATAACCTGGGGACAAGGGTATGCTTGTGTCTTGACAGATGGTGGCCCCTGGTGGGTTCCTGCTTGTTTTGTCTGGCCTGTGGTGGAAAGTTTACCTTGTTGAAGGATGGATGTTGGCTGAGTAAGCAAATCAGTGCTACGTCAATAGCATTGAGTGATTTATTAACTGATGTTGATAGTGTTAGCCATGCTACTCTGCAAAATAGAGCTGCAATTGATTTTTTTTATTGTTAGCGCAAGGATATGGATGTGAAGACTTTGAAGGAATGTGCTGTATCAATACACAGGAGCATACAGCTCCTGAAAGATGGAGTTAAGAAATTGCAAGCAGATGACTGATGGGACTAGCTGAATAAATTGTTCAGGGGATAGGGATTGCCTGACTGGTTGTTATCATTGCTAAAACCAGGGTTGTTAATTATGATTATTGTTGTAGTTGTGTTATTAATGTTGCCCTGTCTGGTCAGTTTGTTGCAAAGGGCCCTGCAGCGAACTGTCAGAGCAATTTTTTTAGCACAAGTACAAAAAGGGAGAATTGTGGGAAACTACAGCTGCTCCATGGATCCCAGGAGAGAAGATGAAGAAATTGACCTTGGAGAGATTGCTGTGTACCCCTGAAGATCTGGAAACTTCCTGAACAGAAGAAATGGAAACAACTTGCAGGCGCTGGGAGACCCAGGGAACCGTAAGATAAGGAGAAACTGTAAGATAAGAAACTGGACTGTGTATTTGCACTTATTGCATGATGTAATGAATTTGGCTTGGATTATATAGAGCACATGATCACCAATCATGTATTAGGCTAAGGCGCGTAAACAGCTGTAGTTAACCAATCACCTAATTGCTTATGTCGCATGCACTGTTAGAATTAGTATAAAAGTATGCTGAAACCTGCAAGAGGATGGAATTAATTATATAATAAGTAGACACACAGTGATGAATACTACTTGAACCTGTGTATGTCATGTCCGTCTCAACAGTGACATACAGCGACAGTCATTCAGAGATTTTCCTTTTCTTGAAAGCATGAATGCTTTAATAGGAAGGAAGGAAGATGGTTTTGTCTCCTAAGATTTTGTTCCATGGTACCTAGTTTATTATTTTAAAATAAATATATGCATAAAGATAGAAAAACTTTTATTTAAAGGAAGTCCACATACTGTTTTATTGCCTTGTGCAACAAGCCTGTTTACATGGAGTTGCTTCAAATTAGATTGCAGCCTTGTGCAGGACATTGCACAAAGATAGTCAAAAGATTCAAGCAAAATTTACACTATATAGTGTTTATTGCTGCTCTTCTGTGGATGCAACTTGAGTGAGTGCATAAACTTTGCTTGGAAGCCTACTTTTTTGTCATCGCAATTGTATCTGTTCAAGATTTTTTGCTTAATTTAAAAGGAGGAGGGAAGTATGCATCAGTGCTTCCCAAATGCTTTTAGTGTTAAGTCCTCAGCCTTTTTCTTGAGAAAACTTGGCTATGGAGCAATGGAAGGCAGGACAGTACAGGATCTGGAGGGTCTCCATCAAATTGGGGAGTTGAAAGGAGAAGGAAAGCCAGGGTGTCACGTTTTGAGGTCAAAAGACCAGTCTATCAGCTCCCAAGTCAGGCGAGACCCTTGGGCCCGACTCCCTCTGCCCTCTCTTGGCAGCTCAGTAGGTCGGAGGGTGATTCGCCCACTTATTAAGGGATCATCACTAGTAGTACTATGGGCCAGCTCCTTATAATAATTCAAAAGTTTCCGGAAACATGCATATATATTTTATTTGTGACAGAATACAGGTTCGAGGATAGCCGGTGATAGTGACTGACTACAAAAACAACTTTAATTGAATACTGCAGTGATAATATAAAACGATTACTGATCAGTGATAATACTAAATAGCTAGCAAGATGTTAGTAAGTAATTAAGTAAGTGCACATAACACAGAGTTCTTACCCAATAGGCGTCCCTATGGGGGGGAGAAGAGAGGTTCAGCCCGTCGACTGATCCCAGACGTTCCGATGGGGGGCCTTCTCCCTAACATCCCTTTTGTTTGTTGCTATTTTATACTTTTTTCATATCTTTTTAGGTGGAGCTCGAGTGACTCTAGTCATACATAACTTTTATTAGGATTGGTGTAAATTTCTCTCGTGAGGGGTGTTCACGAATTAGGATTGGTGTAAATTGCTCGTTTGAGGGGTGGTCGCAGCTCGGAGGCGGGTGGAGGTGTGACTTAGTAGCTGAAGGACACAATTTCGCCATCACTGCTGAGGCAGCGGTTGTGATTCACTTCCCTCGATGGCATTTTTATGGTTATCTTTACCAGGCGCCTCTCATCCCTGATAACAGGGATGAGCCGTGATACCTCCGTACCACTCTACTCCCCATTTCAAGGGTATTGCGTGGGCCTTGTTGTTGTTTCTTGTCCCCGATAACAGGGATGAGCCATGATACCTTCGTATCACTCTCCTCCCCATTTCAAGGATATTGAGGCCTTGTTTGTTCCTGAGAGCAGCAGCTGTGCTTCATGTCAGAGCTGCTCTAATATTAGCTGAATTCTGGGGAACAATGTTCTCCCATTCCCCTCCAATTCAATCATTTTCCCACACAGGGGTTTGGCCTGCTGTCCTCAGGAGCACTTGGGCAACAGTTAAATCTGGGGATGAAAGGATATTTTCCTTACACACCACTGCTTTGTGCCTTTGGATTTCGAGGTTTCCTCTCTGGAATAGTGAAACTTTCCTGGCAGTACTGATGCATTTATAAGTCAAGCTTTTCCCCATGAAAGAAGGTAAGTTGGTAAATGTGCAAATAAACACTTTCGCAAATGTGTAGAAGTTTAGCAAATAAATATGGCAGTATTTCCTTTTACGAGATTTTTATTTGTTAAATTTTACTGTAATTAGTTTGTTTTCTCAACAAAATCTTGAAATGGAACTGCTTTTAAACACGGATTTTCTTTTTTTAGCACTGGTTGGACCATTTGAAATTTATTAAGAAGCAAATGAAAAGTAAGTATCGCATCTCTGCCTGTTTATTTTGTTACCTCTTTAAGAATTTGAATTTAGAGTCTTGGAACATGATTGTGAATGTTTGAATGTGGCCTTTAATGGAATAAATATTTCTTAGGAAATAGATTTAATTTAATGTCTAATTGGCTGACTATATCATGTCTAAATGCAAGAGTACTTACAAGCAGTAGACCAGCCTTCAGTAGCCCTTATTAAACATGTGCGGTTTATCTGAGGCAGAGTAGGTTGCCAGGTAATTTCCATTTCATCTGTGAAATCAGGTTGCCTGGACACAGACTGCAGTTTCTGTCACTGCTGCTGATCCAGAACAGATTTCCTAGGCTTTTTCCAAAGAGTAAATGGAAAAGATTTCATTGTGTGACAGTTAACCTCTTACATTTATAAGGTATATTATAAATAAAATTAGCAGAAATACCTGCTGTTTTGTCAAAGGGTGTTCTGGGTGGAGGGCTTGGGTTTAGCCAAGTGAGTTGTTTGCTGGAAATTGGCCAGGGCAGGCAAGTTGCTCCTGGATCTCTAATAATCTGGTTGCAGACTTGTGTACAGTGCAGCATCGGCCCTAACATATTTTGTTAATATACTGCAGTTGGCAACAGCCACAGGCCAACTGATAATACTGCATTTTGCAAGGAAATTGTTGACTCCCTTGCAGGACCTCACAGAGATGGGTCTTGATTGCTTCTGTGGTGCTTTGCTTTTCTTTCTAATAAGTGTCCAAATATCTAGACGATTTTTGTAAATGATGGAGGAGTTCTTCAAAGGCCTTTAGGATAGCTGGCTTTCAGCCCGCGTGCAGTGTGTGGGTGTCAGTCTGCTAGAATAGGTGATAAAAATAGCTGCTATGGGTAAGATTTTGGTGGTTGGCTTTCTCTCACTGCTTCATCATATCACAGACTGCTTTACCCTAAGTGACTAAGTGATTTGCAGGTGTGCTTTCTGTGACAGCTTTGTCCTTTTCTTGATCTGTCTTAAAATGGGAAAAATCAATGATTCTGTAACACCTTCAGCCAGTTCAGTTGCACTGTTTTGTCTGTGTTTAATCTGAGAAGGGCCTGTTTTAAAAAGAAATCAGCCAAGCCCTGCCCGGAGGAATGCTGAAAAGGGAAGCAATTTGATGAGTGTTGTAAAGGTCTATCTCACAACAGGATACTTTTCTTTACCTTGCATTTGGCAGGTGCTTTGAGGAGAGTTCCTCTTTCAGGATGGATGTTGCTCACTGCTCTTTTTTTTTTTTTCCCCCAGCAGTGGGTAGGTAAGAGTCATTATCTGTCTGCTGCAGACCTTACCAGTGGTGCCTGTCAGCCTAGGGGACTATAAGCTGTCTTCTAGGAGCTATCATTGGAGACAACATCAAAGCTCTAATTATTACAGTTTAAGCTGCATGTCATTTAGTAGAACGGATCATTGTCTTGGTTTGGCTGGGATAGATCTAATTTTCTTCTTAGTAGCTGGTACAGTGCTATGTTTTCGGATTTAGTATGAGAACAATATTGATACTACGTTGATATTTTTCAGCTTTTGCTAAGCAGCCAAGGGCTTTCAGCTTCCCATGCTCTACCAGATGCACAAGAAGATGAGAGGGAGCATAGCCAGGACAACTGACCCAAACTGACAAAAGGAATATTCTACAACATGTGACGTCATGCTCAGTATATAAATTGGGGAAGCTGGCTGGGGCAGGTGGCATGATTGCTGCTCAGGAATGGGCTAAGCATTGGTCAGTGGGTGGTACGCAGTCGTGTTTTGCATCATTTATTTTGTATTTTCTTTTATTATCATTATTTTGAGATTTTTGTTTGTTTGTTTTCCTTTCCTATTAAACTGTTTTTACCTCAACCTATGAGGTTTTTTCCTGATTCTCCTTCCCATCCTGTTGGGGGTGGGGGGAGTAAGCAAGCGGCTGCCTGGCACTTAGTTCCATTTGGGTTAAACCACAACAGTCATTAAAAGGCACATATTTACTGTGTTGATGTGATGTTACAGAAGACCTTAGGTGTGAAAAACAGTCATTTTCCAGCACTTACTATACCAGCAGGCTATTGGTCTGAAAGATGAGGCTTATTAGATACGGATGCGTTGGTCACAATTTCATGGTAGCTGGGTAATGTTTTATTATCTGTTTTACATATAGAAAGTCAGACCTAGCATTCACCTTCTGGCGTTAGAGAACAACAAATTCTTGCAACTCCACTTCGTGGAATTTGTTAGCTTTCTGTGTTCGTGGGTGCCTTCCAGAGTCCTCTCCAGCACTTTTCACTGTAGTTATCTTACCTTTTCTCATTCATGTCTGTCAATCGAAAGCTGATCTATTGGGTGGGGATTTTTTTGAGGTTGTGTTTGTGCCTGGGAAGCATCACTCTCTCCCTTCCTTTCCCTTCCATCTCACCCTGCCCTTCAAGTACCTTGAACTTGCTGTCATTCAGAGCTTGCTGCAAGGCACACCTCTCTGAACAGAAATGTTTTTGCTAAATGGACTGCTGCTTGATTAATCTAATCATTAGAGTATCATAAAGTATAGTAATAATTTGTACCTTTTGGGAGAGATCTTGCTTCAATTACCTGATCTGTTGTTGTCACTGCATACCCGGCCACTCGGACTCCATTCTTCACAAAGCTGCTCCCATCTGTATACCAGGTATGATCGACCTCTTCCGACTCTTTCAGGTCCAGTCTGCTCGCATAGTTTCAATCGTCTCTATGCAGTTATGTACGATGGGTCAGTTTCCTGTTTATCACTCAGGAAAGAGGCAGGGTTAACTATTGTAGATGTAACAATTTCCACATCGTCCTGCTTCATCAGGACTGCCTGATATTTTAAAAATCTTGATGGTGGTAACCAATGTCCGCCTTTCTGTTCTAAAACAGAAATTACTGCATGGGAAGTATAAAAGATCATTTTCTGCTCCACGGTAAACTTGCAAGCCTCTTGAATGATTAAGATGACAGCCGCCACTGTCCGGAGGCATCCTGGCCATCCTTTGCTGACTTCGTCCAATTGTTTGGAAAAATACGCTACTGCTCGCTTGTAGGGTCCCAGCTTTTGGGCTAAAATTCCCAGGGCCACTCCTCGTTTTTCATAACCAAAAAAGTTTGGTCACATCTGGCAAACCCAAAGCAGGGGTTCTTTGTTTCTGATTGTCTTTAGTAATTAATATAAAAGTTTCACTAACAGTCCATAATTAAAAATCCATAAGCAACACCAACCTGTTGTTCCTAGAAAAGTTTGACATTCCTTTACCGTAGGTGGTTCTGGAGTCTTGCAGATGGCCTCTTTCCTTTCATTTCATTTCTTTTCCTTTCATTTCCGAGCTGTCGTTGTCCTTTGGAAATCAGGTATCCCAAGCAGATAATTTCCTTCTGCAGAATTTGGGCTTTCTGTAATGACACTCGATAACTACTTAATCCAAGGAGGTTTAATTAAACTCACAGTCTATTCTTTTCTCTCTTTTCTGTAGCTATCAAAATGTCATCCACATATGTAAAAGAATGCCATTTCCTGGAGGCCTTTCCCAAAGTTCCAATTCCCTTGCTAATTGGTTTCCAAAAATTGTAGGACTGTTTTTAAATCCTTGGGGTAACACTGTCCAAGCGAGTTGAGTTTTGCATCCTGAATCGGGGTTTTCCCATTCAAAAGCAAATAGACGACGGCTTTTGGGGGCCAAGGTGAGGCAAAAGAATGCATCCTTTAAATCCAAAACCGTGAACTGTTCCTACGTTTCTTTCAGGCTAGTTAATAAGGTGTAAGGGTATGCTACTACTGGATACAGATCCTCCACAATTCTGTTTACTGCCCTTAAATCTGGTACTATTCTCTATTTCCCATCCGGTTTCTTTACTGGTAAAATTGGGGTATTATATTCTGATTCACATTCAATCAGTAACCCAAACTCTTGGAATTTTTCGATGGTTTCCTTTATGCCCCTTCAGTCTTCCAATCTTAAAGGATATTGTTTTATTCTAACTGCACCAGAACCAGGTTTTACTTCAACCTTTATCGGTACAGCATTCTTTGCTTTATCTGGAATCTCAGAAGCCCATACGCCTGGATACACTTGATCTGGGCTTTCTTCAATCTCTGAGGTACCTTCAGTTTTTTTGTCAATTTGGGTCATAGCTAAACTTAAGACTTCGATTAATCGATCATCTTTTACTTTGAATTCTACTTTACCCTTTTCAAAAGTTATTTGTGCCTCCAATTGCTCTAATAGGTCCCGTCCAAGTAAAGATTTCGGATATTCTGGTAAATAAAGGAATTGGTGAATCCCTATTTGTTTTCCAATCTGAAAGTTAATTGGCTGTAGAAAGAAAGCCTTTTTCTGCTGAGCAGTGACTCCTATTACAGTTACAAAATCATGACCTATGGGTATTAGTTCTTGATTTAATACAGAATATGAAGCACCTGTATCTATTAAAAATTCTATTTCCTCATTCTGGTTCCCTAGCTTTAATTTAACCCGTGGATCCACCAGGGTAGATTCCCCAGGTCCCCATCATTTAGCTTCAGCAACCACCCCAGGCTTTAATTTAGGGCATTCCTTTCTCCAATGCCCTCGTTTTCCACAGTAGGCACACTGATCTGATCGTAAGGTTGTTTGGAAACCCTCTCTAGATCCCTGAGGAGGCCCTCCTCTACCTCTGCCTCCAGGGGGTCCTTGGGATCTTGCTCTTTGTTGTTCTAATGCTGAGACTGTTGCTGTGGCTATTCTTCTACCTAATTTTCCCTTTTCATTGCTTTCTCTGTTCCTGTACATCCTCCATGCTTTTTCTAAATCCCACACTTCTTTTAGATTTTGGAGTTTTCTTCTGTGGGAGATGAGTGAGGACACCTGACACGATCAATGTGATCAAACAAGTGAACCTTTATTTGTATACACTCAGTGCACTTTATAGCTTTCTAAGCAAGACTTGGCAATCTATGATTGGTTACAATACAAACAATAGCCCACCCCTCAGTATGATTGGTTGCATCCCGGAAGCAACATCATCATAGTGTCAAATTCCTGTTCCGCATCCAGGCACCTGCTCTCAGGAAAGGCTGGATTGTTCACATGTCCATTGATTCTCAGGTATCCTTCCACACATCCCCCCTCTTGTTTTTGAACAATCCAGACTTGTTTTACAACCCGTTCAATCATTTTCTTAAGCAAGCGTAACAGACAAGAAATTATTAAGAGAATCATTGTGATAACTACTAAAACTAATAGAAGGCTTTTCATCCTGGTGCAAATATTGAAGCCCAATGCGTGCTTTGTCTATTACAATGCCCAAGATTCCGCTAAGCAGGACTATGTCCATCAGCAGGGTCATCGCGGAGAAGGGAGGCAGGCACAGCACCTTCAGGGCGTCCCCCGTTTATCTGTAGCCTCTTTCCGCTCCACTCTGAGCCATCTCTTTTATACCCTCAACAGAGTCTATGAAAAAGACACTGACTGCGCGTTGCTGCACGCGTGGCCAGTGCATGCAACAAGGCCTGCCAAGTATGTGCTCTGCTGGCTGACAGTGAATTTTTCGAATTGCATACAAGCAACCCCCACACCCGCAATACACCAAACAACAAGAAATATAAAAACAATTTACATATTAACATGAAATCTTCTGAGTCTTTTAAACCATTTCTTGTCAGTAACCAGTATGTATCTGTGGGAAGAAGCCATATTCTAGTTTGCTTCGGGTATATATGGCTTTACCCACTTCGCCGGAACCCACAGTGGTCCGTTTCCTGTAAGTTAACACATATATCCTCTGCCTGTTGCTTTTAATTCTACTGGTCCTTCCCACTTCCCTGTTTTTAAATCTTTATAGAGTACTAGACCTTGCGTTTTTCTTTCCAGAACAAGCCCATTCCTTTACTGTGTACTAACATAGGCGGCTCATCGCTGTTTCCTGCCAGCCGTAAGAAGTTCAGGACATACAACGTTTTCATTAATCAATCACTGGGCAGCCAACCCTGAGTTCCCCTTTTTGTTTTAACAACATGGTTTTTAACGTGTGGTAAGAGCGCTCAATGATGGCTTGACCAGTGGGAGAATACGGTATCCCAGTGCAAAGATTGCAAAAGCGAACAAAGTGAAGCGAAGCATAAGCGGGTCCGTTATCTGTCTTAATTTCACGTGGAACTCCTAAAACTGCAAAGCAAGCATATAAATGTCGTTCGACATGTCGTGTGGTCTCTCCAGTTTGTGCAGTGGCCCAAATTGCCATAGAATAGGTGTCTAGAAGACGTGCACGTCTTTCCAACGTCCAAACTCTGTTACATGAGTAACATCCATTTGCCATAGTTGGAGCCCATGTAATCCTCGTGGATTGACACCTTGACTGAGACCAAAGCCTAGCTTCTGACAGGAAGTACAGGACTTTACTATGCCTTGTGTGTCCGCTAAGGGGATATGAAAGCATCTATAGGTGGTCCCGTCCATGCAGGTGCTACTAATTGATCAGCACAGTTATTGCCAATTGCTAAGCCTTGTTGAATTAGATGACTACGTATATGCGTAATAAAGTAAGGAACAGAGCGCATATTTTGTAAATATAACAGCTAACCTAATAACCTGCCTAAAACTGGATTAGATATTGCCTTTAACATAGCCTGTTCTAACCGACGTACTATACCTACTACATATAATGAATCTGAAACAATATTGATAGGTTGCTGAGTCCAGTTTGAAAATGTCCATACCATGGCTTGCAGTTCAAGAGTCTGTAATGAGTCTTTTGGGCCTCCTTTGATGACATGTTCCTCCCAGGTACCTGTTGAAGATTGCCACGTACTCACAGCCTTTTTTGATTTCCGTCCTGCATCAGTGAATATCGTTAAGTCCTTCCACCGGAACCTCTGACAATTGTGGAGTTGAAACAAAATCTTGGTCAGTTAAAAATGTTAACATTTTGTGAGCAGGAAACTGATTACTAAATTGACCTGAAAACCCACATAGTGCTGTTTGTAATTCTGATGAATGTCATAAACTCCATTCAAGCCAGACAGATGCAATTGGTAATACTATTATTTCAGGATCTTTCCCTGCTATTTCTAATAGATGTGTCTGTCCTTTCATTATCAGAAGGGCAAGCAATTCTATTCTTGTTGTAACCGTTTTATGTGTCTGCATGGGTAGGAAAACCCATTCTACAATTGATAAAGGATCTCTTTTTGATTTGTCCCATTGCATAAAAAGAGCAAATGGATACTTCCTGTTTTGATTAGAATTGACAATTACTAATGTTATCGGTTCATCTTTGACGAACCTCGATCCGTATCGAGAAGTTAATTTTGCTGAAATCGTTTGTAAAGCTATTTTTTGGGATGGTCCAATTTCTCTGGATTCATTTGCATGGTTGCTTGTCCCCAATAACTGATTTAGAGGACTTAGGTCATCATTTGTAATTCCACAAATATTGCGCACCCACTGAATATCATCGACCAACTTTTGTACATCTGAAAAAGTTTTAATGTTCGTTTTCAGCTCGACTTTTTGTGGTCTTATCTGGGATTCTGTGATAATCTATCCCAGATAATGCCACACTGTCTTTTCTCGAACTTTCTCCGGAGCAATTTTTAGTCCCTTTCCTTCCAGCTGTGTAGTAAGTTCAGATATAAGCGTTTTTGCACCAAGTTCTTCTCCAGCAATTAATATATCATCCATATAGTGATATATTAAGTACTGTGGGTATTTTTTCCAAATCAGATCTAAGGCCCATGCAACGAACATCTGGCATATTGTAGGTGAATTTTTCGTGCCTTGCGGCAACACAATCCAATGGTATCTTTTCGCCGGCTCGGCTCTATTTACAGAAGGTACTGTAAACGCAAAACATTTCGCATCATCTGTATGTAATGGTAATGTGAAAAAACAATCTTTTAAGTCAATTACTAACAACTTCCACTTCTCTGGAATCATTGATGGGGACGGTAAACCTGGTTGTAAGCTTCCCATGTCCTCCATTATTGCATTAACTGCTTGCAAATCATGCAACAATCTCCACTTTCCATTCTTTCTTGGTATTGTGAAAATTGGAGTGTTCCAAGGACTTATTGACGGCACAATATGGCCTGCACACAACTGTTCGTATACTAGTTCCTGTACTTTGAGCAGCTTTTCTTGAGAGAGTGGCCACTGATCAATCCACACTGGCTTGTTCGTTTTCCAATGTATTTTGAGGATAGGCTGCTCCCCAGTGGCCGCAGCTAAAAAGGCTGGGTCATGATTTGCACTTTAATTTGGCTCAACAAGTCTCTACCAACCAACGTGATTGATGTGTTCATGGCATATGGCTTAGTAGATACTTGCGCCCCGTCTGGAAAAATAAATGAAATCACATTTTGGCTAATTCTGGTGGCTTGAGTTACCCCAATGCCAAATACTCCCAATTGTGAAGCGAGGGTCGGCCAACTAGGTGGCCAATTGCATGCAGCTATGATTGTGACATCAGCACCTGAATAAATTAACATTTTTCTGGTTATTCTAATACCATCTGGCCCCAACATTGTTACCATCATTTCAGGTTTCGTCCTTTTTAGATCCAAAGCAAAGTATACTTGCGGTTGACCAGTGGAGCCAAATCCTCCTTCTCCTCATTCAACATTATCAGATGAAGGCACACAGGCACGGAAAGGCACTAGCTGAGCAATTTTACTGCCCTTTGGAATAAAAATAGGTGGAGTTAATGTGTATACCATGATCTTAATAATCGCTGTGTAGTCTGCATCAATAACTCCTGGTAATATAAAAATACCTTGACGTGATGTAGATGAGCGACCAATTAATAAAGCTGGTAACCCCTCACCTAATGGTCCCTTTACATTTGTGTCTATTACTACTGCTTTTTCAGATACGAGCATTGAATCTACTGTGGTTTCCACATCCACTCCGGCACTTCCTGTGGTGGCAGTGTGGAGGGGACAAATTCCTGATTTGATACTGGTGTTGCTCCCTGATTTACTATCATTGCGCACGGGGCTGGCGTGCTCGGTTTCCAGTTTCCCTGCTGCTGGCACTCGTTGGTATTATGATTATCCATTTCGCAATTTTTGCACCATTTCTTGCTACCATATTGCTGCTGTTGTTGTGGCTGTTTACATTGGTTTCTGTAATGGCCTGATTTCCCACAACTAAAGCATTTCTTTTGCTTAGGTCCTCCCCCTTTTTGTTCTAATAGAGGACGAACAGCACCATATACCGCAGCAGCAACTAAAGATGCAGGACCGGTGGTGCGTTCCATAACTTCTAACATATCTGCCACTTGGGCATCTCTAGGCAATGTGCTCAAGACCCTTTTTGCCTTATCATTGGCATTCTCAAAGGCAAACATTTTAAAGACTTGTTGCTTCATTGTCTCGTCCAAATCAGGATGACTTCGAACAGCCTGATGTAAACGATCAATAAAGGAAGGAAAACTTTCCTGGTGGCCTTGTTTAATATTTGCAAAGGAATATACTTTTCTCGGTTCTCTAATTGAAGTCACTGCTTGATAAGCTAATTGCTATGACAACTGCAATACTTCTCCCAAAAACCCTTGCTGTAACCCTTTCAAACCATATTTGAAAAAAGACCTTGACCCATCAGCATTTGTGCTTGAACACCATATAGAGGATCTCCCTCTATATGCTGAGGTCGTGCAGCTTCACGTTCACATAGTTGTTGCCAGGCCCTGGAAAACAAAAGCTACTGAGAAGGGGACAAAAGAATATTGGCAACTTGTTGAGAATCATGTGGTATCAGCACATCTGCTGTGAAAATAATTTGCAACAGTTGTTGAGTATAACTGGATTGAAGCCCACATTGTGATACTGCAGAACACGCCTTTTCTAAAATTTTCCAGTCAAAAGGTTCCCATTTTCTATTTCCCTCATGGTCTGTGACAATGGGAAAGGCAGATGGTAGAAAATTTCCTTCGATTAAGGCTTCACGAATAACTCTCTTCCATCTTTTGCTTCTCTTTTGTTCATCCGGTGGCACAAAGGGTGGTGGGGCAGTCAGCACTAACGGCGTAGCAAAAGGATTAGGTGTATTGTGGACTGTAGTATCAGAAGAATACTGTGGATTTTTCTTCTCGTCAGCATCTGTTGTTTCTAGTTCCGATAGTTTGTCCATAACTTGCTGCAAGACTTCTTCAAATAGTTCCTTTTTCTGTTGTTCTCCCAATGAAATCGGTGGGGACAAAGGTTCCTCCACTGGGTGGAGCTCTCGGCGGGGCTCTTGGCAGGACAGTGTGAGGTCAGGGTAGAGGCGGGACTTAGGCCGGCGTGACGGTCTACCTATTTCCACGCCCCTTTGTAGTTCTTCCACCTTCTCTTCCGAGTCTCCTTTTTCTGCCCATGTGCTGCTGCCATCTTGGCGCATGCTGCCGCCATTTTGGCTGCCACCATTTCGGCGCAGTTCTAAGCACGTGATCCCTGAATTCGCAGTTTCTATTTTGATAGCAGAGGGTAATGGTGGTAGTACAGGCACAGAAATTAGCGTAGAAAATGTGAAATATGTTCATTTGATTCATGTCAATATGGGACAATGGATGGATGTGCAAACAGGTAGCGAGGATTAGGGTGTGCTTATTCAAGATAAGTGATTGTCTTAGTTTAAGATCTCTGTGAAATGAAAAAACGTAAACCTGCGAAATGCCTCATGATACTACTAACCAGGAGCCCAAATTATGAAATGTGTTCCCCTGATACATGGCAATATAAAACAATGTTAGAGCCGCATAGTGAAATATGACCTTCTCTGTATATGTAACCTTTAACCATTCTGTTCGTTCTTGTATAACTGTAGTCCTAGAGAAAGCAGAATGGTATATATATAGTTCTCACTTCTTGCAAAAGCCACCTAACGTTTTGGTTTTTTTTTCTCTCTCTTCTTCTTTTGCTTTACTGCCAGTTGCAAAGTGTTAGACAAGAGGGGCCTGGGGGCCTGTATGCGCTTAATCTCTAATCTCACATAACCACTTTTAAGTTAGCTTGCTCAAGCCATGTATCTGTAACTTGCATAACTCTTGTGTAAGATAAGCAGGAGCCAAGATGGAGAACAAGGACGATCCTGATGACTTCTCAGAGCACAGTCATGATGACTTAGCTAATTTCCTGGGGAGGTGAAAAAGTCATCACGAGGAAGACATACAGCCTTCATCCCTTAGACCCCTACTCTCGACCACCAGGAGACACTGCGCATGCGCAACTCGGGGGGGTTAGGGGTGGAGACTATGGAGATGACTTCTCTGAGCTCATTGTAATAAGACCACCTTTTCTCAGAAATAATTAAGAATAGGTATTAGTAAAAGGAATATAAACCAGAGATAAGAACTATATGGTGTGCGTCTTGGTGAAGTGGAGACTCCCGGTGCACCCAGCGCTGTTTTCTTGCTTTTATTCGCCTAATAAATTGTAAACTTTAATTGGAGTTCTGTTTGGGACTCACTCATTTATCGCAGAAAAGATAGAGGAAGTGTTCATAGTTGTTCTAAAGAATCAATAGGAGAGGGGGGTGAAGGCAGCAAAAGCAGCAGCAGCAACAGTTCGTTCAACTTCCATGGTACGCAACATTTCTTTAATTAACTTCCACAGAGTAGCATATTTATTCGCCTCCTTCGCGCTCGCTCCCCCTGAACTGATACCCTCCCATAGCTCTGTGTCTATGGCCTCCCACGTAGCGAGTTCAAAAACAACTCCTACTGAGGGGATTAACGCTTTGTTCCATGCCCACAGTAACAGCCCTTTAAGAGCCAAGCACTCATATTTAAGCTTTCTCACAGAGAGCATGTGTTGGAGCAGATTTAGGACAGACTCTTGTTGCTTATCCAACCCCATCTGTCTCCCTGACTGCTCACTTCTTCTAGGCGAGATTCCAGTGTCGATCCAGCAACTAAACAGGCGCACCTTTTCCCACTCAGCGACTGGGCGGGTCACTACTCATTCCACTGGGGCAGCGGATCATTCAGTCGACCTTCCGCCCTCTTCCTCGCCAAGTCTCGCAACTTTACTGTGAGGAATCTGAAGGTCCCTGTTCAGGTGCCATTTGCGGGAGACGAGTGAGGACACCTGACACGATCAATGTGATCAAACAAGTGAACTTTTATTTGTATACACTCAGCGCACTTTATAGCTTTCTAAACAAGACTTGGCAATCTATGATTGGTTACAACACAAACAGTAGCCCACCCCTCAGTGTGATTGGTTGCATCCCGGAAGCAACATCATCATAGTGTCAAATTCCTGTTCCACATCCAGGCACCTGCTCTCAGGAAAGGCTGGATTGTTCACATGTCCATTGATTCTCAGGTATCCTTCTACATTCTTCTAATATCTTCTGATGACTGGCTCAAAAACGATACCAATTGCTGCCACCCTGCATCAGATGACGGGACTAAGGTGGTATATTTACGCATTGCCCATCATAATCTGTCTAAGAATTCCGGGGGGGGTTTGGTTCGCCCGTGCTTTACTGCATAGAGTGCTGATCAATTTACAGCCTTCAGGATTGTATTGTCTAATCTGAATTTTATCCAATTTTGATATCAGTTTAATGTGCGATAGTCTGTATTATCATTCGGATCCCAGTGCGGATCAGTCAGGGGAACACACTGATCGACTCCCCCTGCCAGCGTTCCAGCTGTCATTTGAGCCTGCACATGAGTTTGGGTGGTTTTTAACTGTTTCTCAGTTTCAGTCATTGCATCTAACATTATGTCTGTATCTTTCTAGTCCGGGTCTTGATTTTTAAGTACTAATTCAAACCAATGCCAAAACAAGGGAGTGGGGGGCAAATTTATAGCAGATTCCTTTTGCCACTCAGGATGATTTCTTAAAGTGAAAAACACATCAGCATATGCCACCTCATTCCATTTGTAATTTCTTCTGAGGAACAACTAGAATCATAGAATGGTTAGGGTTGGAAGGAACCTTAAAGATCATCTAGTTCCAACTCCCGTGCCATGGGCAGAGAAATCCTCCACTACACCAAGTTGCCCAAAGCCTCATCCAAGCAGGCCTTGAACACTTCCAGGGATGGGGCATCTACAACTTCTCTGGACAACCTGTTTCAGTGCCTCACCACCCTCAATGTAAAAAATTTCTTCCTTATATCTAATCTAAATCTCCCCTCTTTCACTTTAAATCCATTGCCCCTTACATGCCCTTGTAAAAAGTCCCTCTCCAGCTTTCTTGTAGGCCCCCTTTAGGTACTGGAAAGCTGCTATAAGATCACCCCGGAGCCTTCTCTTCTCCAGGCTGAACAGCCCCAACTCTCTCAGCCTGTCCTCATAGCAGAGGTGCTCCAGCCCTCTGATCATCTTCGTGGCCCTCCTCTGGATTCGCTCCAGTAGCTCCATGTCCTTCTTGTGTTGGGGACTCCAGAGCTGAACGCAGTATTCTAGGTGAGGTCTCACGAGAGCAGAGTAGAGGGGCAGAATCACTTCCCTCGACCTGCTGCCCACGCTGCTTTTGATACAGCCCAGGATATGATTTGCTTTCTGGGCTGCCAGTGCAGATTGCCGGCTCATGTTGAGCTTCTCATCCACCAGCACTCCCAAGTCCTTTTCCTCAGGGCTGCTCTCAATCCATTCTCCGCCCAGCCTGTACTTGTGCTTGGGATTGCCCCGACCCACATGCAGGACCTTGCACTTGGCCTTGTTGAACTTCATGAGGTTCTCACAGGCCAACCTCTCCAGCCTGTCAAGGTCCCTCTGGATAGCATCCCTTCCCTCCAGCGTGTCCACAACACCACACAACTTGGTGTCATCTGCAAACTTGCTGAGGGTGCACTCGATCCCACTGTCCATGTCTCCAACAACGATGTTAAATAGCACTGGCCCCAGTACTGACCCCTGAGGAACACCACTCGTCACAGGCCTCCACTTGGATAGTGAACCTTTGACCACAAGTCTTTGAGTGTGACCATCCATCCAATTCCTTATCCATGGAGTGGTTTATCCGTCAAAACCATGTCTTTGCAGTTTAGAGATAAGGATGTCATGTGGGACAGTATCAAATGCTTTGGATAAGTCCAGGTAGATGATGTCAGTTGCTCTTGCATCAATTGCAATAAAGCATCAATTGCAATAAAGTATTACAATTCCATTATAAGTATCATAAGCATTATAATTATGTATTATAAATATTATAAGTATTATTCTATTATAAGTATTATTCAGCCATTTTTCCTCATCTTCCAATTTATAGAAGAGCCACCACTGGTTACAGTATTTGACTAAAATTATCTTATTTACGTTTCCTCCTGGAGGACCCGCAATATCTTTTCAATGTACCAGGACACATCTTAACAGACTCTTTTTTTAAAATTTCCCCGCTCTTTTGGTTACCCATTATTTACTGGATTATTATCCCAATCCTCTTGTTACCAAACAAACGACTAAAATTAAAATCACGCCTCCTAGATATAACTAATTATCATTAAAATAAATCGTTCACTCTTATTTTTCAATCACTTTGTCCATCTCCGTCTGTTGTTTCCCTTGCGGGAGGACAGAACCACGGATCACGACTCACACTTGCTAAAATGTACTAAAAGTACGTCTCAGTCACACACACAGACAGAACAAAAACAAGTATTACAACCACAACCACAAAAATATCCAACCACACAAACAATTAATACAACTCGTAGAAGCACACAAACAATCACACAGGATTCAATCATTAATATTTCAGCTTCCAGATGGTTCCGGTGGGACTGGAACCCACAATTGTAATTGCTTTCTTCCAGATGATAGCTGGTGGGACTGGAACCCACAATTGTAAACAAAGTACACCTTTAAGGCACTGGCTGCCCGGTATATGCTGTCCTGCGCAAGTCTCGGCTTACGGAGAGCTACCCTAATGGACCGGTCCCCAAACCAAAAGAATCGAAAAGAATACCTTTTCTAAGATGGTCCTTGTCTGTTCCTGCAGTGATCTGATTGAGGTGAGGAGTCCCTCTGGAGAAATCCCCGGGGGTACCCAAGGGATACTGTTCTCAGCGAGTCCTGCAGTGGAGCAGAGAGGATCCCATCTGGATCACCAAATCTGATACCTGAAAAGGAAACTGAACTTTCCGAGAGTCATTCTGGAGTTTTAGAAAGCAGGTATTCTTTATTGCAGTGCTGGGTGCACAGGGGATTACTCCTCCTAGCATGCACACCCAGCTTCTGGACAGAAAATTAGTTATACACTACAATCATGCATAATTCATAACATATTTACATATTCTTAAACTGTTCAGCCTGGAGAAGAGGAGGCTCCGGGGTGACCTTGTAGCGGTCTTCCAGAACCTCAAGGGGGCCTACAAGAAAGATGGGGAGAGGCCGTTCAGGAGGGCCAGTTGTGATAGGACAAGGGGTAATGGTTTTAAAATAGAGGGAGGTAGATTCAGGTTGGATATTAGGAAAAAATTTTTTACCATGAGAGTTGTAGAACACTGGAACAGGTTGCCCAGAGAGGTAGTGGATGCTCCATCCCTGGAGACGTTCAAGGCCAGGTTGGACGAGGCCCTGAGCAACCTGATCTAGTTGGAGATATCCCTGTTCCTTGCAGGGGGGTTGGACTAGATGACCTTTGAAGGTCCCTTCCAGCCCTAACCATTCTATGATTCTATGAATTGGTTAATTTTCTCTCGCTTTTCATGTAAATTACTTCGCATGCTCAGTTTTCCTCCTCTGCCCCTTTCTTTTGGGTCTGGAGTGTATTTAGGGCAGGTGGTCTGTGAGTCGGTGGTCGTGATCTCCCCCTGCCGGAATTACCTTTTCCCCCAAGTCACTGCATGTTCACAGTTCAGAAAAACATGATAACAAAGTTTATGCAGTTTCTGGGATGTTCCCTCCTAGGGCAGACAGTTCTTGATAAAGAGTCTCTGTTTTAATCACTCCTGACAGCTTCAAGGATGGTCATCTTGTTAGTTTCTTTTAGGTATGCGTAAATCACATACTGCTGACTGAACCCTTCATGAAAACTCTTACACAAAAACTTTAACCACTTTATTGTTGGGTAACACTAGGACCCCTCACCAGGCCATTGGCAAGGAGCAGGGGTAGGCTTTTTACCCGCTGGGTCCATCGTGTCCCCAGAGCTGCTGAGAGCCAGGTGCTGGCTCCCAGCCTGGTGCCAAGTGGGCAGCAGCTTCTGTGTTAAATACCCTCTGTCTGCCTGGCATCCCTGCCCATGCCCCTTCCCCGTCCCACTGGTTCTTTGCTCGTCGGCTGGTCCAGCTTGGTGCTTGCTGCAAACACGTGACACCCGCACAGCCGTCCCGTGGGCTTGCCACAGCCATGGGTCCCCCAGGTTCTATCACCCTGCCTGTGTCATACCCTGACCTGCACCTGAGGTCCCCCTGCTCACTGACCGGTCCAGCCTGAAGTTTGCTGGTGCGCACACCCTAAGCATACCTGGTTCGGGGGGATACAGCCCCTTGTGCCCTCAGCAGCTGGAAGCAGGCACAAGGGTTGTGACCCACAGCCCCACTCCAGCTGCCGGCGTGGAGCCCTTCACTCACCTCACTCCTGTTCCCCTCAGTAGCTGGTTTTAGGGATATGCACATTTCCCACCCCAGTGGCTGGAAGTTAAAGTCCCTGCACCTCTCCAGCCTGTCCAGGTCCCTCTGGATGGCATCCCTTCCCTCCAGTGTGTCCACAACACCACACAGCTTGGTGTCATCTACAAACATGCTGAGGGTGCACTCAATCCCACTGTCCATGTCACCAACAAAGATGTTAAATAGCACTGGCCCCAGTACTGACCCCTGAGGAACACCACTCATCACTGGCCTCGACTCGGACATTGAACTGTTGATCACAACTGTTTGAGTTTGGCATTCAGCCAATTCCTTTTCCACCATCGAATCAATGTCTCTCTTTGATGGTCCATCCATCAAATCCATGTCTCTCCAGTTTAAAGACAAGGATATGGTGTGGGAGAATATTAAATGCTTTGGATAAGTCCAGGTAGACGATGTCAGTTGCTCTTCCCCTATCCATCAATGCTCTAATCTCATCATAGAAGACTGCCTTCCTGAGAGTGCCTATGTTTTCACGTTTTCCCTAGATCTCTTTTTGTCACTGACATATCTATAGAAGTTTTTCTTGTTGCCCTTGATGTCCCTGGCCAGCTTTAGCTCTATCAGGGCTTTAGCTTTCCTAACCTGATCCCTGGTTGCTCAGACAATAGCTCTGTATTCTTCCCAGGCGATTCCTTGCTTCCACCCTCTGTAGGCCTTCTTTTTGTGCCAGAGTTGGTCCAGGAGCTCCTTATTCATCCATGCAGGCATCCTGGTGTTCCTACCTGACTTTCTCTTTGTTGGGATGCACCACTCCTGAGCTTGGAGGAGGTGATCCTTGAATATTAACCAGCTTACTTGGGCCCCTCTTCTCTTCAGGGCTTCATCCCATTGTACGCTATGGAGGAGATTCCTGTAGAGGCCGAAGTCTGCTCTCCTGAAATCCAGGGTAGTCAGCTTGCTCTGCACCCTCCTTGCTTCCCTAAGAATCTTAAATTCCTCCTTTTTATGATCACTGCAGTCAAGACTGTCCTTGAATGTCACGTTCCCCACCAGCCCTTCTTTTTTGGTGAGAACAAAGTCCAGCAAAGTACCTCTCCTTTTTGGTTCCTCTACCACTTGGAGAAGGAAGTTATCATCCATGCATTCCAGGAACCTCCTGGATTGCCTATGCCCTGCTGTGTAGTCCCTCCAACAGATATCAGGGTAGTTGAAGTCCCCCATGAGGACCAGGATTTGTGAATGTTAGGCAGCTTCTATCTGTCTGTAGAGGGCCTCATCCACTCGGTCCTCCTGGTCAGGTGGTCTGTAGCAGACCCTGCTACAGGATGTCTACTACGTCCCCTGTCCATGCTCTCCCTTTAATTCTAACCCATAAGGTCTCAGTTGGCACCTCATCCGTCCCCAGGTGTAGCTCCGTGCACTTCAGCTAGTCTTTGACATAGAGGTAACTCCTTCTCCTCTTCTCCCCTGCCTGTCATTCCTAAAAAGCCTGTACACTGGAGTGTCTATTCTGACACTCCAGTCACAGGATTCATCCCACCATGCCTCCGTGGTGCCAATAAGATCATATTCCAACAGGGGTGCACACACTGCTAACTCCTCTTGCTTGTTCCCCATGATGCGTGCCTTAGCGTAAAGACATTTAAGTTGGGCCCCAGATGAATCTAACTTCCTGGCTGGAGTGGCTGAAATTCCTTTCTGCTGTTCTTCAGGTACTTCCAGCATATCTTTATCAATCTTGATATTACCCCCCTCCCCCTTTGAATCTAGTTTAAAGCCCTCTGAATGGGCCCTGCTAGCTGTTGTGCTAAACCTCTTGTTCCCTCTGGGAAAGGCAAGTCCCTGAGCTCTCCTTGTTGTTCTATCTAGTGTGCCCAAATGCCTTCCCAGTTTGGGAATCGTGCCCAAATGCCTTCCCAGATCATTCCCAGTGCCTTTCTTTCAATCTTTCCCCTCGGGCTTTTGCCTTTCATCCTGTCTGCCTCAACAGTGTCCTCACAGCCTCTTCCATGAACCCCTGCTCCCAAACACTCTCCTTAGTTTGGTCCTCTGCAGTCCTCTTCCGTCCGCCCCCACCAAGCACATCACCTGAAGTGCCTTCCACTTGAATTCCTTTTCCCCTCACTTGCATCCCACGCAGTCCTGTCTGTTCAAGCACCCCCAGCGCAGTCCCTTGGCATCCGGTAATTCACCCCAGTGCCCAGTCGTTTGTTCTCCCGCACTCCAGTCCCCATTGGAGGCCCTGAATTCCCCATACTGTCCTTGTCTCTATCCCCACCCCTGGTTCCTGCATGAACAGATATCCAAGATGATGCGTTCGTTAAGGGAATACGGAAAGGGCAGAGCCCCACTTTTCTTTGACAGTGACTAGGCAGCAAAGGACTAGAGAGAACCAGCCAGAGCTTTCCCTCTTGGCGCCTTTTGCTTGGGAGGAATCACTGGTTCTTTTCAAATTTGGATCCTGGCTCTTGTGCAGGTGAGAAAGTGAAGGGTATATTAGGTGAAGAAGGAAAGGGCAGAGGTCCAAGTTTTTAGTGCATTTACTGAGTAAATGGTAAAAGGCTAGTGAGAACCAGCCAAGGCTTTTGCTCCTGGAGCTTTTGGTGTGGGAGCAATTTCTGGATCTTTTCAAAATTGGAGATGGGCTCTTGCGTGAATGAGAAAATGAAAGGTGCATTAGTACCCTCCTTGAGTGTCAATTATTGTCCATTGAGGAACGCCGATGGATTGTATTTACTCTAAACTCAAGAGGCAAATTTTACCTACAGGCCAGCTTCTTCCATCCACCTCTCCACCTACCTGTGTGTTTGAATATACACGTTTGTCTTCACACATGTGGGTGTCTGTATTTCACTGGCTCCATATATTTCTGTCTGCGCACATTATATTCTATACATATGTACACATATATATTTTAATTTAGAGTACCTTGAAGTAAGTTAGTGAGAATCTTGTCATTTTCAAATCTGTAATTAAGTCACTGTTTTAATTATAACATATCCTTTTGTTTTAACGAGAATCGTCTTGTTAATCTTTAAATGCATCAGTCAAGTACTGCTAACAGTTTAACCTTTGATTTAACTTACATCATCAATAAATCTTGAATTGCTGCTAAATCACATTTTAAAACATTACATCCACAAGAGAAAGGACAAGGCTTTGGGGACTAACAGACTTCCCATATCTTCTTGGATATGAACAAGAAAATGGAACCAGTCTCTTAATCGTTCTGCGTTAAGGGAGGAAGAAGGCCAGTTGACATCAGCTGAAACAAGGGAGGAAAAATTTTCTCCTCACCAAGACAGTTGAACACTGAAGTAGATTTCCCAGAGAGCTTGTGTCATCTCCATCTTTGGAGCTTGTCAAGCTCTAAGTGATTATACTCCTAAGCAACCAATTTTGATCCCAGAGTTGACGCTGCTGTGAATAGGAGGTTGGCCTAGAGACCTGAGGTCCCTTCCAGCATAAATTAGTCTGTGCTTCTATCCACCATGGATCTTCCCTTCATGATGGGAGGGAAATCACTGAGGTTCCAGGTGACCATTGAAGTCAGACAGAAGGAAGTTTGGTCAGATGATCTGTGACTTTCTTGTCCTACTCCAGATAATGTTGTTTACATACAGGGCTGCTCGGGGTACCTGCCAAGCAGCCCTGATCCTTGCCTTTACTTCACCTTTCCTTTTCCCACTCACAATTTCTTCCCCTTGACCATCCTTTTACCCTCCTGTGTAAACAGCCCATCTCTCTTTACTGTTTCTTTCCCGGCTCTAGTTTGGCTTTCTCTGTACCTTCATTTGGTGTTTCTGAGCTTACCCCCATGGGAATGTGTACCTCGGTCAGCACTATCAGTCAACAAGAGCTGCCTTTTAATATCTGTAGGTGTCGTGGTTTAGCCCAGCCGGCAGCTGAGCTACCACTCAGCCACGCTCTCACTCTTCTCAGTGAAGTGGAGAGGAGAAAAATGTAATAAAAGGACTGAGGGTTAGACAAGAGCAGAGGGAGCACCCACCGACCATGGTCCCATGGTCCCGGGCAAAACAGACTTGGCTTGGTGATAAAAGCAATTCAATTTATTAACAGTTTCTTGAGAGGTGTCATGGGTTAGGCCGATCCGGCAACTAAATCCCACGCAGCTCTCCCACTCCAGTAAAATGGAGAGGAGAAAAATGTAATAAAAGAGCTGAGGATCGAGACAGCAACAGAGGAGCACCCACCAACCACGGTCCCGGGCAAAAGAGGCTGTTTTCTTAAAGCAAAACTATTTATTAACAGCTACCTAGAAAGAGAAAAAAGCACACAAAAACAGTTACTTGAGATTAACAAGAAAACAAGGCCAGGTCATAAAATCAACACCACTCCCCCTCTTTGCCTTCTCTTCCCGGCTCTACCTCCTCCCCCCAGCGGCGCAGGGGGCAGGGAATGGGGGAGTGCAGGTCAGTTCATTCCAAGTTGTTACTGCCGCTTCTCTTAAAGGAAAAGGAGTCCTTACACCATTGTCCCTTGCTCCAGTGGATCCCCTACTCACGGCGAAAGCGTGAATCTTACCCGCTGGGGGGGCAAATCCTTACCCCATCGGATTTGCCCCAAGTGCGGGCTTTACCAGTCCTGGACCTTTAAGTAGCTGTAGCCACTCGCTCTGGCGTGGGTCATCAACAAACTTTAAATGCGCTCCGGCGTGGGTCGTCATATCAACCTTAAATGCGCCTCCGTACAGACTTAGATGTGTAAATGCGCCTCAACCTGTGCCCATGATTCACAATAGTCTCAGGCTCAGGCATCTCCTTTAACAAAGCACCTCCCCATCGGCGGGGGTCATCCCACGGACTCTAGATGCGTACCGTGCTCAGGCTCTGGCATCTCTTCTGGATGTGGATGCTCCATGGGCTGCGAGTGGGTCTCTGCTTGCTCCACCGAGGACTTGTTGCAAAGGGGCTGCTTGCAAGGGGGACTCAGCCGCGGCACATGTTGTTCCATTCCATCTTCACTGACCTCTTATCTGTGTGGCCGTTTCTGTCAGGTCTCAGTCCTTTCTGGGTGAACTCGGCCCGGTGGGCACCCCGGGAGCGGGGCTCTCCCCGAGTTCCCCAAGCGGCTCTGCCGCCGCCATCCTCGACGGGGTGGGCACTGGCACGGAGCAGGCACCAGCCCGGCCCGGGCCGCTGGGGCCATGCCCCCCTCCTGTCTCCTTGCTCCTGGGCAAAGGCACACCTTTCCAGTTCCTTTGTCCCAACGTAAATTGGGCAATTTGCAGAGGCGCCGATTGGCTCAAGCCCTCAGGGGGATGGGAGTCCGGTCTGATGGGCAGGTTCTGCCACCCAGACCTTCACCCCCCACTTCAAACCATAACATGAGGATAGAGAGAAAACAAGGCCAGATCTTAAAAACAACATCTCCTCCCCCTTCCTGCCTTTCCTTTCTTCCTGGCTTTACCTCCTCCCCACAGCAGTGCAGGGAATAGAGGTTGCAGATCAGTTCATCCCATGTTGTTACTGCCTTTTCTTAAAGGAGGAGGAGTCCTTACACCCTTTTTCCTTTGCTCCAGTGGATCCCCTACTCACGAGGCAATCCACCTCGTGGAGTAGAGTGAGTCCTACCCGCAGGATGCAATCCTTCCCCATCGGATTGCTCCAGTGCGGGCTTTTACCACAGTCACGGATTCTTAGGGAGTTGCCACTCGCTCCGGCGTGGATCAATCCACAAATGCTAGATGCATCTCTAGCTTGTCATTTGTCCCATGCTCCATGACCTCTCTCAGGCTCAGGCAGCTCTTCTCCAACGTGGGCTTCTCCACGGGCTGCGAGTGTGTCTCTACTCCACCGAGTCTTTCCTGGCTGCAGGGGGGCCGCCTCCTGTCTTGCCGCCAGTTACAAGGGAAACTCAGCTCTGGCACACCTCATCCTGTTCCATCTTCACTAACCCGGTGTCTGTGTGGCCATTTCTCCCAGATCTTTGTCCTCCCTGGATGAACTTGGCCCAGTGGGCACCCTGGGAGCAGGGTGCTCTCTGAGTTTCCCAAGTGGCGTTGCCATGGCCATCTCCAGCCCGGTGGCGCTGGCCCGGAGTGGGCAGCTGCCTGTCCAGAGGGCTGGGGGGGAAGGGGCAGCCCCTGGCTCCCCCGTCTCCTCACTGCAGGTCCGCAGCACGCAGCACCCCTGGCTCCTTTGTCCTCGACTTACTTAAACAGGGCAATTCGCAGAGGTGCTGATGGCTCTACCCAGCCTGATGGGGATGGGGGTTCTAACTTGGCCAGAGACTGGTCTGACCTGGTCTGGAAGCCTGTGAAATTCATAGAATCATAGAATAGTTAGGGTTGGAAGGGACCTCAAAGATCATCTAGTTCCAACCCCCTTGCCATGGGCAGGGAAATTACAGGGAGTGAATGCCCTTTCCCGCCATCAGAACCCCTCCACACAAACCCAGCACAGTAGGGTGTTGCAATTCCTGATGCTCTTATCTTGATATAGGCACCACGAGTCAGGGTGAGTCATGTGTGCTTACAGATTAACAGCTGGCCCAATGGAGCTTCATTCCTGGGGAACTCCGAAAAACTCTGGGATTCAGCACTTAGAAACCTCACATAGTTTTACAGTGAGAAATGGCCAGTCCTTTAGTGGAGGCAGAATAATCCCATAGACGAGCTATGCTGGGACCTGACCAGCTGAGGTGTGCCCTCAGGAGAAGGGCCTGGCCATGAGGAGATATGCCATACAAGCCAGCGGTGCATGCTCACCTTGAATGAGAGCAGCTGCACACAGGGCTGCATTACGGGAAGTGTGGCCACCCAGACAAGAGAGTTATCAAGAGCACTGGTGCGGCCATATCCGGACTAGTGTGTCTGGGTATGGAGCTCCCTCTTGTGGAGGAATGAGGAGGAACTGGAGAGGATCTGGAGGAGCTCTTCCGGGAGGGGGAGTTGGGCCTGTGTGGAAAAGCAGAGGGACATGGGCTTCTGTAGCCTCTTGAACTGGAGGCCCACGGCTCTATAGTAGTAGCTTTTTAGCTGCTTGAAGTGTGGTTTCAGAGATGATGGAGCTTTTCTTTGTAATGGAAAGAAAAGGAAATCTCTGCAAAGTGCAGGTTGGAAAGTTCAGACTGGCAGTGAGGAAAAAGAAATCTCACTCAAAGGGTAGCCTTAGAGGTCACACAGAAGGAGTCTGGATCAGCCGATGGCTTTGTGTTTCAAGAAAAAGCCAGTGAGGGTGGAGACACATCAGTGAACATATAGAAATGCTGGGAAGAGAGCTAGATGGGAAAGATGAATGTCCACAGCCTGCAAGGAAAGAGGAAGAGGCATGAGACAGTGTATGACAGTCTGCAGTAAAGACAGCCAAGGGTTTTCACAAAGTTGAAAGGTGCAAAGGAAGCAAGGTCTTTGTCCCCTTGGCTATGCAGTTGTCTCTGCCATTGAGGCCCACCAGGAGAAACTTTCTTTTGAGGTTCTGGACTTTGTTACTTCTTCGCCTCTCCTTGAGGAGGCTAAGGAGGTGTAGCACAGTTTTTTGATTCTTGGCATTGCAAACCTCACATCTCACTGGCACCAGAAAGAGCCCTGAGACACACATGAGGGGACAGGATCTGTTGTGCCAGAGCCTGGGGATAAGGGCTTGACCTTTCTGCTTCATAAAACCAACTAAGGATTTCTCAGGATCAGAGCCACCTACTCAGTCCCTTTGCCTACCTGCAATCATGGCCTCCAATTATCTGCTCTAACAAATTCATGGAGAGGCTTTGTCAGTAACAGCCCTCAGTGGGGCCAATCAATGCTTCAAGGAACTTTGGGTTTTTCTTCTGACTTGGACTTCTTGAGAGGTTTGTTCAGTCTTGTCAGTATCTGAGGTTCATGTAATACGCCGCAAATGCCCTAACGAGCTCTTTATCTCCTTGCAATTTTCTTCAAGTCTTCAAGTCTTGTGTAGCTGATTGGAGCTCTTTCATAATGTCGTTAAGGAGGAAGATTTCAAAGTACACTTAATCAAAAATATTTTTTATTTTAAAGGTAAGATTTAATTCCTTTTTAGTTTAGGAAAGGAGTTATAGCAGCATTCTCCGAGTGATCACCAGAGGAGACTCTGGTGTCTCCTCAGGAGGTCTGGACCAGTAGAAGAAGCAGTTCTTTGATGTCTGACACTGTATGGACAACCTTGCTCCTCACCTTCCAACCCCATCATTTCTCTCATTGTCCCTGTGGGACTTGCATTACTTTTTCTTACATCAGACTTCTGTACTGATCTCTGCAGCTGGATATTACAGCTCCTTTGCACCATCTCCTACCTGTTTTCCTCAGAGAACTGACTGCACACAGGCACAGAAGGATTTTTCCTCCTTGCAAGTACAGGAAACAAAAGCATGGTTAGGTTTCATAAACAACAAAACACGCTCCAGAAACATAAGCTAAGTTCAAGCAGAAGTTCAAGCTACCCCTGATGAGGTTGCCTTTCTACAAGGGATAATTTCATGAGATATGTTTTAGATAGATCCAAAATGTTAGCTGTAAAAATCATTATAGAATTGGCTAAAGATGCAGCTTCTACTGAAAGGTAGACAAGCTTTTATCTCCCTGAAGATCAAAGAAGCAACTGGGTAGGTGAGAAGTGGCTGAATGAACAAAGAATAAGGGAAGGAGAAGATTGGAGAATAATGGAAAGGGCCTTTGTCCAGGCAGTCTGCATCTGCAAAGATGAGATTAGAAACAGTCATTGGATCAGGACGGATGAAATTATATGAAAGATTAGAGAGATTAGAATCATAGAATCATAGAATGGTTAGGGCTGGAAGGGACCTTCAAAGGTCATCTAGTCCAACCCCCCTGCAAGGAACAGGGATATCTCCAACTAGATCAGGTTGCTCAGGGCCTCGTCCAACCGGGCCTTGAACGTCTCCAGGGATGGAGCATCCACCACCTCTCTGGGCAACCTGTTCCAGTGTTCTACAACTCTCATGGCAAAAAATTTTTTCCTAATATCCAACCTGAATCTACCTCCCTCTATTTTAAAACCATTACCCCTTGTCCTATCACAACAGGCCCTCCTGAACAGCCTCTCCCCATCTTTCTTGTAGGCCCCCTTGAGGTACTGGAAGACTGCTATAAGGTCACCCCGGAGCCTCCTCTTCTCCAGGCTGAACAGCCCCAACTCTTTCAGCCTGTCCTCATAGGAAAGGTGCTCCAGCCCTCTTATCATCCTCGTGGCCCTCCTCTGGACCCTCTCCAACTGGTCCATGTCCTTCTTATGTTGGGGACTCCAGAACTGGACGCAATACTCCAAGTGAGGTCTCACGATGGCAGAGTAGAGGGGGAGAATCACCTCCCTCGATCTGCTGGCCACGCTCCTCTTGATGCAGCCCAGGACGCGGTTGGCCTTCTGGGCCGCAAGAGCACATTGCCGGCTCATATTGAGCTTCTCGTCCACCAGTACTCCCAAGTCCTTCTCCTCAGGGCTGCTCACGATCCATTCTCCGCCCAGTCTGTATTTGTGCCTGGGATTGCCACGACCCAGATGTAGGACGTTGCACTTGGCCTGGTTAAACTTCATGAGGTTGGTACGGGCCCACCTCTCCAGCCTGTCGAGGTCCCTCTGGATGGCATCCCTCCCTTCCAGCGTGTTGACGGCACCACACAGCTTGGTGTCATCGGCGAACTTGCTGAGGGTGCACTCCATGCCACTGTCCACGTCACTGACAAAGATGTTGAAGAGGGCCGGGCCCAACACGGACCCCTGAGGGACGCCACTCGTAACCGGTCTCCACTTGGACATCGAGCCGTTGACCACTACTCTCTGAGTGCGGCCATTGAGCCAATTCCTTATCCACCGAGTGGTCCATCCATCAAACCCATGCCTCTCTAGTTTAGAGAGAAGAATGTCGTGCGGGACAGTGTCAAAAGCTTTGCACAAGTCCAGGTAGATGACATCCGTTGGTCGACCCTTGTCCACCGATGCTGTCACCCCATCGTAAAAGGCCACCAAGTTGGTCAGGCAAGATCTGCCTTTGGTGAAGCCATGTTGGCTGTCACCCACCACCTCCTTGCTCTCCATGTGCCTTAGCATGGTTCCCAGGAGAATCTGCTCCATGACCTTGCCAGGCACAGAGGTGAGGCTGACCTATAAGTGTTAAATACCTTATAACAGGAGACGCAGTGGTAATAAAGTTTCAGGATGTGGAAAAATAAGCAAAAATGAGGGAATGGAAGAACGTTGTTCCCCAAAGTTCAGCTGATGTCTTAACACAAGCTGGAATACTAGAGCAGCTTTGAGGAGAGATACAGTTGCTCTTCCCAGGAAAGGAATGTGGTTGGCATGGACAAGGCCTGCCCTGGCCTAACAGAATGTGCGATATCCTTGAAATGGAGAGCAGAGTGGTACGGAGGTACCACGGCTAGTCCCTGTTAGTAGGGATAGAGCATGGCTGGCAAAGGGAACCGCACAGCTGGCAAGGAACTGGATCACAACTGCTGCCTCAACAATGGTGGTGAACGGAGTCAGGTCACCAAGACCCAGCCAGGCATTTATCTGGGTAATTTGGGCGTGTTAATGTTTAACAAGTTGCAAAATTCCTGGCCTTTAGGTGAACTTTGCTCATTAGAATATCATTATAATACTAAATCACACCTCCATCCCAAAAGCTACCTGCCTCTGGGCTGTGACCACCCCTCACTGAGCATGCGTCCTGAAATTCTTCTAGTCCATACCTTTAAATTGAAGTGAGGAAAATTTACACCAATCCTGACAAAGATAGGCATGACTAGAGTCACTCAACCCTCATCTAAAAGTATAAAAATGACTTAAGAGAAGGGGGTGTTGGGGAAGCCCTCCATCAGAACGTCTGGGATCAGTCGATGGGCTGGACCTCTCTTCTCCCCCCCATAGGGATGCCTGTTGGGTAAGAGCTCTGCGTTATGCGCTTGGTTACTAACACCTTGCAGCTGCTTGGAATTATCACTGTGTTTTTGCAGTCAGTCCCTATCACCGGCTGTCTTGGAATCTGTGTCCTGTCATGAACATATGTAATAAAGTTTGTCATATATAAACATAAGTTTCTGGAAACTTCAACAACTGATACCGGGGATTATAAGGGATTTGGCCTGGTGCGCTGCCCGTGAAGGTCCCTGAATAGGTCAGATGACCACCTTCCCACTTAGCGGGCTGTCCAGAGGGATTTGTCCTAGTGATGCTGTCAGTGTGAGCCTGACGGACCGGTCAAATTGTAAAGGGTTCGTGGTAACCACGTGGTAACACTCCTTAACTGGAGTGTGGCAGGCAGGTCGGGTACAAAGGGTCTCATCTGTCTTGGGAAACGGACTCAAGGTTGCCCCCCTCTCTGTCCTCTGACGACCCAACATCCTGTCAACGTGACAATCTCCACCACTGTTGGCAGTGTGATCATCATGATGACGACATCATGGGCACCCCCAATCCCGACTCCCAACCAGAATCACAGAATCACAGAATGTTTGGGGTTGGAAGGGACCTCAAAGGATCATCTAGTAACTGCTGCCTTTGAGACTGTTAATTAAGACCGAAACTGCTGTTGATAACAATGAAGACAATGACAGCTGCTCCCTGCCAGGTCTATATCGGGTCATGCGGTCCCATGGGGGTGGGGGGGCCCTGGCAGCCTGCCCTGAACACAGCGGCCACTTTGTCATCAGGGAGATGACAAGTGTCCCCATGAGGTGACACATTCCAGCAAGCGAAGTGGAACTGGGGGGCTCTCCCCCGTGTTGTGCCCCATAGAGGCCCTGCTCTGCCCCATAGAGCCCCATGGAGACCCTGTACAGGCCCATAGACCCCTATTAATCCCCTGTGGTTTCCCATAGAGCCCTGTAGAGACATGTAGAGCCCCACAGCTCCCCACAGAGACTCTATAAAGCCCCATAGATCCCCTTAGAGATCATATAGAGACCCCATAGATCCCCACAGAAATCCATAGAGATCCTGTAGAGCCCCATAGAGCCCCACAGAGTGCCATAGATCTCCATAAAGCCCCATAGATCCCTATGAAGACCCCATAGAGCCCCTTAGATCCCCTGTAGAGCCCCATAGAGCCCCATGGAGACATTATAGATCCCCATAAGGCCCCACAGAGCCCTACAGAGCCCCTATAGATCCCCATAGAGCCCCATAAAGACACTATAGATCCCCACAGAGCTCCATAGAGCCCCGTAGAACCCCACAGATCTCATAATTTCCCCTTGGAACCCCACCGGGCCCCTCTGGAGACCCTCTCCCCCTCCATGCCCCCAGTCTTGTGGGGAGGGGAGCTGCCCAGATGCCTGGGTACCCTGGGGTCAGTCACAGGGCAGCGGGAGCTGGGAAGAGGTGGGGTGGACAGGTGGCTAGGGGTGGGGGAGATGGTGGGATGGGTCAGGTTGAGATGTGTCATGGGGCAGGTTGGACCTCTATGGGGCAGTTTGAGGTTGAGGTGCCCCATGGGCAGGTTGAGGTGCACTATGGAGTGGGTCAGGAAGGGCCATGGGGCAGGTTGTGGGGCTCCATGGGGCAGGTTGTGGCTGAGGTGCACTGTGGCACAGGTTGCAGAATTCCATGAGGCATGTTTGGGTTGAGATGCTCCATGGGCAGGTTATGGACCTCTGTGGGGCAGTTTGAGGTTGAGGTTCCCCATGGGATGGTCTGAGGTTGAGGTGCACCATGGGATGGGTTGAGATGCTTTACAGAGCAGGTTAGAGCTGAGTGCTCCATGGGGCAGGTTGATGTTTAGGTGCTATGGGGCAGGTTATTGAAGTACCTAGGGTAGGTTATGTGCCGTGGGGCAGGTTGAGGTGCCCCACAGGTCACGTCACTCTATGCCATGGGGCTGGTTGCGTTGCACTGTGGAGTGGGCCAGCTCACATGCCAGTCGGCCGTTTTGCGTGGGGGCTGGCCATCTTGCAGATACCAAGCAGTGGGGCCACTGGTGTCACTCCATGGGGCAACCCACCCCCATTCTGCCCTCCAGCAGCAGCCCCACACAACCTACTGTTGCTCAATGCTTTTTATTGGCCAACCGAGGTTGGGGGGAAAGGGTGTGGGTGTGACATGGGGTAGCTGGGGGTCCAGGGGGTGGCAAGGACACAGTTGAAGGTCCAGAGCTTCACTCCTCGGTGAGTCCCTTCTGGTGGAGAAAGAGAGAAGAAGGAAGCGTGAGCACAGCAAGGGTGGCCATGGGGCAGCCATGGGGCAGGGTGGAGGGAGGTCCCACCTTGGCCGCGACGTCGCGGCTCTTGGCCCGCAGCTTGTTGACTTGCGACTCAGCACTATCGGCGCGCTCCTCCGCCTCGTCCAGCTCGTGCTGTGCCTTGCGCAACTTGGCCAGGTTGGTGTTGGCCTGGTCCTCCTGGGGCATCAGGGCATTGCAGAGTCAGTGGGGCTGCCCCACACCCATCCTCCCCACTATCCGTCCCACCTTCCATCTGCTCAACCAACCGTCATCCATCCTACCTTCTATCCATCCTACCAACCTTCATCCGCCCAAATCCACCCAACCTTCTAACCACCTGTCCCATCTTCCATCAATCCAACCAGCTTCATCTATCCACCCATCCATCCACTTGACCAACCTTCATCCATCCAACTACCTTGTCAGCTATCCATCTCCCTTTCCATCCATCACACCACTTTCATGCATCCAATCATCTACCCAACCATTCATCCAAACTTCTAGCCACCTGCCCCACCATCCAGTCCTCCTTCTTCTGGTCCATTTGTCCCACCATCTGGTCCTCCTTCTTCTAGTCCATCTGTCCCATCTGTCCCACCATCCATCCCTCCCTCTCATCCATCTGTCCCACCATCCACTCCTCCTTCTTCTCATTGACCTGTCCCACCCTCTCTGGCCACCCACCGCCTCCTCCGCCTGCCGTTTGTAGGCCTTGACTTTCATCTGCAGCTTGTCCACCAGGTCCTGCAGCCGCAGCAGGTTCTTCTTGTCCTCCTCGGTCTGCAGAAGGTGAGAAGGAGAGAGACAGGACTGGAGACTGGTTCCAGGGCATGACCAGCTCTCCTGGGCCCTTGCTGTGCCTCAGTTTCCCTGCCTGGGAGACTTCCTGGGAAAGGTTTGGTGGAGGCTGAGCTGTAGACCAGGTTCTCCATGACCCTATGGTCACTGGATCAATCGTGGTCTAGTTCATGAGCAAGATCTAGGTCTCTTGTGACCTGTATATCTGTGAGTATGGAGGCAACGACTGATATTCTGGGTCAACCATGTCCCTGTGGCCATCAAGTCGACCTTCTGGGTCAACTGTGTCCCTGTGGTCACCAGGTCAACCTTCTAGGTCAATTGTGTCCCTACGGCCACCAGGTCAACTTTCCGGGTCACCCTGTGGCCACCAGGTCAGCCATGCTCTATCTCCACGGCGACAGGGGCAGTAGATGATGTTCCAGGTCATCCCCGTCCCCATGGCCACAAGCTCTGCCATGTTTCAAGTGGTACCACGGGTGCAGGTGAAGAGGGGCTGTACTGTGGTGGCCTCACCTGGTAGCTGAGCTCCTTGACGCGCCGTTCGGACTTGCGGAGGCCCTTGATGCTCTCGGCATTGCGCTTCTGCTCAGCCTCCAGCTCATTCTCCAGCTCCCTGACACGGGCCTCCAGCTTCTGCACCTGCTTCTTGCCCCCCTTGAGTGCCAACTGCTCGGCCTCATCTAACCGCAGCTGCAGGTCCTTGACGCTCTGCTCCATGTTCTTCTTCATTCGCTCCAGGTGGGCGCTGGTGTCCTGCTCCTTCTTCAGCTCCTCCGCCATCATGGCCGCCTGCCCAAGGGGAGAAGTCATCAGAGAAGGAGGGGCCGAGGCACCTTCTCCAGCACCTGGCAGCGGGAGGTCGTCCCAGCAGCTGCCGCTCCTGCTGCGCTCACATCAGTGACAGCCTTCTTGGCCTTCTCCTCAGCATTCCTGCCCTCCTGGACGGCCTCTTCCACCTCCGCCTGCAGCTGGGAGATGTCGACCTCCATTTTCTTCTTCTGGTTGATGAGGCTGGTGTTCTGGAGATGGGGAGAAGAACTCAGGAGGTAGTCGTGGTGCTGCTGCCCTGGCCTTCCCCAGGAGGCTCCCCGCAACTGCTGCCACTGCCTCCATCTCTGCAGGAGACCCAGGAGATGACCTGGCCAGAAGTGACCTCTCTCCTGGTGGGGTCTCACCTGCGAGTGGAGGAGCTGGACCCTCTCGCTGGCCTCCATCAGCTCCTGCTCAGCCAACTTCCGCGCCCTCTCGCTCTGCTCCACCACCGCCCGCAACTCCTCTAACTCTGACTGCAGGAGGTCCGTCCTCCTCTCTGTGATGGCCAGGTTCTCCTTCAGGTCCTCGTTGACCCGTGCTGCATCATCCAACTGCAGCTGAGTGTCCTGGCAGGAAGAGGGGCAGCAGGGGAGTTCCAGCTGCCCGCCGCCACCCACGAGGCGGTGGACACTGCTAGACCTCTGCTCCCCCCTCCTGGGCTGGTCGGCCCGTGGCGAGTACCTTCAGGTGGCCCTGCAAGGTCTTGACTTGCTTCTGGGCCTCGGCAGCCAGGCGGTTGGTGTGGCCAAGTTGGATCTCCAGCTCGTTGAGGTCGCCCTCCATCTTCTTCTTCAGCCTCATGGCCTCATTGCGGCTCCGGGTCTCGGCGTCCAGCGAGGTCTGCAGTGAGTCCACCATCCGCAGGTGGTTGCGCTTGGCCTGCTCCAGCTCCTCATCCTTCTCGGCCAGCTTGCGCTCGTGTTCTGCCTTCGCCTGGTTGAACTCCAGATGGGCCCTCAAGATCTTCCCCTCCTCATGCTCCAGCGAGGCCTGGTGAGGGGCAGAGAAGATGTAGAGGAGTCCAGAGGAGAGCGGGAGGATGGAAGGAAGCAGGGGGACATGCCTGGCCTCACCTCTGCCTCCTCCAGTGCGGCTTGAAGCTCCAGCTTCTCAGCGTCTAGCTGCTTCCGGACCTTCTCCAGCTCATGGATGGTCTTCTGGCCAGTGCCCAGCTGCTCCGTCAGCTCTGAGATCTCCTCTGCCCGGGTGACGTCCTGTCAGAGCCCGGCAGAGGTGGAGGAGAAGGAACTAGGTGGATGGAGGGAGGCGGTGCTCTCACCTTGGAGGTTCTTGTTCTCCCTCTTGAAGGTCTCCAGGTGCTCGAGTGACTCCTCGTAGGCGTTCTTCAGTTTGAAGAGCTCGGTGCTGAGGGACCGTGCCTCCTTCTGTGATGCCTCCAGCTCCGTCTGCGCCTCCTCCAACTTCTGCTTCCACTCAGCCAAGACCTACAGGGACCCGACCAAGAGCCTGATCCCCACCTGCTTCCCTTGGAAAGAACTCTCACTTCCTCCTCCTCCTCCTCCTTCTCCTCCTCTTTCTCCTCCTCTTTCTCCTTTTCCCAGTGAGCTGCTGACGGGACCAGCCCACTCTCAGTTCCCCCCTGCCCTCCTCAGACCTTGTCGAAGTTCCTCTGCTTCTTGTCCAGGGCAGCGGCTGCCGCATTCGACCGCTCCAGGTCCGCCATTAGATCCTCGATCTCATTCTGCAGCCGGTGCTTTGTCTTCTCCAGGGAGGAACACTTGGCATTGACCGCCTCCACTGCCTCCTCAGCCTCCTGCAGCCGCTGGGCCAGCTTCTTCCTGCCAGACGTCAGGGGAGAAACGTGCGCACAACCCACCAACCTGTAGAGTCCCTTGCCAGTGGCTCACTCCCAAAATGAAGGTGTTGGATAGCAAGGCAGTGGTAGGACCACCAAGGTAGAGGTAGGATCACTGAGACAGTGGTAGGACTGAGACAGTGCAAGACCAAGCGGGTTCTACCACCCATGGAGGAGCCTCAGCGTCCGTGGGGAGACAACTCACTTGGCTTCCTCCAGCTCCTCTGTGCGCTGGATGGCATCTGTCTCATACTTGGTCCTCCACTGCGCCACCTCGGAGTTGGCCTTGGAGAGCGACCGCTGGAGCTCGGCCTTGGCCTCCGTCTCCTCCTCATACTGCTCCCGCAGCAGGTCGCAGTCATGCCGGGCCGATTGGAGGGCGTGGGCCAGGGCATTCTTGGCCTGGAGGGCGGGATGAGCAGAAGGTAGAACTGTTGGGTCCACGTCAACTTGAGCAATCTTGGGTTTCTCGAACTTGATAAGAGCTGGTCTTCATCACCCTGACCCAACTAGACCTTCTGTCGACCACCCGAACCTCCTCCAGACCAACCCAACCTTTCGTAGAGCAATCAAACCTCCTCAAGACAAACCCAACCATCCTTAGACCAACATAACCCAATATCCTCTAGACCAACCTAAACTAAAGTCCTTGCTACCAACTAACCAACCTCCTCTAGACCAACTAAACCATCCTCAGACCTTCTGTAGACCGATCTGGCCCAACCTCCTCTGGATCAACCCAACCTCCTTTAGACCAACTCGAACTCCTCTAGACCGACCCAACCCCACCATACATAGACCAACCCAACCCAACCTCCTTGAGACCCACCAACGCCACCAATCCCCCTGAAGACCCTCAACTCCTTCTCTCCCCCCTTGAGGGTGAGCTCATGCTGTGCCCCTCAGTCCCAAACCTTACCCTTGACCTTGGAGGAGTCTCTCACCCCCAACCTTTGGCCCCACCCACCTCCCCAATGCAGCCCTACCTTGGCCTCTTCCTCCAGTTGTCTCTTGACGTCCTCCAGCTGCTGAGTGAAGGTGAGTTTTCCTCGCATCAGCTGGTTGATGAAGGTTTCCTTCTCCTCCAGCTGCCTGGAGAGCTCACCTGGGCAGGTGGAAAGGTGGACGATCACTCACTGGAGAGACCCCAAAGCCACCCCACCAGGCCCAGGGGCAGCAATTAGGTTGGGGAAGGTCCTCACCATTCTCTGCCTGGAGCTTGGCCCGTTGAGTGGTGAGGTCGTTGACAGTGCGTTGAGACTCCTCAGACTTGGCGCGGTGCTCGTTCATCTGGTCCTCCATGGTGCGGCACATCTTCTCCAGGGTGGCCTGGAGCCAGGAAGGGCAGGAGGATGAAAGGGGGCAGTGGGGAGTGCGAGCGAAGAGTTGTCTCTTCGCAGCCGGAGATCCGTCACCGACCTTGGCCTTGATCAGCTGTTCCACGTTGGCACCGAGGTCGTCCAGCTCCAGCTTGAGCTCGCTCTTCTCCTTCTCCAGCTTCTGCTTGACACGCTGCAGGTTGTCGAGCTGCTCACCAAGCTCGGTCACGCTGTCAGCGTGCTTCTTGCGCAGAGCGGCAGCCGTGGCCTCGTGCTGCAGCGTGGCCTCCTCTAGGTCCCGCCGTGTCTTCTGGAACTCCGCCTCCCGCTTCTTGTTGAGTTCCAGCTGCACAGAGGTGGCGCCTCCCGCTTCCTCCAGTCGCTCGCTGAGCTCCTCTAGCTCTCGTGCCAGCTCAGAGCGCAGCTTCTCCACCTTGGCCCTACCTGTCCGCTCCGCCTCCAGCTCCTCCTCCAGCTCCTCGATCCGCGCCTGTGGGCCAGGGACAGAGAGAGCATCATCAGCCTTGACTCCACTCAGCTCAGCTGCTCAACCCAACCCAACCCAAACCAGAGACTCTTCAACTCAAGTCAACCCAACCAACAGGAGATGCTTCAACTCAACCCAGCCAGCTAGAGACTTCAACTCAACCCAAGCCAATAATATGGAGGCTCTTCAACTCAACTCAACTCAACTCAACTCAACTCAACTCAACTCAACTCAACTCAACCAGCTGGCTCTTCAAACCAGCCCAACCGGGCAGAGACCGGTTCCTTCACCTGCAGCTCTTTCAGCTTCTTCTGAAGCTGCAGGGCCAGTGCCTGCTCGTCCTCCATCTTACTGTTCTGCTGGTGGATCTCAAACTCTTTCCTGCAGAGGAAGGCACAGAGCGTTGAGGTCCTGCCTCTACCTCCTGACCAGCTCGCAGTGGGGCGGGAGGTCTAGCCTCACTTCTTGAGCTTCTCCTCCAGTTGCTGCTTGTCATTCTCTAGGTCCATGATGTTCTCCTGGGTCAGCTTCAAGTCACCTTCCAGCTTCCTCTTGGCTCGTTCCAGGTCCATCCGAATCTTCTTCTCCTGCTCCAAGGAACCTTCAAGCTGCATGGGAGCACAGAAATGGGGAGAAACCTCCAGGTTTCACCATCTCACACCCCAGGAAGCTCCTCAGCGGTGCCCATAGTGAGGCTGGCCCACACTCACATCATCCACCTGCTGCTCCAGCTTGACTTTGGCCTTCGTCAAGGTGTTAACCTTGTCTTCTTCGGCCTGCAGGTCATCCAGTGTTTGCTGGTGAGCTTCTTGCAGGGCCTTCTGCTCCTTTGTCAGCTTGGCAATGATTTCGTCCAGCCCGGCCATCTCCTCTGTGAGGTTCTTGACCTGCAGGAGGCAGGAGGAGAAACATAAGGCCTCCAGCTCGGTGCCAGAGGCAGGGCAAGAGACAGGAGGTTGTTCTTGCTCTTGGTTGAGCTGGGCCTAAGTTAGGAGATGCAGGAGAACCCTAGTCTCAGGTCTTAGCAGTTCAACCAGTTTTGGGTCTTGGTGAACCAACCCAACCAGCCTTGGGTCTTTACAGCCCAACCTGTCTTGGGTCTTGGTGAGGCAACTCAACCAGTCTTGGGTCTTCATGACCCAACCTAACCAGCCTTAGGTCTTGATGACCCAACCCAAACACTCGGGTCTTTCTGACTGAACTCAACGAGCCTTGAGTCTTCACAATGAAACCAGGCTTAGGTCTTCATCACCTATCCCAACCAGTCCTGGGTCTTGGCGACTGAACTCAACCACTTTTGGGTCTTCTCAAACCCTGCCCAAAAAGTTTCGGGTCTTGGAGACCCAACTTAACCAGCCTTGGGCTTCTCAAACCCTATTCACATTGGCTTGAGTCCATTGACTTTGGGTTGAGGTTTCTCCACACCCTCACCTTGTTCTCAGTGGCATGTTTCTCCTTCTCCACCTTGGCCAAAGACAACTCTAGGTCATCGATATCTTTCTTGAGCTCTGAGCACTCATCCTCCAGCTTTCTCTTCTTGGCCGTCAGCTCGGCATTCATCTCCTCCTCATCCTCCAGGCGCTCTGTCAGCTCCTTCACCTTAGCCTCCAGCTGGATCTTGTTCTTGATCAACTGGTCGCAGCGCTCTTCAGCATCAGTGAGGTTGTCCTGCTCCTGTGTCGGGATAGCAGGTGAAGTGGGGTGGCCCCAGGTGGGTGGGGAGAGGCGATGGTCACCCCCACCCTGGGGTGGTTTTGGGGGGATGGCCTCACTCACGGCCTGCACTTGGAGCTGGAGGTCATTCTTCTCCTGCAGCATGGAGACCATCTTCTCCTCCAGCTCCTTCCGCCGGGCCTCTGACTTTTCCAGGGCCTCCTTCAGCCGCCCAAACTCCTCCTTCATGTTCTGCGAGACCAACGGCCACATTCCATCTCTTCCATCCATTCACCCCACCCCACTCCCGTCATCGCTGGTCCCAATGGGGACCTCCTCACACCTGCATCTCCTTCTCCGTCTCGGCACTCTTAAGCAAGGGCTTGATTTTGAAGTAGAGCTTCATCCAAGGCCAGTTCTTCACCCCCATGAAGGCCCTGACATTCCACTGGATCACCAGCAGCGCATCCCTGCCACGGGGACACAAATACTGCCACCCTGTGGACCCGGTGACCCACTGGAGGTCCCTCCATTCCTACCTCCAAGGAGGAAGCCCCCATCCCTGACCCCTCTCACCGGCGCTCCAGGATCTTCTGGAACTCAACGCGCATGAGTTGACCCCGGGCCTGAGCCTGGATGCGGGTGATGATGCGGGAGAGGCGCTCATCTCGCATCTCCTCCAGCAGCCCCAGCAACCCAGCCTTGAAGAAGACCTGGGGGAGGAAGGAGGTGGATGAGGGAGGGGACAGGTGGGAAGGTGAGGGAGAAGACAAGTGGGTTGGGAAGGTTTGGTGGGCAGACTCGCATTTGTACAAGTGGATGGAAGGACAGGCAGGGCTGGAGACAGGCGAGTGAAGACATGGACGATGGGACCTGGGTGGGGACCGGAGATGGGCGTGGCCTCACCTTGGTGTGCCCAAACTTATACTGATTGTGGTCAATGTCGAGGGACCCCAGGAGCTTCTCAGCGCCCTTGCGGCTGTCGATGAACTGCCCCTCGGGGATGGCCGCGGGGTTCAGGATGCGGTACCTTGGAGTGGGGGGGGACATGGAGAGGATGAGATACCCAAAAATCAGCCCCGGTGGGGTTGAACCCCCCCACTGCCTGGTCCATATCTCCTACCGCTGGCGGAAGTCCCCATAGAGGATGCGGTTGGGAAAGCCCTTGCGGCAGATGCGGATGCCTTCCAGAACCCCGTTGCAGCGGAGTTGGTGCATCACCAGGGGGTTATCCATCACGCCTGGGGAGATGGAGGAGTCGGCAAGAGGGGTGGGGCCATCCACTAGCTGCCCCCATCCCTACCCTGTCCCCGGCCTCTTCTCACCTGGCGCCTTCCGCTCGTTAGGGATGAGGCAGCGGACGAAGTGAGGGTGGGTGGTCTTGAGGTTGGCCATCAGCTTGTTGAGGTTCTCCTGGAGAAGGGGGAGGAGGGAAGAGGCAATGGGCTGGGGGGGCAGAGCCGGGAGCCATCCTCTGGGAAAGAGGTTGTCCTCCCTCTGCCCCACTCACCCGGTGCAGGGCCGAGACGGTCTGGAAGGAGGAACCTTTCTTCTTGGCTCCTTTCCCCTTCCCTCCATCGCCGCCTAGGGAACAGAGGAGTGGGATGAGGAAGGAGAGGGGGCCGCTTTTGGGAGTGCGACTGTCTTCTCCATCCCTCCATCATCCGATTGCCCATTCACCCACCAGCATCTGCCCCAGCATAGTTGGAGAAGAGGCTGGCCAAGAGCTTGAGGGCTGATTTCTGGTAGAGCCCCACCACTGTCTCATTGAGGGGGTCCTTGTTCTTCTCCAGCCACCCAATGATGTTGTAGTCCACCGTGCCAGCATAGTGGACGAGGGAGAAATGGGCCTCAGGCTTCCCCTTGACGTTGCGTGGCTTCCCAAAGTTGGCTGACTTGCCCAGGTGGTTGTCGTAGAGCTTGGCCTTGAAGGTCATGTCTGAGGCCTTGGGGAACATGCACTCCTCCTCCAGGATGGACATGATCCCCATGGGCTAGAGACCAGAAGACCTTGTTGGCCACCAAACATGAGCCAACCAGCCACCTTGGGGTTCCCTGGCAAGCTCCAAGTGGAAGGAAGTGTCCTCCTCCAGGAGACCTCCTCAGCCCCCAGGAGGCCCTGAGGGAGATAATACCTTCTCAATGAGGTCAATGCAGGCCTGGAGGTCCATGCCGAAGTCGATGAACTCCCACTCGATCCCCTCCTTCTTGTACTCTTCCTGCTCCAGCACGAACATGTGGTGATTGAAGAACTGCTGCAGCTTCTCGTTGGTGAAGTTGATGCAGAGCTGCTCAAAGCTGTTGAACTGGGGAGGAAGAGAGGGGGTGGGGTCAACTCAACACCTAATGGGATCAATGGGGTCGACTGGACACCCAACGGGATCAACTCAACACCCAACAGGGTCAATGCAACACCCAATGGGATCAATGGGGTTAACTGGACACCCAACATGGTGGACGCAAGGCCCAGGGAGTCCAAGTTTCCCCGATGGTCAAGGTGAAGCTGAAGAAGATTGATTCCCCACACAACTTGAGCGACCCGAACCCTGAGAGGACCAACATCACCATCCTGCTACCCTCTTGGGCTCACATCGAAGATCTCGAAGCCAGCAATGTCCAGCACACCAATGAAGTACTGCCGCGGCTGCTTGGTCTCCAGTGAGTTGTTGATCCTCACCACCATCCAGTTGAACATCTTCTCGTAGATGGCTTTGGCCAAGGCCCCAATGGAGTAGTAGACCTGCTGGACATTCTGCCCCTTGGTGACGTACTCGTTGCCCACCTTCACCCGGGGGTGGCACAACCCCTTGAGAAGATCAGCTGAGTTCAGCCCCATTAGGTAGGCTGACTTGTCAGCATCTGCCAAGCACGGAGAAGACACCTGGTCAGATCCCCACCTCACCCCCTGCTTGGAGGGAGCCTGGTGGGATCCCAAAACATGTGTCCTTCCCCCCCAGCTCCACCCCCAACCTGCCTTCAGTGCCGTCTGGCTCTGCCTGCTCCTCCCGTTGCTTCTGTTTGAACTTCATGTTGCCAAAGTGCATTATGGCACCTGTCAGCTTGTAGACGCCGGCCTTCTCCTCAGCAGTGAAGCCCAGGACATCGAAAGCACTCTGTGGGGTGGGGAGAGGGGGAGTTGAAGGCGGCCTGGCCAGCCCCACGGCTGAGCTGAGGGCATGGCCGTATGGGTGTCTCTCTGCCCTGCCTGATCTTCAATCTGGCCATCTATCCATGGAGTCATTCATCCACAGAGTCATCCATCCATTCAACCATCCATCCATCCATCCATCCATCCATCCATCCATCCATCCATCCACCCATCCCTGGCCTCCTCCATCCACCCCACCCTCTCCTCATGTCCCACCTTCTGCCCCTCCCCCCACCCCTCTACCCCTCCACATCTTCTCTCCCCATTCCTTCACCTTTCCCACCATCCCCCTCTCCTCCCCACCTTCATCTCCTCCTCCACCCACCTTCTCCCACCTCAACCCTCCCCCCTCCCCATCGCTTTCACCTTCTTCTCCTGGGCTGCGGGATGTCCACCCACCCCTCCCCTTGCCCTCCCTCCTCCCCCCCCACTGCTTACATCAGTGGCCGACAGCTCTTCGGCGTCATCAATGGAGGCCACAGTCACCTCTCCTTGGGAAACGTAACTGTAGTCGTAGGGGTTGGTGGTGATGAGCAGCAGCTCTGCTCCGTGGTGGCCCAGGATGGAGACAACAACTGAGCATTTCCAGCCCCGAATGGTCCTCGATTGCCCCGAGAATGAGTGGGGAGAAGCGGAGGAAGGAGAAGACCTGATGCCAAGGGTGGTGGCCACCCTCCCCCTACTCACCCAGCAGCTCTGGCTTCTTGTTGGAGAGGATCTGGTAGAAGATGTGATAGTTCCTCTCAGCCTTGAGCTGGAAGATGACACGGGACTTCTCCAGGAGGTCTGGGGGAGGTGGGGTGGAGAGGAGGTGAGTGGGAGTTGGGATGAGGCAGTGGGTGGGGACACAGAGAGGTGGATGGAGACATGGAAAGATGGATGGATGGATGGATAGATGGATGGATGGATGGATGGATGGATGGATGGATGGATGGATGGATGGATGAGGAGATCGCAACACCAAGAGACGGAACATCAGAGGGATGATGGGATGGTGGGTGCCGACATGGAGAGATGGAGACATGGATGAGGAGATGGAGACATGGAGAGATAGATGGGGACATGGAGAGGTGGGTGGAGACATGGAGAGATGGTTGGATGGATGAGGAGATGGAAAGAGACATGGGGAGATGGGTGGAGACATGGAAAGATGGATGGATGGATGGATGGATGGATGGATGGATGGATGGATGGAGAGATGGAGACACCAAGAGATGGAGACCAAGGGTCAGATGGACAGTGGGATGAGGAGATGGATGCCTGGGTGGCCAGGCAGGTGGTGGCTAATCAGGTGGCCCCCAAGGGACCCCTCAACCCACTCACAGGTCTCGATGTCGGCTGACGCCAACTTCCCAGTGGCCCCGAAATGGATCCGGATGAACTTCCCCTGGGAGAGCAGCGTCAAGAAGTGGAGGTGGCCACCTGCTCCCAGCAGGTCCCACCCCATAGGTCCCGCCCCTTAGACCCTGCCCCCTCCACCAAACTCACGAATCGAGATGAGTTGTCGTTGCGGACGGTCTTGGCATTGCCAAAGGCCTCCAAGGCAGGATTGGCCTGGATGATCTGATCCTCCAGGGTGCCCTGGTGGGGTGGAACAGTGTGAGGAGCTCCTGGAGCGGGTCCAAAGAAGGGCGACTAAGCTGGTCAAGGGGCTGGAAAATAAAACTTATGGGGAGCGGCTGAGGGAGTTGGGGCTGTTTATCCTGGAGAAGAGGAGGCTGAGGGGAGACCTGATTACGGCCTATAAATACTTGAGAAAAGATGGTGGGGAGGTGGGGGAAGGGCTCTTTACATTAGTGTTGGGTGATAGGACAAGAGGAAATGGGTACAAGCTTAGTCAGGGGAGGTTCAGGTTGGATGTTAGGAAGTATTTCTTCTCTGAAAGGGTTGTCAGCCACTGGAATAGGCTGCCCAGGGAGGTGGTTGAGTCCCCATCCCTGGATGTGTTTAAGAAAAGGGTGGATGTACTGCTTAGGGACATGGTTTAATGGGGATTAGGGACGGTTGGACTGGATGATCTCTAAGGTCTTTTCCAACCTAGAAATCTATGAATCTATGAGGAGGGGACGGGATGTGGGTGGTTGGGTGTGGAAACCGTTGAGGAAAAGGGGTGGGGGCATGGCCCAAGGCCCCACCTTGCTGCTATTGGCCACCTCCTTCTTGCGGTCACCCATTGCAGCGATGTTGGCAAAGTATTGGATAACTCTCTTGGTATTGACCGTCTTCCCCGCCCCGGATTCTCCGCTGAGGGTGATGGGGAGATGTTGGAAACCATCAGGGCGGCTTCTCTGTCCCAGCCCAGCATGGTGGGGCAGGACTGCGGGGGGATGAGGACTTACGTGATGAGGATGGACTGGTTCTCTCGATCTGGCAGGAGAAAGGGAGGAGTGAGGTGAGACGAAGTTGGGGAAGATGTTGGAGGGTCTTGAGGTTGAGGTTCTCCACCCTCCCAGGTAAGGTGGAACCAAGTCAGGGGAGATGGGAGGGGGTCTGGAGTTTGGAGCTAAGGTTCTCCACCCTCCCAGATGAAGTGGGACCAAGTCAGGGGTGATGTTTGAGGGTCTTGGGGTTCCTCAAGCTCTCCAGTCTGGGTCAGGCCCCATTTTGGGGGGTGGGGTCTTCTAGCTGGGGGTCCCTGCGGGAGATTCCTACCCGTCAGCATGTTCTGGTAGGCGTTGTCAGAGATGGAGAAGATGTGGGGTGGAGCTTCGCTCCGCTTCTTCCCCCGGTAGGCAGCCACCACCTCGGCATTGTAGACGGGCAACCACTTGTAGGGGTTGACCGTCACACAGAAGAGTCCCGAGTAGGTCTGGAGAAGGTAGGGCAGCTGGTGAGGCAGAGACACCAAGTCCCACCCCACCAGGAGGCGACATCCCCAGGTCTGGGTGGGCCAAGGGACATGAGGAAGGGATGTGGTGGGTTTGGATGGTCCAAAGTGGGCCAGAGGAGAGATGTCCTGGTTCTGGATGGCCCAAGAGGTTTAAGAGTGGGACATCTTGGGTCATGGTAGCCCATGGCTCTGGAGAAGGAATGTCCTGGTTCTAGGAGGCTAAGGGGTCCAGAGATGGGATATCTTGGGTCTTGGTGGCCCAAGAGGGTCTAGAGTAAGAACACCAGGTTCCAGGTGCCCCATTGGCTCTTTTGAAGGCCCGCCCAATTCTAGGTGGTTCAAGAAGCTTTAGGGAAAGGGTCACCAGCTTCCCTCCACCCCATAGGCTGTGGAGAAGTCCCCACCCAGTCGCTGGGTGCCCCAGGGGCTTGTGGGAAGGCTCACATAGATCATCCAGGCAGCGTAGCGCTCCTTGAGGTTGTAGAGGACAGCGGGTTCATGGAGGAAGGTCAGCATGGCCATGTCCTCGATCTTGTCAAACTTGGGTGGGTTCTGCTGGTGGACATCGGCCTCCTGCACCGTCACGGTCTGATGGGGGTACATGGGGGGAGGGTGTTGGGGGGTTCCTCATTGGTTGGGGGAGGTGCTCTATGGGTGAGGGTTCTGCCATGGGTTTGTGGGTCTTCCATGCATTGAGGGATCTCCAATGGGTTGGGTGGTCTTCAATGGGTTGGGGAGACCTCTATGGGTTGTGGGGCACCTCTTGGCTTGGAGGGGGGAGGTTCTGTGCATGGGGGCTTCTCCATGGTTTGAGGGGTCTTCAATGGGTTGGGGGTTCTCCGATGGGTTGAGGAGTGCCCCATGGGTTGGGATGTGTCCTTACAGCTTCAGGGGTGCCCCCCATCACTTGGGAGCTCCCCCCATGTGTCAGAAAGGCACCCTCTATGGGCCTGCTTGTCCCATCACCCCCTTGCTCCTCCCCACTCTTCCCCCCCAACCCTTCCATTAACCCCCTCCTCCACCCTCCACCCCCCAAGTCCCCACCCACCCCTCCCCCCATCCACCCCAGCCCCCATTAACCCCATCCACCCTCTACATTCTCTCGCCCTGCCCACCACCCCCCCCCAGCCCCCCACCTCTCCGAGCTCCGTCTGGACGGTGACGTCCCCGCCCTGGCGCCCCAGCACCCGCCCCCGGACGAACTCGTGGCGGGGGTGGGGGATGAAGCACTCGCTGCGGGGGTCGAAGGGGCGGGTCTGCGCCGCCAGCCGCTCCTGCTCCCCCTGCCGCAGGTATGGGGCCGCCGCCCCCAGGGCCCCCAGCACTGCCTCCTCCATCCTGTCCCACAGGCCAGGGACCCCCCATCAGCACTGGGGCCCGCAGACAGGGGTCGGGCCCCATAGATGCGCATTGAGGCCCATAGACAGGCTTTGAGCCCCATAGATGGGTGTTGAGCCCCATAGCCATGTGTTTGGCCCCATAGACACATGTTGGACCCCATAGACAGGCATTGAGCCGCATATCCACCCGTGGGCCCCCACAGCCATGACCCCATGCAGAGACCCCCATAGCGCTGCCTGGAGCCCCATAGCACTACAGAGACCCCCTAGACCCATGCGGACTCTATAGCCATGCACATGCCCCATAGCAGCACACACTCCCCCCCCTTAAATCACCCGGCCCCACGGCTGCCCCATGGCACTGCCCTCACCTGGAATCTGTGGGTCTCGCAGGTAAGATGGAAGGAACTGGGGAGGGCGCGGGGAGGGTGAGGGGTTACACCTCATATATCCCTGTGCCCCATAGCCCCTGTGCACCCCATAGACCCCTGTGTGCCCCATAGCCCGATGTGCCCCATAGATCTCTTGTACCCCATAGACCCCACAGATCCCTGTGCCCCATAGCCCCTATGCCCCCCACAGCCACCATAGCCTCCCCGCCATGCACCCCACAGCCACTATAGCCTCCTCTCTTCCCCCAGATCCCTTGTGCCCCATAGATCTTCCCATGTGCCCCATAGACCCCCCATGCCTCATAGCCCCCATAGATCCCTGTGCCCTATAGCCCATCTGCACCCCATACCATCCCACTGAGCCCCATAGCCCCCCCATGCACCTCATAGTCCCCTGTGCCCCAGAGACCCCATAGCCCCCCCATGTGCCCCACAGCACCCCTGAGCACCCAATAGTCCCCCCATGCCCCATAGACCCCACGTGTGCCCCACAGCCCCCCATCCACCTCATAGCCCTCACATCCCACTCCCCCCTCATACCCCCCCGTGTGCCCCACAGCACCCCTGAGCACCCAATAGTCCCCCCGTGCCCCATAGACCCCACGTGTGCCCCACAGTCCCCCATCCACCCCATAGCCCTCACATCCCACCCCCCCATACCCCCACCCTCTCTCTCTGCCCCACACTGGCACTGATGGTGGCCCTGCGGCCCCATGGCCTTTATAGGGCGCTGTGGGGTGGGGGGAGGCACATTCCTGGGGGGGAGTGTGGAGGGGTGGCTGATAAGGGAGGAGGAGGGGGGGCAGACCCACCCCCCACCCCCCTGCCTGAGCCCCATAGCATCTCTCTGGGGACCCAGGTATCTGGGCCCCACATATCCACCCCACAGTGTGAGCTGTGAGGCAGAGCCGTGGGGCAGAGCTATGGGGCAGAGCAAGGGCAGCCTGGACCCATAGAAGGGGTGGGATATGTGGGGTGTCTATGGGTCCCCCACGTGTGAGGTGTCCATGAGGCCTGGCCAGTGTCCCGGCACTGTGGGGTGGTGACAGCTGCTCCCTGCCAGGTCTATATCGGGACATGTGGCGCCGTGGGGCCAGCGTGGGGCTGGCGGGGGTGGGGGGGCCCTGGCAGCCGGCCCTGAACACAGCGGCCACTTTGTCATCTGGGAGGTGATGAGTGTCCCTGCGAGGTGATACATTCCTGTGGGCGGGGTGGGGCGCGCAGCAGGGGGCTCTCCTCTCTCTTGTGCCCCATAGAGGCCCTGCTCTGCCCCGTAAAGCACTATAGAGCCCCATAGATTCCCATGGAGACACTGTACAGCCCCACAGATCCCTGTAGATTCCCTATAGATTGCCATAGTGACCCATAGAGACAGGAAGACCCCCACAAATCCCCATAGATCCCCATAGAGACCCCATAGAGCTCAATAGATCCAAATATAGACCTATAGAGCCCCATAAATCCCCATAAAGACCCATAGAGACCCTGTAGAGCCCCATAGATCCCCAGAGAGCCCCATAGATCCTCATGGAAACCTTGTACAGCCCCACAGATACCCATAGGGCTCCTAAGATTTCCATAGAGACACGTAGAGCCCCATAGGTCTCCTTAGAGATGTATAGAGACCCCACAGAGCCTCACAGAGACCCTGTAGGGCCTCATAGAGCCCCACAGATCCCCACAGAGACCCTTCAGAACCCCACAGAGACCCCAGAGAGCCTCATAGATCCCATCGATCCCCCCTGGGACCCCACCAAGGCTCCAACCCTGTGGGGTAAGTGCCACCTGGACACCTGAGCCCCCCAAGGTGAGTCATGGGGTGGCAGTAGCAGAGGAGGGGTGGGGGGACAGATGGCCGGGGGGAGAGGGGGGAAGGGACAGAGAAGGAGGAAGGGTGGGGAGGGATGGGGCCAAGGGGGGGACATGGTGGGATGGGGCAGGTTGAGACGTGCTGTGGGGCAGATTGGACCTCTATGGAGCAGATTGAGGTTGTCCATGGGGCAGGTTATGGTTGAGGTGCACCATGGGACAGATTCTGGACCTCTGTGGGGCAGGTTAAGGTGCCTCATGGGACAGGTTATGGTTGAGGTGCACCATGGAGTGGGTTATGATGGGCCATGGGGCAGGTTGTGGGGCTCCATGGGGCATGCTGGGGTTGAGGTGCACCATGGGGCAGATTGAGATGCTCTATGGGGCAGATTGGAGCTACACGGGGTGGGTCATGGTTGAGGTGCTCCCTGGGCATGTTGAGGTTGAGATGGGCCTGGGGCAGGTTGAGATGCTCCATGGGGCAGGTTGGAGCTCCACGGGGCAGGTTGTGGACCTCTGTGGGGCAGTTTGAGGTTGAGGTTCCCCATGGGACAGTTTGAGGTTGCGGTGCACCATGAGATGGGTTGAGATGCTCTATGGGGCAGGAGAGAGCTGGGGTGCTCCGTGGGGCAGGTTGATGTTTAGGTGCACCATGAGGTGGGTTGAGACGTGACGTGGGGCAGGTTGACGTGCCCCACAGGTCACGTCACTCTGTGCTGTGGGGCTGGTCGTGTTGCACTGTGGGGCTGGTTTTGTTGCACTGTGGGGCACGCTGGCTCGCATGCCGGTTGGCCATCTTGCGTGGGGGCTGGCCATCTTATGGACACCGTGCTGTGGGGCTGTTGGCGTCATGCGGTGGGGCGACTCATGCCCCGATCCGCCCACACAACCCGCTGCTGCTCTATGCTTTTTATTGGCCGACTGAGGTAGAGGCGCTGAAGGGGGGGTGGGGACACAGTTGGAGGTCCAAAGCTCCTTGGAGGAGCTCCAACCTCCACAGTTGGAGGTCCAAGTCACTCCTTGTTGAGTCCCTTCCTGTGGAGAAAGAGAGAAGAAGGGAGCATGAGCAAGGTGGGGGTGGCTGTGGGGCCTCCTGGAGGGTCGGGGTGGGATGAAGACATGGACGATGGGACCTGGGTGGGGACTGGAGACAGGTGTGGCCTCACTTTGGTGTGCCCAAACTTGTACTGGTTGTGGTTGATGTCGAGGGACCCCAGGAGCTTCTCTGCGCCCTTGCGGCTGTCGATGAACTGCCCCTCGGGAATGACCGCGGGGTTCAGGATGCGGTACCTTGGAGTGGGGGGGAACATGGAGAGGATGAGATACCCAAAAATCAGCCCCGGTGGGGTTGAACCCCCCACTGCCTGGTCCATATCTCCTACCGCTGGCGGAAGTCCCTGCAGAGGATGTGGTTGGGGAAGCCCTTGCAGCAGATGTGGATGCCTTCCAGAACCCTGTTGCAACGGAGCTGGTGCATCACCAAGGGGTTGTCAATCACACCTGGTTGGGTGGGTCATCACGGCTGGTGGGTCAAGGTGTGCCCCCCGGCATTGCTTCCCACAACCACTGTTGGCCAGGGATCGCTGCCATCCTTGGGTTTGTTCCCACTCTCCCCCATCCTGGTATCAGCCCCCTCCAGGGACTGGCTCACCAGGAGATTTGGTCTTGGTGGGAATGATGCAGCGGACAAAGTGGGGGTGGGTGGATCACAGGTTGGTCAACAGCTTGTTGAGGTTCTCCTGGGGGATGAAGGAGGAGGAGATCATGGAGGGAACGAAGTCCCCAAGCTGTCCCACCGAGAGTTACCACCTGCTCTGAGACATGTTTTCAACCCCATCCCACCCTGGGGTCCACCATTAACCCCTGGACCCTCACTCAGTGCAGGGCGGAGACAGTCTTGAAGAACCTTTCTTCTTGGGCAGATCCTTTCCCCTTCTCTAGAGCTGTTGGAGAAGGAGAAGAAAGGATGGGACAGGTCAAGGGCGGGGTCAGGAGAACTCTGGATGTTCGAGAAGGGGGTGGCCCTTACGTACATCCTCGCTGGTATAGTTGGCAAAGAGGCTGGCCAAGAGCTTGAAGGCCGGTTTCTGGTAGAGCCCCACCACCGTCTTGTTGAGGGAGTCCTTCTTCTTCTCCAGCCACCCAATGATGTTGTAGTCCACCGTGCCGGCGTAGCAGACGAGGGAGAAGTGGGCTTCGGGCTTCCCCTTGAGTTGGCTGACTCACCCAGGTGATTATTGAAGCTTGGCCTTGAAGGTCATGTCCGTGGCCTTGGGGAACATGCACTCCTCCTCCAGGATGGACATGATCCCCATGGGCTAGAGACCAGAAGACTTCGTTGGCTACTGTGGATAGCAAACATGAGCCAACCAGCCACCTTGGGGTTTCCTGGCAAGCTCCAAGTGGAAGGAAGTGTCCTCCTCCAGGAGACCCCCTCAGCCCCCAGGAGGCCCTGGGGGAGATAATACCTTCTTGATGAAGTCGATGCAGGCCTGGAGGTCCATGCCGAAGTCGATGAACTCCCACTCGATCCCCTCCTTCTTGTACTCTTCCTGCTCCAGCACAAACATGTGGTGATTGAAGAACTGCTGCAGCTTCTTGTTGGTGAAGTTGATGCAGAGCTGCTCGAAATGTTGAACTGGGGAGGGGGAGAAGGGGTGGGGTCAACTCAACGCCCAGCGGGATCAACGGGGTCGACTTAACACCCAACGGGGTCAGCTGGATGTCCAATGGGATCAACTCAACACCCAACAGGGTGAATGCGATGCCAAATGGGATCAATGGGGTCAACTGAACACCCAACAGGCTCAACTGGACACCCAATGGGATGAACTTGACACTCAATGGGGTCAACACAACCCTCAATGGGATCAACAGGGCCAGCTTGACGCTCAACAGGGTGAACACAATGGGGTCAACTGGTGCCTCACGTTGAAGATCTCAAAGTTGGCAATGTCCAGCACACCGATGAAGTACTGCTGCAGCTGCTTGGTCTCCAGCGAGCTGTGGATCCTCACCACCATCCAGCTGAATATCTTGTAGATGGCCGTGGCCAAGGACCCCATGGCGTAAATCACCTGGTAGAGGGACGTCCCACCAGTGAGATGATGGGGGAGGGGGGAAAAGGTTCTTGCTGTCCTCCTTGCCCTGGCGCTGCAACCATGGGACCCCAAAAGAAGGAGGTGTGGGGCGGGGCAGGGTGCATGTCCTCCTCACCTGCTGGATGTTCTGCCCCTTAGTGATGTACTCGTTGCCCACCTTCACCTGGGGGTGGCACAACCCCTTGAAAAGATCAGCCGAGTTCAGCCCCATCAGGTAGGCTGAGTTGTCTGCCTCTGTAGGCTGCAGAGGAGAAGACGTGGGGGGAGGACAGGGCTGTGGAGGTGGGGAGCAGGGGGTGGAGGGGGTGAGGTGGGGCAGATGGGTGGACACAGAGGTCCTTGGGTCCTTGAATGGATGGTTGGATGGGTGGGAGGTTAGTTGGGAGGTGAGTTGAGTGATTGGCTCTTCTCAGTGGCATTCAGTGATAGGACAAGGGGAAATGGATACAAGCTGGAACATAGGAGGTTCCGCTTAGACATGAGGAAGAACTTCTTCACAGTAAGGGTAACAGAACGCTGGAACAGGCTGCCCAGAGAGGTTGTGGAGCCTTCTTCTCTGGAGATGTTCAAAATCCACCTGGTTCTTGTGTGATCTGATCTAGGTGGTTCTGCTCCGGCAGGGGGATTGGACTAGATGATCCTTTGAGGTCCCTTCCAATCCCCAACATTCTGTGATTCTGTGTGATTCTGTGTTGGGTGAGTGGTTGGGTGGGTGGTTTGGTGGTTGGTTGGCCACCTGGGTGGAAGAGCAGTGGCCAGACACAGGATGTGTTCCCCGTCCTGTGCCCTTACCTTACCCATCTCCTTGCCACAGTCACCGATGGCAGCGATGACAGAGAAATACTGGATGACCCTCTTGATGTTGACCGTCTTCCCCACTTCAGATTCTTTGCAGGGCTGCAGCTAAGGAGAGTGAGGTCTGGGTGCTGGGGGGTGGGGCTATGGTTCTAGGGGTGGGGCCTCACTGGGAAGGGAGTGGGGCTTGCAGTAGGTGGACTATGGCCCAAAGGGTCTGAGGATATGACATTTTGGGCCTAGGTGGCCCAGGGGGGTCCAGATATGGGACATCTTGGGTCTAGGTGACCCATGGGGTCTGGAGAAGAATTGTCCCGGTTCTAGGTGGGGTCTAGAGAACTTCATGGGCTCCTGACTCACGTAGCTCATCCAGGTGGCATAGCACTCCTTGGGGTTGTAGAGGACAGTGGGTTTGTGGAGGAAGGTCAGCATGGCCATGTCCTCATGTCCTTGTCGAACTTGGGTGGGTTCTGCTGCATGATCTGGTTCTCCTTGACCATCACCATCTGCTCAAGGTGAGGAGGACACAATGGCGTGGGTGGGGCAGGGCAAGGTGTTGCCCTGGTTGTCCCCTCCCATAGGGTTGGAAGCTGGGGATCTAGGTGTCCCATATGTGCTTGGGAAGGTGGGTTGGGGTCTGGGTGTCCTGTGGGTGCTGGAGAAGTTCTAGATGTCCTTCAAATGATGGAGAAGGTGGGTCAGGGTCTGGGTGTCCTGTAGGGGCTGGAGAAGGTTTGGGTGTCCCTCAAACGATGGAGAAGTTCTAGGTGTCCCTTGGGTGCTGGAAAAGTTCTAGGCTGGAGAAGGTGGGTTGGAGTCTGGGTGTCCCTTGGGTGCTGGAGAAGGTTTGGGTGTCCCTCAAGTGACAGAGAAGGTGGGCTGAGTTCTAAGTGTCCCTTGGGTGCTGGAGAAGGTGGGGTGGGGCCTGGGTGTCCCTTGGGTGCTGGAAAAGGTTTGGGTGTCCCTCAGGTAACAGAGAAGGTGGGCTTAGTTCTAAGTGTTGCTTGGATGCTGGAGAAGGTAGATTGGGGTCTGGGTGTCCAATGGGTGCTAGAGAAGTTCTAGGTGTCTCTCAAGTGCTGGACAAGATGGGCTGGGTTCTAGGTGTCCCACATATGACGGAGATATTATTTTGGGGTCTGGGCATGGCGGGCAGCAGCTTGCCCCACCCACCTTGCCATGCTTGGTCTCGGCTCTGATCTTGGGGCCCTGGCAGGTGACGATGGTGGCCTTGATGAACTCCTCCTTGGCGTTGGGGATGAAAATGTCCTTCTTGAGGTCAAAGGGGTGGGTCCGGGTGGCCAAGCGCTCCTTCTCTGACTTGCGGACGTAGGGGGCGGCCGCCCTGATCTCAGTCAGCTCCATGTCGGGCATGGCAGCGCTGGGCAGGGTAAGGGGGCGGGGCTCAGGCCCTCCCAGTTCCTTCTCAGTTCCTCCCAGCTGACCTCACCCCAAATCCCTCCTTGGTGGTCCCATCATCTCCAGCTCCTTTCCAGTGCTCCCAGTTGACTCATCCCCATCCCAAGTCCCTCCCAGTCCTGTCCAGTCCATCCCCGTGCCTCCTAGTTGACCCCATCCCAAGTCCCTCCTTGGTGGTCTCATCATCTCCAACTCCTCCCCAGTTCTCCCAGTTTCCCCCTAGACCCTCCCAGTCCCCCCTCAGTGCCCCATAACAACCTCCCACTCCATCCAAGTCCTCCCCAGTCCCCTCCAGCCCATCCCAGTCCCCACCCCCACCTCTCTCAGTGGTCTTCAGAGATGGTGCTTACTCCGGGAGTGGGGGGAGGTTTCCAGTCCTGAGTTGGGACAGAAAAACACCCACCCCAATATGGACCAGTATGGCCCAGGATTTCTCCAGTGACCCCTCCCAGTTCCTCCCAGACCCCCCCCATTCCCCCCCAGACCCCTCCCAGTATCATCTCAGTCCCCCGAGATGCCTCCAGTCCCTCATAGCCCCCTCCCAGCTCCCGCTAGTTCTCCTATAGATCCTCCCAGGCCCCTCTCAGTCTCCCCGAGACCCCTCCCAGTCCCCTGTATACCCCCCAGACCCTTCTCAGTCCCCCCCAGTATCATCCCAGTCTCCCCTAGTCACCCCATAACCCCACCCAGTCCCCCCCGACCTGTTCCTGGCTCTGCAGATCCCGTCTGTGGGACCCCCTCCCGTTATATCCCCCCTCCCTCCCGCCGCGTCATCGAGCAGGGGGTGGGGGTAGGGTGGGGACATGGGTCTCCCCTATGGATCTACAGCCCCCCTCCCCCCCCCCCAGCCCCATAGAACACCCCCAGCCCTATAGGACCTCTAGATCTCCCCCCCATAGGACCCCTATAGCCCCCCCAGCCCCATAGAACCCCCATAGGACCCTCCCCAGCCCCATAGGACCCCCAGATCTCCTCCCCATAGGACCTCTATAGAAACACCCCCTCCCAGCCCTGTAGGGCCCCCCCACCCCAGCCTCACAGGGGCCTCCTATGGCCCCCCCGCTTTATTATGGGATGGATGAGGCAAGACAAAAGGCACGGCCGGATGCCTGGATCCCCTCCTGGGGGTGGAGGAGGGGACAGACAGACAAAGGACAGGTGGGAACCCCCCCTCCCGCCACAATGGGATATTTTTGGGACCCCTCTGACACCCGATCGGCTTGTGACGCCAGTGGGGCCAGGGGCACCTTCGCCTTGTCACCATATATGGGGCCGGCCCCAGAGATTCCCCTTCCCCACCCCCCCCCCATAACCCATCTAAGAATAGACAAGAGGACCTGGGTGGCCAGGACCCCCCTCCATCCCTCGCCCTGGGAGACCCATTTTCCCTAAATTTTCTTCATTTCCTGCCAATTTTCCTGATTTTCCCCCACATTTCCTCAATTTCCCTCCAATTTTCTGGATTTTTCCCTCAAGTTTCCTTGATTTTCCCCAAATTTTCTGGATTTCCCCCCAAGTTTCCTCGATTTCCCCAAAATTTTCTGGATTTCCCCCAAACTTCCTCCATTTCCCTCTAAATTTTCCCAATTCCCCCCACATTTTCTGGATTTACCCCCAAATTTCCTCGATTTATGCCCTGATTTTCCTGATCTTCCCCCAAATTTCTTCAATTTGCCCCAAATTTCCTGCATTTCCCTCTAAATTTTCCCAATGTCCCTCAAAATTTTCCTGATTTACCCCCAACTTTCCTCAATTTCCCCACAATTTTCTGGATTTCCCTCCAAATTTCCTCGATTTCTCCCGTTTTCCTGATATCCCCCCACATTTCCTCCATTTCCACTCGATTCCCCCGATTTTCCCCGAAATCTCCCGGGAGGGTCTTGCCCGCCGCTGCTCTGCCTTCAGTCCCACCTTCCGCGCATGCGCTGCGCTTGCCCGTCGTTCCGCCCTGCCTGTCCGCCCTCACTCCTCCTCTATGCGCATGCGCCAAAGGGACGGGGCGGCAGCCGCGCATGCGCCGCCGGCGGTCAGCGCCATTAGCGAGCCGCGGCGGCACAGGGGAAGGGTCGGGGCGGGCGAGGAGGAGCTATTTAACGCTTTTAATTAACCCTGAGCGGAAACCTTTTGGCGACCCTTTTGGGGCTCGCAGCCCGACTTCGGTGGAGGTTTCCAGCTTTCGAAACGGCAAAGAAAATGGCCTTAGGCACCGTCGGAGCTGCGGGGCCGCCGCTGGGTGGGGGGCGGCGGCGTGAGGTAAAACGGCGCGAAACGGAGTTGTTTTTTTTTGAGGGGGCGGAGGCTTCACGTTTTACTTCAGGGAGGGGTGGTGGCTCTTCCCGGGGTATGAAAGCCTCAGGGACCCCTCCCTTAAATCTTAGAGAGGGTCTCACGTGCCATTGGGACCACCTCCCCGTAATTCTTAGAGGGGTTACCGTGTGCCATAGGGACCCTCCTAAATACTTAGTGAGGTACTGGGCCTCGGGGAGCCCCTCCCTCAGTTATTCAGTGGGGTCCCAGGCTTCGGGGAGACCCCCCCCCCCGATTACTCAAGAGATTCCTACATGCCGTGGGGACCCTGCCCGTTACTCATGGGGAGTTTCGGGTTTCGGGGTTCCCCCCTAAATACTCACGGGAGGGTCTTGGATACCCAAGGGACCCCCCCTAACCAAGAGCTCTGATGGGCTCTTGGGTCTCAAAGGCCCTCCCTTATGTATGAGGGGGGGGAGTCCCACATGCCATGGGGACCCCCCTTTAACTCTCAGGGGGATATCAGGCCTCGGGGACCACCTCCCAAATACTGTGGAGGGTCCTCCATGTCATGGGAACCCCCGCCTCCTTAATAGTTACAAGGGATCTTAGACCTTGAAGACCCTCCCTAATAATTAGAAGGAGGGTTTGCACGTGCCAGATATGCAGGGGGGGGTCTTAGATGCCCAGGGGACCCTCACACCCCATACTCAGGAAGGTCCCATATGCCTCATAACCACCAGCACCCCCTCCCCCCTCTCTGAGGTGTCTGGGTGACAGCCTCCTGCCCTTCTCTTTTCCAGGTGACCTTACACAGACGAAGGGCTGTGGCCACCAGAGAGTTACAACATCCCGAGGGGGGGAACGGTGAGGCTGCCCCCACTTGAGGGGGGGTGAGTGGGGCTACTTGGCGGGGCTATGGGGCAGCCTGGGGTCGTTTTTAGAGGGGCTGTGGGGCAGCTTGGGGCTACTTTGGGGGGAGGCTGAGGCTGCTTGCGGGAGGCTGAGGCTATGTGGGGGGGTCTATGGGGCATCCTGGGGCTACTTGCAGGGAGACTATAGGGCACCCTTTTAGGGGAGGGCGGAGAGATTTATGGGGCAGATACGTGGAGGGGGGGAAGGATGTCTCTATGAGGCAGCCTGGATGCCTGAGTCCCCTTTGAGGGGGAGATAGGGGGGTGTTGGGCCAGGCCCAGTGCCCTTCGTCTCCCCCTCCATGTTGTTTTGGGGAATGGGGGGAAGTGACATTAAGGGGAGGGATGTGTGATGCCTTCCCAGGATGTTCTGGGACACACCAAGGTGGGTGGGGGGGTTGTGCAAACTCTGAAGGGGAGAGGAGTGACTAACCCCCTCCCCTTCCCTCTCCCAGTTATGTCCCCCATGTTTCTGTCCCACCCCCGGTGGGGGTTGAGCAGAGAGGGAGTCCCGACAGAAGGGATGGGGGAGGTGTTGGGGGCTTTGCCCCCCCCTCCCTCCCCGCCCATCGTTTTCTGGCAGAGGAGGTTTGCCTCTGCCCCCCTGCACCTTCCAGCTCTGTGACGGCTGCCCCAGGGAGGCGGCTGCCCTCCTGGCCCAGCTGCAGGCTGAGGGGGTCCTGCACCCCTTCCCCAAATATGACAACTGGTAAGGGGGTGGGGTGACCTCCCCCTGTTGTGGTTTTTTTTTTTGAAAAAGGGGTTTGGGCTTCATTTTGAGGAGGGGGAGAGCTGGTTACCCAAGTGCTTGGGTCCCTTAGGGGGGTCCTCAGCCCAGATACCTGGGTCCCTTGGGAGGGATGTCATTTTGGGGGAGGTCTCTACCCAGACACCTGAGTCCTTTGAGGGGAGTCCTGGAATGATGGTGGGAGGGTCCCCAACCTTGATACCTGGATCCCTTGGCGGGGCGGTGGTGTCATTTTTAGGGGGTCCTTTGAGAGGTCCCTGATTCTTTGGGGAAGTCTTCAACCTGGACTCCTGGGTCCCTTTGAGGGGGTCCCTGGTCCCTTTCGGGGGGGTCCTGGGGTGAAGGCGGGGTCCTCGACCTGGACTCCTGCACCCCTTGGGGATACCTGGTCCTTTGTGGGAGAGGGGTCCTGGAGTGATGAGGGTGTCCCTAACCCGGATGCCTGGGTCCCTTGGCGGGGGTCCTGGGGTGAGGGGGAGGTCCTCAAGCTGGATGCTTTGGTCCCTTGAGGGAGTCCCTGGTCCTTTGGGGAGAGTGAGGGGAGGGGGACCCAAACCCAGATGACTAGCTCCCTTGGAGGTCCCTGTTCCATTGGGGAGGGGTCCTGGGGTAATGAGTGGGTTCCTCATTCCCCTACCACCCCTAAACTGGCTGGCTCAAACAGACCTGTGGGATGTGAGGCAGGTGGAGAGCTGGACAGTGCTGGTGACAGAGTGGGAACAGGATGACTTCTCCCCCCACCCCCCAGGAGAAGATCTTGACAGTTGTGCAACTGGATGGGCCCCCCTTCCCTGAAGTAGGCAGTGCAGGAGCACTTCCCTGGCTGCATGGAGGGTAAGTGGGGGGGGGGGGGGGGGGGGGGCTTTTTCCCCAAAATTCTTCCCCTCTGTTTTCCCCAAATGGCTTGGTTTTCCCTCATAATTTCTCCCCCTATTCCTTTTATTTCCCCTGACTTTTCGTATTTTCCCTAAATTGTCTTGATTTTCCCCCTGTTTTTCTCCAGTTTCCTCTAATTTCCCCAAACTTGCCAATTTTCAATCATTTCCTCCCATTTCCCCCCATATTCCTTCAATTTTCCCCTCGATTTTTCTAATTTTCCCCAAATACCTCTTCTTTTTCCCAGTTTCCCTTAAGTGTCCTGTTTCTCCCTTATTTCTTTCCTCCACAATTTCCCCAGATCTTTCCCAGTTCCCCCAAAATTTTCGGACGTTTGTGTTTTCTGCAGTTTCTCTGGGTTTTCCCTAATTTTTGCCCAAATTACCCCTGATTTTTTTTCCCAAATTTTCACTTGAATAGTCTCCCCCCTTCCCTTTAATACTCCCTTAATACTCTCACCCTTATTTTAATACTCTCCTCCCTCCTTTTTTTATTTTTTCCTCCCACTTTTTAATACCCTGTGCTTCAGTAATCCCTGAATACTTTCTTTAATGCTCTCTGCCCCCCCTTAATACTCTCTGCCTCCCCAATACTCTCTCTCCCTTTTTAACACTCCCTCCTTTTAGTACTCCTGCCCCCACTCCAATGCTTCCTGTCTCCCTTTAATACTCCCCTAACCAATACTCCCTGCCCCCTTAATACCCCCGATATTCTTCCCTGACCCTTTTTTGGTGCTCCGCTCCCCCTAAATACTCAGTGCTTTAATACTTTGTCTCTTTTTAATGCTGTCACCACCCCTTTTTATTTTTTTCATTGCATTTTTGAAAAACTCTTGATAACTATCTCTCATTTTTAAAAAATTCTGTCATTTTCATACTTCTACCCCCCATTTAATATTCCCTCCCCCGTTTTTAGTGTCCTCCTACAGTTAATACTCACTCACCCTCTTTCATACTTTCTACTCAAATTTTTAGGGTACTTCCTTGTTTATTTAACTTTATAAATTATTAATTCATATATAAATGTATAATGTTAATAATTTAATTAAACTCCCTGTTATACTCTCCCTATTCTAATACTGTCCTCCCAGTAGCCCTTGGGTGGTTGTTCTCCCTCTCCCTTTTTGTACCCCCTTTTAATACTCCTACTTAACACTCCCTCTTTTTGATGCTCCCTCCCTCCCTTTTAATACCCTACCTGCTTTTTAAGCTCTCCTCCCTTTATGACTCACTCACTTGAATACTTTTCCCCCCATTTTATATAATTCTCTCCCTCTATTTTTTGGTAGTCCCCCTTTTTTTAAAATATTCTCCCCTTCCTTTTTGGTACTCTTTCCCTAAATACTTCCTCTTTCCTTTTTTTGTGAATCTCCCTTCCCTTTTTTAACACTACCCCCTCCCTTGACCCTCCCTCCCCCCAATATTCCCTCTTTTTTGATACTGCCTTCTCACCTTTTTTGATATTCAACTTTTGATACTCTTCCTCCCTTAATACTTCTCCATTTTCTGATACTAGCCCCCTTTTTGAGACTTCATCATCCCCTTTTTTGATACTCTGTCCCCTTACTAGCCCCCTTTTTATTGCACCCTCCCTCTCTTTAATGCTGCTCCCCCCATTTTCTTTGAAACTTCCCCCCTTTTTGTTACTCCCTTCCCTCCTGATTTTGCCCCCTTTTTTCCTGCTGCCCCCTAAGACTCCTCCCCATGTTTTAACATTCTCCCCCTCCTTTTTGCTCCTGCTCCCCCTATTTTTTTTGTCCCCCACACCCCAGACTGCACCATGTACATCATCTCCTTGAGCATGGGCCCCCTGGGCCATGCTTTAGACGAGGCATGTGGTCTTCTGGCCCTGCCCTGAGGAGCCCATTTGGTCACGGTGGTGCCAGCAGGGATGCCAGCTCTGACACAGTGGTTCCTGTTGCCTGCTCCTGCCTGCAGCCACAGGGGTGCTGCTGTGGAGACAACAGGACTGTCTCCAGTGACTTGAGACTTGACGGCTAACACAAATAGAAGGGCACAGCAGGACAGTATGGAAGTGAGGAGAGACCAGCACTGAAAAGATCACATCCTGCTCTTGTCCATGGCCATGGCTCCTGGGAAGCAGCAGCCCTGACAGGCAGGTGGCAGAAAGAGTCAGTCCACTGAGGCACTGAGGAGCAGCCCCAAGGGCCACCAGGGCTGCTCCTCCATGAGGCAGCTGGGCTCTTGGATCTTAAACCCTTCCTGCATGCTGGCACTGCACCCTCAGAGCAGATATTGGAGATGGGAGCTGAAGCCAGAAACTCTGCTGGTTTCTTTATTGAGTTTGCCTACATAGGGAGCCTGACACCATCTGGCTTTTTTATAAGTTCTTTGTTAACTTTTGGGTGTTATGTTTTCATCGTGCTGTCCTATGTGCAGATCTTCAGGGCCGTGCTGAGGATCCCCTCTGAACAGGGACGACACAAAGCCTTTTCCATGTGCCTCCCTCACCTGGCCATGGTCTCCTTGTTTCTCAGCACTGCAGTGTTTGCCCACCTGAAGCTCCCCTCCATCTCTGGATCTGGTGGTGACAGTTCTGAACTCGGTGGTGCCTCCAGCAGTGAACCCCCTCATCTACAGCATGAGGAAACAGGACAAGAGCTCAAGGATGCCATGTGGAAACTGATGACTGGATGTTTTTAAGCAGCAATAAACTCCCTGTCTTCTTCTCCATATAACCCACAATGTAACTCACTCTGGGACCAGCTTGTCCTTGGTAGTTGGTTTTGTGTGGTTGGTTTGTAGCTTTTCTTAGTTGTAATAATATTGTCCACAAAGAAATGTCATTTTTCATACCCTTCCTAATTCAGTATCTGCCTGTCATGTGTGACCCAGAGACTGCGTAATGTGGAGCTGTGCTCTCTGTGTTATAAAACAAAAGGGCTGTGCAGTGACTGGTTTGTCCAAGATCCTTTCTCCAAGACCTTTTCTGGAGCTGCAGGGGCAGTTCCTGTGTGCAGAGGTGGAGGGGAGAAGAGTCTCAGCGCAGCAACATTGTGAGGGAGCACCAGGTCTTGGTCTTTCCCGAGCTGTTTGCTTTCCACCTCCATGGTCTCCTTCTGAGCCTTGGTGTTGGTGTAAGGCCCGAGTGCTCTGGGACCTTGATCACTGCCCTGCTGTGTGGCAGTTTGTGCCAGCAGGCAGGGACAAGCCGTGGGCACTTCTGTCACAGGGCTGACGTCCATAACAGCGTTTCCGTCATGAAAGGGGATCTTCTAAGGGCAATTTTGGAAGGCTTAGGTCTGCTTCCTGTGTTCTCAAGAACATGCCCAGGAGAATGCACTGGAGAAAAAACACTAGTGTACAGCTGCCATGGTTTAACCAGCACACAGCTGTCTGCTCACCCTGCCCTGGTGGGATGGGGAGAGAACTGGGAGAGTGAAAATGAGAAAATTGGTGAGCTGAGATAAAGACAGTTCAATAGGTAAAGCAAAAGCCACACACACAAGCAAAAGTAAAGAAGGAATTAATTTAGTATTTCCCATGGGCAGGCAGGTGTTCAACCATCTCCAGGAATGCAGGGCTCCATCATGTGTAATGGTTACTTGGGAAGACAAACACCATTGCCCTATAAACATCTCTCCTTCCCTATTCTTCCTTCAGCCTTTTATGTTGCACATGAAGTTATATGGATGGAATATTCCTCTGGCTACTTTGGGTCAGTGTCTCTGGCTGTGCTCCCTCCCAGATTCTTGTGCACCTGCACACAAGCAAAGCATGGGAATTTGAAGAGTCCTTGATTTCTTAGCAATAACTAAAACCTTCACTGTATTATCAACATTCTTCCCATACTAAATCCAAACGCAGCACTGTTCTAGCTAAGAAGAAAATAAACCCTATTCCACCCAAAACCAGGACAACAGCTAAAGTGTGGGAGTGTGCAAGGTGGGTGCACAGTGTCCTTTCACAGCCACACTTCCTGGGAGAGACGGTGTCATGGTTTAACCCCAGCTGAAGGTAAGCACTGCGTAGCTGCTTGTTCACTTACCACCCCCTGCAATGGGATGGGAAGGGGAATCGGAAAAAACCTCATAGGTTGAGATAAGGACAGTTTAATAGGACAGGAAAGAAAAAAGATAATACTCGTAGCAATGATAATGAAAGAATGTACAACACAATACGATTGCTCACCACATGTGGACAGATGCCGGGCTCGTTCCTGAGCAGCAATTGTGCTGCTCCAGCCAACTCCCCCAGTCTATATACCAAGCATGACGTTTTACCTTATGGAATATCCCGTTGGCCAGTTTTGGTCAGCTGTCCTGGCTGTCCTCCCTCTTATCTTCTTGTGCACCTGGTAGAACATGGGAAGCTACGAGTCCTTGACTGCTTTGCAACAAGTAAAACATCAGCGTAGCAGCAGCATTGTTCTCATACTAAATCCAAAAGCATAGTGCTATTCCAGGTACTAAGAAGAAAATTGGATCTGTGTCAGCCGGAAGCAGGACAGACATGAAGGACCAGCAGAGCAGGGTCTGGTCTGTGCCCATGTTTGCTGGGAACCTGGGAGAAGCTGCCCCAGAACAATAGTCAGACCAACCAATAACAACCACTGTTTCCAGCACTGGCCTCTCAC